>NC_143027.1:60710000-61310000 GCF_057628025.1 Oncorhynchus mykiss | reverse complement strand
TGCTCTTCCCCCAGCCCTCCACCGGCGGTCCTTGTCACCCCGTTCCCACCGATTAGGTAAAAGGAGCACATGGACTCCATGAGGATAATCCACTACAACAAGTTGGGTCGCGCTCCATTACCGACACCCTCATCTCACATATGTCGATTTACGAACAATGTATTTGGAGAGGATGTGTTAAATTCAAACATCAGCCTGTGATTACAAAAATATAGAATTTCCTCTCACTTTTTAATACATACAGTATTGCTAGGAACTGATATGGATCATAGCCTAACCCTTTATTGCGGAAATATTGCATGAATGAATGTGGCGTGATTTTATGATCTTTACTGTATATTGTGCTGCTGGTGGGAGCCTGCACTACTAAAAGGGAACAGGGAGAAAAGTATGTTTTGCTGCCCCCATGTGGATTTTCCAAAAGCGATGGAGTTCTGTGTGGATTTGCATACACTTGTATTTGCAGGATGTATTGTGAACAGAAAGGTGTAAAGAGATTATGCCTCTCCTGAAATGTTATAGGATTCTTGTGAGCTGTTTTTACCCACTACCCATCTCAAAAGAGTGTTAAAACACTCTCATAGGAACTATAGGGGTTCTTCTAGTCTAGTGAATGAATCACTCTGTCACCTGCGCAATGACTAGTGTAGTGTTTCACACTGCTCCAGACGAAGTTCACACTAATATCACAATCATGGGTTGAGACGGTGGCCTACCTTGACACATGACCAAACTCAGCTACAGCCAATGAATATAAACCTGTAGCATACCTCCTGAAGTCTCTTACAGTACAGTGATTGATACCTGGTGTAGGGATGACTAATCGGCTTACTGATATCTGTTGTAGGGGAAGTCTCTAATCTGCAGCTTTCTGCTCTGACTGTCGGTGTGGTGGTATATGTGTGGTTAATCTCTAATGGTGACAGGCTTTAGATGATTGGGGAGGGAGGCAGATCATGGTGCCATTTATGGATGACGATCTTACGGAGAGACAGGGCAAATTAACACTTGAATCATTAAAGCAGTCATTTGTACTGCTCATGATTTTGTTGTTATTACTCTGTTACTCTATTACTCATGTTTAAGTCATGCCCCCCTCTGTCTTTGATTTTCCTAAATAAGTGTATGTAATCTTAACATCACAAACAGAAAGGGAGCTATAACCGGAGTTGTATACTACGAAGCAAGCTAGATCTACTCAGGCTTTTATGGAGCTAGCCAGCTTCAGTTAACTTCACATTCCAGGCCAGGCTTTGTCCGTACTACCGCGGTGGATATTGTTTGTCCGCTAGCCGCTAACTCCAGCAGGCTTGCAACTGTGCGTGCATGTTGCACATGGCTAGTCAAACGCCAAACTATTCCTTGAGACAATGCTGAACTATCAATCCATGGTTGAGTCAGTACAACATTTTCATTTTTTCCCGAAATTAACATGAAAGAAAAGTTATCTTGCAAATTCAGCAGGCTATGCTATGAATAGGCTATTAGAAGTGCCGTTTGTCCTTCATTACATATCGTTAATGCCGTCTCCTACATATCAGTGTCAAAACCCATGTTCCGTTACACCATAGCGTATGTGTAAACAGTATTTTTATGTTCTATATATATATATACACACTACCGTTCAAATGTTTGGGGTCACTTAGAAATGTCCTTGTTTTTGAAAGAAAAGCTATTTTTTTTGTTCATTAAAATAACATCAAATTGATCAGAAATACAGTGTAGACATTGTTAATGTTGTAAATGACTATTGTAGCTGGAAACGGCAGATTTTTTATGGAATATCTACATGGCGTATAGAGGCCAATTATCAGCAACCATCACTCCTATGTTCCAATGGCACGTTGTGTTAGCTAATCCAAGTTTATCATTTTAAAAGGCTAATTGATCATTAGAAAACCTTTTTGCGATTATGTTAGCACAGCTGAAAACTGTTGTCCTGATTAAAAAAGCAATAAAACCGGCCTTCTTTAGACTTGTTGAGTATCTGGAGCATCAGCATTTGTGGGTTTGATTACAGGCTCAAAATGGCCAGAAACAAAGACCTTTCTTCTAAATCTCGTCAGTCTTTTCTTGTTCTGAGAAATGAAGACTTTTCCATATGAGAAATTGCCAAGAAACTGAAGATCTTGTACAACGCTGTGTACTACTCC
Organism: Oncorhynchus mykiss; assembly: GCF_057628025.1. Classification (NCBI taxonomy): domain Eukaryota; kingdom Metazoa; phylum Chordata; class Actinopteri; order Salmoniformes; family Salmonidae; genus Oncorhynchus; species Oncorhynchus mykiss. Next base: position 61,307,847 of record NC_143027.1, on the reverse strand, counting down.
CTTCATAGAACAGCACAAACTGGCTCTGACAAGAATAGAAAGAGGAGTGGGCGGCCCGGGTGCAAAACTGAGCAAGAAGGCAAGTACATTAGAGTGTCTAGTTTGAGAAACAGTCTCCTCACAAGTCCTCATCTGGCAGCTTCATTAAATAGTACCCTCAAAACACCAGTGTCAATATCAATAGTGAAGAGGCAACTTGTGAGGTGTCAGTTTGCGCTGTACTGTGAACAGCGCAAACAATGTCAACACTGTATTTCTGTGAAGTTATTTTAATGGACAAAAAAATGTGCTAACAGTCTTGAAGGAGTTCCCACATATGCTGAGCACTCACTTGCCTTCTTAGTCAAATAGCCCTTACACAGCCTGGAGGTGTGTTGTGTCATTGTCCTGTTGAAAAACAAATGATAGTCCCACTAAGCGCAAACCAGATGGGATGGTGTATGGCTGAAGAATGTTGTGGTAGATCTGCTGGTTAAGTTTGCCTTGAATTCTAAATAAATCACTGACAGTGTCACCAGCAAAGCACCCCCACACCATCACACCTCCTACTCCATGCTTCACGGTGGGAACCACACATGCAGAGATCATCCGTTCACCTAGTCTGCGTCTCACGAAGACACGGCTGTTGGAACCAAAAATCTCAAATTTGGACTCCCCAGACCAAAGGACAGATTTCCATTGCTCGTGTTTATTGGCCCAAGCATGTCTCTCCTTATTATTGTTGTCTTTTAGTAGTAGTTTATTTGCAGCAACACGACCATGAAGGCCTGATTCACCCATTCTCCTCTGAACAGTTGATGTTGAGATGTGTCTGTTATTTGAACTCTGTGACTCATTTATTTTGGCTGAAATTTCTGAGGCTGGTAACTCTAACAAAGTTATCCTCTGCAGCAGAGGTAACTCTGTGTCTTCCTTTCCTGTGGCGGTCCTCATGAGAGCCAGTTTCATCATAGTGCTTGATGGTTTTTTGCGACTGCGCTTGAAGAAACATTCGAAGTTCTTGACATTTTCCAGATTGACTGACCTTCATGTCTTAAAATGATGTATTGTCGTTTTTCTTTGCTTATTTGAGCCGTTCATGCCATAATATGGACTTGGTCTTTTACCAAATAGGGCTATCTTCTTTACCAGGCATCCCCTTCAGTGCTCAGTTTTCCCCACCAAGTCTGTCGCCAAACAATTAGATTTGCTGGTTTTAAGCATTCAACTTTCAAATAGCTCTTTGTTGACTGTTGCTGGGTGTTATCGTCCTCCATCAGCACCGGCCTGTACCCTACCTGCCCTAAGCTCTCTCCTGGCCCCTTACACTAAGTCTGAATTTGTCCTGCTAGGTGACCTAAACTGGGACATGCTTAAACCACCTGACCAAGTCCTAAAGCAATGGGACTCCCTAAATCTTTCTCATATTATTACCAACTCCACAAGGTATGACTCCAAACACCCAGAAAAGGCTTCTCTTCTCGATGTTATCCTCACAAATAATCCTGATAGGTATCAGTCTGGTGTTTTCTGTAATGACCTTAGTTATCCCTGTTTTACTGCCTGTGTTCGTAATGTCTGCTCAGTGAATTGACCTGTCCTGATTTGTCATAGACGCTTGGGATATAAATCCTCTCTGGGATATGTGGGATGGTAGCGTCCCACCTCGCCAACAGCCAGTGAAATTGCAGGGCGCCAAATTCAAAACAACAAAAATCCCATGATTAAAATTCCTCAAACATACAAATATTTTACACCATTTTAAAGATAAACTTGTTGTAAATCCAGCCACAGTGTCCGATTTCAAAAAGGCTTTATGACAAAAGCACACCAAACGATTATGTAGGTCAGTACCTAGTCACAGAAAAACACAGCCATTTTTCCAGCCAAAGAGAGGAGTCACAAAAAGCAGAAATAGAGATAAAATGAATCACTAACCTTTGATGATCTTTATCAGATGACACTAATAGGACTTCATGTTACACAATACATGTATGTTTTGTTCGATAAAGTTCATTTTTATATCCAAAAATCTCAGTTTACATTGGCGCGTTATGTTCAGTAGTTCCAAAACATCCGGTGATTTTGCAGAGAGCCACATCAATTTACAGAAATACTCATAATAAACATTGCTAAAAGATACAAGTGTTATGCATGGAATTTTAGATCCACTTCTCCTTAATGCAACCGCTGTGTCAGATTTAAAAAAAACTTTACGGAAAAAGCAAACCATGCAATAATCTGAGTACGGCGCTCAGACACAAAAACAAGCCATGCAGATACCCGCCATGTTGTGGAGTCAACAGAAGTCAGAAATAGCATTATACATATTCACTTACCTTTGATGATCTTCATCAGATTACACTCCCAGGAATCCCAGCTCCTCTCACGTCTCTCCTCAAGGGTGATCCCTGTAGGTTGGTGTGGGGTCCAGAAGGGACGTTTCACCTATGCCACATTGCTAAAACACCCAGATCCAAAGATATCCTTTGTGGTGGAGGTGAACACTTCAGAGGTGGGCATGGGGGCAGTTCTGTCTCACGACAAGGTAATCCACGGAAATTCTATCTGTTTGCGTATAGCTCCAAGAAATTGTCCCCTGCAGAGAGGAATTATGACGTCAGTGATCAAAAACTCCTGGCGGTGAAGTTGGCATTTGAGGAGTGGAGACACTGGCTGGAGGGCGCCAAGGACCCCTTCGTCATCCTCACTGACCATCGGAACCTGGAGTGCATATGGACAGCAGAAGCTGAATCCACGCCAAGCAAGGTGGGCCTTGTTCTTCACTAGATTTGACTTCACGCTGACCTATTGCCCAGGTTCAAAGAACACTATGATTCGGAAGAGGGTCCTGTCTAGAATGCACCCATAATCCCTTCCTCTCGAGTTGTAGCCTCTGTGGTCTGGGATGTAGATGTGGACATCCGACAGGCTCTGGAGAGGGAGACGGTATGTGCTCAAACCAAGTTTGAGGGAAACTCCTTCCCCTTCCTGTGCCTCAGGATCCCTGGTCTTATCTATCAATTGACTTGGTCACTGATCTCCCCTCCTCTCATGGTTTCACCCCCATTTTGATGGTTGTGGAAATATTTTCTAAATCCTGTCATTTCATTCCTCTCTCTAGTCGCCCTACTGCTCTCCAGGTCACTGAGGCACTATTCCAGCAGGTCTTCTGGAATTATGGCCTTCCGGAGGACATCGTCACCAACCGGGGGCACCAATTTACATCATGGGTATGGAGAAGCTCAGAGTCACGGTCAGCCCTCACTTCCGGGTAAAGGCCTCAGTCCAACAGACAGGTGGAGAGGATGAACTGGGATCTGGGGAGGTTCCTGAGGAGTCACTGCCAGGACCGGCAGGGAGAGTGGGCCTGATTCCATCCATAGACGGAGTTCACCCAGAATTCGTTACGTCACTCCTCCACCAGGCTAACTCCCTTCCGGTGGGTTCTGTGTTTTTAGCCGGCTCTGGCTCCGTGGACCCCGGGTCAGACAGAAGCTCCTGCGGTTGATAAGTGGTGCAGGCGCGCAGAAGTGTGAAGCAAGGCTCACGTGAGACTCCAGCGCACCGTCCACCCTCAGAAGGAGCAGGCAGACCGCCATTGCAGTGAGACTCTTGTGTTCCATCCTGGGGATCGGGATGGAATGGTCCTGGGAATCATCATTACGCACACCAGCAATTCATCATTAAGCACACTTGGACTCCATTACCTCCCCTTTATCTGGAACTTCTTTAGGTTCCTTCCCCAGGCACTATTGTTTCTGTTGTTTATGTCTAGACGTTACTCCTACGTTGTATTATTCCATGTTATTTGTTATATTAAACTTACCACCTGCTTCTTGACTCCCAGTGTCTACGATACAGGTGACTACATGATTCCAATATGTGTTATTTCATAGTTTTGATGTCTTCACTATTATTCTACAATGTAGAAAATAGTGAAAATAAAGAAAAGCCCAAGAATGAGTAGGTGTGTCCAACATTTTGACTTGACTGTTACTGTACGTATCTGGCTTATGTGATTATGATGGTCATAATGCTTCTTGACAGTGTCATATAGTGTATTTTCTTAGTCCAAGTAAAGTGACACAGGATGGTCATAATGCTTCATGACAGTGTCATGAAGTGTATTTTCTACAAGTCATAAAAAACATGAATGTAAAGAATGAATTACAACAAAGGATTTAAGAAACAAACTTTAAAAGCGAAAGGGCACTCTTATGTAGGTGTCAAAACAGCCATAAAATAACGCTATATATGTCACAACAGGTGTAAATATATGGGTCATTACAATGTTATTTCAGCTAGAACATGACCGAATACAAACAGTGTAGCTATTCCCTCCGCAAGGCAATCAAACAAGCTAAGCGTCAGTATAGAGACAAAGTTGAGTCGCAATTCAACGGCACAGACACGAGAGGTATGTGGTAGGGTCTACAGTCAATGACAGTCTACAAAAAGAAAACCAGCCCCGGACCACGATGTCTTGCTTCCAGACAAACTAAACAACTTCTTGGCTCGCTTTCGGGACAATACAGTGCCACCGACACGGCCCGCTACCAAAACCTCACTGCAACCAACGTGAGTAAAACATTTAAACGTGTTAACCCTCGCAAGGCTGCCGGCCCAGACGGCATCCCTAGCCGTGTCCTCAGAGCATGCGCAGGCCAGCTGGCTGGAGTGTTTACGGACATATTCAATCAATCCTTATCCCAGTCTGCTGTTCTCACATGCTTCAAGAGAGCCAGTATTGTTCCTGTTCCAAAGAAAGCTAAGGTAACTGATCTAAATGACTATCGCACTGGAGGACTCACTTCCATCATCATGAAGTGCTTTGAGAGACTAGTCAAGGACCATATCACCTCCACCCTACCTGACACCCTAGACCCACTCCAATTTGCTTACCGCCCCAATACATCCACAGACGATGCAATCGCAATCACACTGTACACTGCCCTAACCCATCTCGACAAGAGGAATACCTATGTAAGAATGCTGTTCATCGACTACAGCTCAGCATTTAACACCATAGTACACTCCAAACTCATTATTAAGCTCGAGACCCTGGGTCTCGACCCCACCCTGTGCAATTGGTTCCTGGACTTCCTGACGGGCCACCCACAGGTGGTGAGGGTAGGAAACAACATCTCCACCCCGCTGATCCTCTACACTGGGGCCCCACAAGGGTGCGTTCTCAGCCCTCTACTGTACTCCCTTTTCACACATGACTGCATGGCCATGCCCGCCTTCAACTCAATCATCAAGTTTGCAGATGACACTGCAGTGGTTGGCTTGATTCCCAACAACGACGAGACGGCCTACAGGGAGGAGGTGAGGGCCCCCGGAGTGTGGTGTCAGGAAAATAACCTCACACTTAATGTCAACAAAACAAAGGAGATGATCGTGGACTTCGGGAAACAGCAGAGGGAGCAGCCCCCTATCCACATCGACGGGACAGTGGTGGAGAAGGTGGAAAGTTTTAAGTTCCTCGGCGTACACATCACGGACAAACTGAAACGGTCCACCCACACAGATAGCGTGGTAAAGAAGGTGCAGCAGCGTCTCTTCAACCTCAGGAGGCTGAAGAAATTCAACTTGTCACCAAAAACACTCACAAACCTTTACAGATGCACAATCGAGAGCATCATGTTGGGCTGTATCACCACCTGGTACGGCAACTGCTCCACCTACAACCGTAAGGCTCCCAGAGAGTAGTGATGTTTGCACAACGCATCCCCGGGGGCAAACTACTTGCCCTCCAGGACACCTACACCACCCGATGTCACAGGAAGGCCAAAAAGATAATCAAGGACAACAACCACCCGAGCCACTGCCTGTTCACCCTGCTATTATCTATAAGGCGAGGTCAGTACAGGTGCATCAAAGCTGGGACTGAGAGACTGAAAAACAGCTTCTATCTCAAGGCCATCAGACTGTTAAACAGCCATCACTAACATTGAGTGGCTGCTGCCAACATTATGACTCGACTCCAGCCACTTTAATAATGGAAATTGATGTAAAAAATGTATCACTAGCCACTTTAAACAATGCCACTTTATGTAATGTTTATATACCCTACATTACTCATCTCGTATGTATATACTGTACACTATACCATCTACTGCATCTTGCCTATGCCGTTCGTCCATCGCTCATCCATATATTTTTATGTACATATTCTTATTCATTCCTCCACATTTGTGTGTGTAAGGTAGTTGTGAAATTGTTAGATTTCTTGTTAGATATTACTGCATGGCTGGAACTAGAAGCACAAGCATTTCGCTTCTCTCGCATTAACATCTGCGAACCATGTGTATGTATGTGACAAATAAAATTGTATTTGCTTTTATTTGGGTGTCAAGTAAGTGTTCCCCAAAAGTTTTACTGTGCGTGAACTTTCAAATACATTTTGCCATTACTAAATATGTAATGTGATAAATGTTAACATAAAACATTTGATGAAGAAAATATTTAATCAGTTGTCTTCCTCAGAAAGGGATCTTTGCAAGTGACAGAATTTGATTTCATTGGTCCTCTACTTGCGGCTCAGTCATTTAATTCAGAGTAAGTGGAGATAGCCGTGAGTTAGCCTGCCCTGGAGCAGGTTAATTAAGGATTCGTTGCCAGAGAAATGTACCTGGCTAAAAGGTTAACCACTTTCATATGACCGGTTCTCCTGAGTTGAACTCAACGTTGCCTAAAGTTACTTCACTAACTCCTCAAACCCGGTACACAGTATACCCCTCTGGTGACAAGCCGGTGACAATGCTACAGGCCGATTATCAGCACAAAACGTCATCACTGAGAGAGCAAACCCTACATCTCAAGCAAGAAGCATCAACAATGCACTCACCAGCTCTTGTTGTTTATGCGACATGGACATGCTCCAACTGATGCCATTGTGTGAAGATGCACACCATGTAAGTGCAGGAGGACAATAATTGACTCTTTCTGACTGCTGTCATATCGACACTTCAAATCAAATGTGTCACATGCTTCGTAAACAACAGGTGTAGACGAACCGTGAAATGCTTACTTACGGGTACTTTTTTAGCAATACAGAGTGATATATATATATATATATATATATAGTGCCTTGCGAAAGTATTCGGCCCCCTTGAACTTTGCGACCTTTTGCCACATTTCAGGCTTCAAACATAAAGATATAAAACTGTATTTTTTTGTGAAGAATCAACAACAAGTGGGACACAATCATGAAGTGGAACGACATTTATTGGATATTTCAAACTTTTTTAACAAATCAAAAACTGAAGAATTGGGCGTGCAAAATTATTCAGCCCCCTTAAGTTAATACTTTGTAGCGCCACCTTTTGCTGCGATTACAGCTGTAAGCCGCTTGGGGTATGTCTCTATCAGTTTTGCACATCGAGAGACTGACATTTTTTCCCATTCCTCCTTGCAAAACAGCTCGAGCTCAGTGAGGTTGGATGGAGAGCATTTGTGAACAGCAGTTTTCAGTTCTTTCCACAGATTCTCGATTGGATTCAGGTCTAGACTTTGACTTGGCCATTCTAACACCTGGATATGTTTATTTTTGAACCATTCCATTGTAGATTTTGCTTTATGTTTTGGATCATTGTCTTGTTGGAAGACAAATCTCCGTCCCAGTCTCAGGTCTTTTGCAGACTCCATCAGGTTTTCTTCCAGAATGGTCCTGTATTTGGCTCCATCCATCTTCCCATCAATTTTAACCATCTTCCCTGTCCCTGCTGAAGAAAAGCAGGCCCAAACCATGATGCTGCCACCACCATGTTTGACAGTGGGGATGGTGTGTTCAGCTGTGTTGCTTTTACGCCAAACATAACGATTTGCATTGTTGCCAAAAAGTTCAATTTTGGTTTCATCTGACCAGAGCACCTTCTTCCACATGTTTGGTGTGTCTCCCAGGTGGCTTGTGGCAAACTTTAAACAACACTTTTTATGGATATCTTTAAGAAATGGCTTTCTTCTTGCCACTCTTCCATAAAGGCCAGATTTGTGCAATATACGACTGATTGTTGTCCTATGGACAGAGTCTCCCACCTCAGCTGTAGATCTCTGCAGTTCATCCAGAGTGATCACGGGCCTCTTGGCTGCATCTCTGATCAGTCTTCTCCTTGTATGAGCTGAAAGTTTAGAGGGACGGCCAGGTCTTGGTAGATTTGCAGTGGTCTGATACTCCTTCCAATTCAATATTATCGCTTGCACAGTGCTCCTTGGGATGTTTAAAGCTTGGGAAATCTTTTTGTATCCAAATCCGGCTTTAAACTTCTTCACAACAGTATCTGCCTGGTGTGTTCCTTGTTCTTCATGATGCTCTCTGCGCTTTTTAACGGACCTCTAATCACAGTGCAGGTGCATTTATATGGAGACTTGATTACACACAGGTGGATTGTATTTATCATCAGTAGTCATTTAGGTCAACATTGGATCATTCAGAGATCCTCACTGAACTTCTGGAGAGAGTTTGCTGCACTGAAAGTAAAGGGTCTGAATAATTTTGCACGCCCAATTTTTCAGTTTTTGATTTGTTAAAAAAGTTTGAAATATCCAATAAATGTCGTTCCACTTCATGATTGTGTCCCACTTGTTGTTGATACAGTTTTATATCTTTATGTTTGAAGCCTGAAATGTGGCAAAAGGTCGCAAAGTTCAAGGGGGCCGAATACTTTCGCAAGGCACTGTATATATATATATATAAAATGAAATAGTAACACAAGGAATAAAAACACAGTGAACAACGAATAACAATGACGAGTAAAAATAACATGGCTATATAGAGGGAGTACCAGTACTGAGTCGGTGTACAGGAGCGCGAGGTAATTGTGGGTACGGTTAAAGATACTGTAGGTAGGGTTAAAGTGACCAGACAACAGCTATCTAGCAGTCTTATTTATCAGTCTAATGGCTTGGGGGTAGAAGCTGTTCAGGGTCTTGTTGATTCCAGACTTGCATCGGTACCGCTTGCCATGTGGTAGCAGAAAGAAACAGTCTATGGCTTGAGTCTTTAAAAAAATTGTTGGGCCTTCCTCTGACACCGCCTGGTATAGAAGGCCTGAATGGCAGGGAGTTCGGCCTCAGTGATGTACTAGGCCGTACTCATCACCCTCTGAAATGCCTTGCCGTCGGGTGCATTGCAGTTGCAGTACCAAGCGGTGACGCAGCCAGTCAAACTCTCTCAATTGTACAGCTGTAGAACCTTTTGAGGATCTGAGGGCCCAGATCACACTTGCCGCTTATAATGATGTGTAGGCTACTGAGGCCCATAGGTTCTAGTGTTAAACCTTTCTTTCTTTCAGTCTGTTGAACAAGAGGAATGATATTCATGTGTTCATAAGCTCGTTGACTTGTAAGCTCGTTGACTGTAACTGTACTTTTTTGTCATCATGTTGGTAACACTTTACTTTTAATTGGTTTTATACCTATGTGGTAATACTCTACATGGTAATACTGTACATACTAAAATATTATGTAACAACATTACGTTGTTGTTCCATATTATTTTACAGAACTTTTTTTGGCAAGTGTACTTTGTTTTTTGTTCTCTTGAACTCTGATATATTCAAAAAGTATTACTGTGTTCAGTAGCTTTTGCATTTGGAGAATGTTTGGATTCCTGATGGACCACATTGTGTCATTGCATTTGCATTGGACTTCTATTGATATAAACTAGGTAAGGTGTTTGTTTACTGTTGACGGAACAGTGATTAACAAGTATTTACACTGGAATAGAATAAAGGTAGCATTGTGTTAATGTTTACTCCGTTTATTAATACTATGTAATATGGCGATGAACCCTGCATCTGTACACGAATGATATGTCGTTTTTCTTCTTCTAAAAGCATTCAATTGAAAGGTTTTATGACTCTTCTTGAAAAAACGGCTTGAAGCTGTCAGGGTCTGTGCCGCGATAAAAACCTGGAGGAGGAGAATGACACCTTCACAGTGTCATATGAAAGAAATCAAATTCTCCCAGGCCCACTGTATGGAACAGATAGGCTTCCATTTCTCCCCCCACAAACATTCCACCATATTAACTTATTCAAATAAGAAGTCGAGTCACAGCGTTTGAGCCTAGACCTGTCCAAAAGAGCACAGCTCAATGAAAGAAAATCGAGGTGATTGTACTTTGGAATTAATGCTTTTTTATCTCCTCCACCTCGCCATTGATTCATAATGAAAATGTAGAAAGGGGGACAGAGAAAGTGGAAAGAGTCTGCAAAAAGACTGAATGTGCTCATAGAAGTGAACAGCTGACTTATTGACCTGATCTAATGATATTGAAGGCCAGCCTGTCTCCTAGAGGGAGTCTTTATGCTTAACTGTCAGAGTTTAAGGCCTTTCCACTTTTCTTTCTCTTTTTTTCCTAGCCATTTCTTTTCAGCAATCAGGACCCCCAATCAGAGAGGTGAAAGGTCACCTGCTGATCTCTGTTTCACCTGAATATCATTGTCAGCTCTGTATAGTATGTGCGTATATGCCATTTCAGTGCCCCCATTTAATGTAGCTCAGACTTGATGGCAATATATAATAAATTATTCTGAGCATGACTGATTGCGAGTCATGGCAGAGGTTAACAGTGGGAGTCAGAGCACCAGTATACTAGTAGGCAATGGTCTAACCTTCAAACCTGCAAGATAATGAAAGCTGTGTGACTCATCCACTGTTGACATTTTCCGATTTTGTTTCCTTACTTTTAATTGTTTCTTGTGTTGGAGACTTTATTTTTTAAATTTGAAAACAGCCTCTTTTTCAGTCCCTCAAGAAGAGAGATCCCATGCTGTGTGGCAGATTGAAGACAACACATTTGAAAATCAACTGCTTGGCTAGGTAATTTGGCTAATGGACTAATCTGAGCTCAACTTTGTAAATGAGGGTTTTATGAGGTGACTCAGGGAAAACATTCCACCAATGTCATGGATGATGAACATGAAATTGAGCAATCACATTGAGAGAGAAACTCTACCGTGCCTGAGGAGAAAGAAGCGCTTGGCTTGTGCCACTTTTAATAATGACACAGTACTAAATGTAATGTATGGATATGGTAGAATCTCACTTCTGTGCTTCAGTAATGTATTTCAGAGAGAACAGTGTGAGCAAGATGATGAGCAGGTGAGCTGTAGATCAGCTTCTATTCTATTAAGCGTACAGCATACAGATGCATTGTAAAACATAGAATGACACAGAGGTTTGTTTTGAGAATGTGTTTCATGTGCAATGTTTAATTTTAGACCAAAGTTTGGCCTTGGTGATTAATGATTGTTCCAATGCTCCAATTGTCCTTCCAGGACAATCTGAACCCAATGCCTTTGTCCCCCAAGGGATTGCAGCTGACCTAAAACTTGCTATAAATGACCAATGCCAACCAATGTACTAATAATGTTAGAATACTATACTATTGCATAGTGCAAGTGGGTGCAGCTTTGTTTTATAAGGCAAATTTACATTAGGAACAACGTAAAGTTAGAACGTTTTTGACAAAAACAAACGTAAAAAAACATTCGACCAATAATCACCAATCGGTCTTTATTACACATTACAAACCTGCCAGCATGAGCACACACATCCATCACACAGTCAATCTCTCTTCTGTTGCCGCAATCTCTTGAAATCAAATTTAGAGTCGTAGAAAAACCTTCTGTAGAACGCCCTGTTACACTGGGCAAAGCGACAGAGAACAATATGTCTGTTTTTATTTAGAACTAACATGCAATCTGATGCATGAGGACAGGCCGGTGGCTGCAGTTGCATTTACAATCTCAGGGCATGAAGAAAGACCCAAATTGTTCCATCTGGAGGTCAAAGCACTCTCAATGTAAAGCTCCGTATATGCTTTGTTTACCTGCTGACTGGATATTGAAGATCCGTGTCCAGTCTTTTAGCGATCAGCCGGTGATTGGCAGACAAGTGGTTCCTCTGTGTACATGGCCGTCAGATCAAGGACACACTGTCCTTGACCTCAAGTCTAGCTGAGTTGCATGCATTTGGTAGTTGTGCCCTCAGTATCAGGCATTCAGAGGATTACTGGCTTTTGTTTTAGCAAGGCAACATAATCTACAAGAATGGGAATAGGAAAATAATGACTCCCAACAAAAAAGATAGTTCTGTACAATGGGTAATGACAATTTGATGTTGAATGTTCAAACAAATCACTGCAAATTGCTCTCAGTGTCTGTTCTTTCCTACGTTAGTTCAAATACCATTTCTATTATCTTGTAACATTTTTGTCATGCAGGAACTTTTTAATGATAATTGAATTATTCGGTTGAGTTGTGAAACTCTTAGTTGTTCATTATATGCATTGAAGGTAGTTGATGTCTTACTATTCTTCACTGTTGAATGCATATATCAAATACCTATCAGATATCATCAGTCATTCAAATCAGGTATTCAAAGGGATTCAATAAAAACCTTGAAATAATAGCCAGAGGGTGTGTTTTAAACCAAGGGGTTGTTTTCCCCACTTGAATAACCATGAATACCCTTTCTAAGTGTTAACTTAGTAAACAGCCAAGTGACTCCTTGTTCTACAGCCTAGAAGGTTGCTGAATGGTGTGGAATGGGAGATTGACAACCTGGGGAGAGACACCTGGGGAGGGCAGAGTGGGGAGGGGGGAGAGGATGCTGCAGGTATTGCTCTGATGGCAGCCGGACCGCAGTTTCCTGCCACTCAAGCGCCTGCTTGCCCCTGCAGGTGGGCCTTGAGTGTTTTCTGGTGCCCCCATACCTCGGGCACACGCCCACCTCCTCTCACGAGTCAGAGTGCCACCTGCAGCTAAGGCACTACCTGTCAAACACATCTAACTTATTAGCACTAGCAGAAATCAACACTGTTCTCTGTTCGTGGAGACAATCCTGTCTACTTCCCTACTGTGATTCAAAGTGGGTGTTGGTATGGTTGTATTTGAATCTGAAAGCCTGTGTACAGTATTTTTTTATGTATATTTCTGTTTATTTACTGTTCTGTATTTTAGCATTTTTTCTATACTACATTTGTATGAATTTAATATATAGGAATGCATTTAAATGTATGTATTTTGCATATTTTGTTTTCTTGTGTGTTTGTGCCAAATAAACTGTGTGCTTCCCATTCCCTAATAGCATTTGTCATCTTTGAGGCCAGACTGAGGTATCACATTCTACCCATGCCATACCTGACCACACTACTAAAACACTCTAATTTGCATTTAGAGTGAATGCAATGCTGCCAGTGGTTCTGTGCTGCTTGGACAAAGCCTCTTCTTGCAGTTGTCGTAGCAGGGAATGAAACAATAGTAATTTGCGTTGGGTGTGAATCTTGACATCCTCATTTGGAAGTATTTTGGCTGCATTTCTGAGCTAATAACCGTTTATTGTTAAAGCTGGAATCCATTGCGGTAAAACTGCCATGTCCATTTGTGATATTACAGCAACAAAGACACTAATTCGGAAAAAAACATACTTTCCCTCGGACATCATTGCACATCATTGCACGTGCAAAAAACAGCAAAAAAAAGTTTTTTTTTACCACAATGCTGGATGTACATTTCCTAAAAACAAAAACAATAACAAATGTGCCTGTGGCGGCTAGTGGCTTTGTTTCACCTATGTTTCGCCTAAGTGGACAAGTTTATGTAATTCTAAAATCATCATCTCAATAAGACTAACCTGGAAGTCCCTAGTTTGAAAGGTTCAAGGCAACGTAGCCTGATGAAAACCATCATTCATACAAAATAAGAAATATTGTAGAAATATTGTACATTTAAAACCAAACGGCATATCAATAATAAGTACAGTATCTTAAAACGTTTCATTTTGTAGATTGGGTTATTTCACCTGTTCTGTTTTGGCCATGCTGGGTCCTAAGCAACAGCAACACCTGACATCATGCCGAATGACTGCCCTCCTGCCTCTGACAGATGAAATAGGAATTACTCCAACGAAATCAACCCGTCAATCTGTCACTGTAGAGGGATTGGAAAGAATTCCACAATAGACAAGTACATCTTTGCACATGTAATGGAACAGCAGTCGGTACCATTGACAGGGCAGATAACAGAATGTGAATAATTTATTGTAGGTGCCATCATGGACACCTACACTTGGACACTGATCACTTGGCTACATAGCTGATGCATGCTGGACTGTCCATTAATTCACGGTAATCCATTCTGCTTGTTTATGTTTTATCTGTCGGCCCCAGCCGCATTTAGGCTCTGTGTGTAGTTAATCCGACCCTCTCTGCCTAATCAATCGCCATTCTACCTGCTGTTGTTGTGCTAGCTGATTAGCTGTTGTTGTCTCACCTACTGTTTTAGCTAGCTCTCCCAATTCAACACCTGTGATTACTGTATGCCTTGCTGTATGTCTCTCTCAAATGTCAATATGCCTTGTATACTGTTGTGCAGGTTAGTTATCATTGTTTTAGTTTACAATGGAGCCCCTAGTTCCACTCTTTATACCCCTGATACCTCCTTTGTCCCACCCCCCACACATGCGGTGACCTCACCCATTACAACCAGCATGTCCAGAGATACAACCTCTCTCATCATCACCCAGTGCCTGGGCTTACCTCCGCTGTACCCGCACCCCACCATACCCCTGTCTGCGCATTATGCCCTGAATATATTCTACCATGCCCAGAAACCTGCTCCTCTTATTCTCTGTCCCCAACGCCCTAGGCGACCAGTTTTGATAGCCTTCAGCCGCACCCTCATACTACTCCTTCTCTGTTCCGCGGGTGATGTGGAGGTAAACCCAGGCCCTGCATGTCCCCAGGCACCCTCATTTGTTGACTTCTGTGATCGAAAAAGCCTTGGTTTCATGCATGTCAACATCAGAAGCCTCCTCCCTAAGTGTGTCTTACTCACTGCTCTAGCACACTCTGCTAACCCTGATGTCCTTGCCGTGTCTGAATCCTGGCTCAGGAAGGCCACCAAAAATTCTGAGATTTCCATACCCAACTATAACATCTTCCGTCAAGATAGAACTGCCAAAGGGGGAGGAGTTGCAGTCTACTGCAGAGATAGCCTGCAAAGTAATGTCATACTCTCCAGGTCCATACCCAAACAGTTCGAACTACTAATTTTGAAAATTACTCTCTCCAGAAATAAGTCTCTCACTGTTGCCGCCTGCTACCGACCCCCCTCAGCTCCCAGCTGTGCCCTGGACACCATTTGTGAATTGATCGCCCCCCATCTAGCTTCAGAGTTTGTTCTGTTAGGTGACCTAAACTGGGATATGCTTAACACCCCGGCAGTCCTACAATCTAAGCTAGATGCCCTCAATCTCACTCAAATCATCAAGGAACCCACCAGGTACAACCCTAACTCTGTAAACAAGGGCACCCTCATTGACGTCATCCTGACCAACTGGCCCTCCAAATACACCTCCGCTGTCTACAACCAGGATCTCAGCGATCACTGCCTCATTGCCTGTATCCGCTACGGAGCCGCAGTCAAACGACCACCCCTCATCACTGTCAAACGCTCCCTAAAACACTTCTGTGAGCAGGCCTTTCTAATCGACCTGGCCCGGGTATCCTGGAAGGACATTGACCTCATCCCGTCAGTTGAGGATGCCTGGTCTTTCTTTAAAAGTAACTTCCTCACCATTTTAGATAAGCATGCTCCGTTCAAAAAATGCAGAACTAAGAACAGATATAGCCCCTGGTTCACTCCAGACCTGACTGCCCTCGACCAGCACAAAAACATCCTGTGGCGGACTGCGCTAACATCGAATAGTCCCCGCGATATGCAACTGTTCAGGGAAGTCAGGAACCAATACACACAGTCAGTCAGGAAAGCTAAAGCCAACTTCTTCAGGCAGAAGTTTGCATCCTGTAGCTCCAACTCCAAAAAGTTCTGGGACACTGTGAAGTCCATGGAGAACAAGAGCACCTCCTCCCAGCTGCCCACTGCACTGAGACTAGGTAACACGGTCACCACCGATAAATCCATGATTATCGAAAACTTCAACAAGCATTTCTCAACGGCTGGCCATGCCTTCCGCCTGGCTACTCCAACCTCGGACAACAGCCCCCCCCCCCCCGCAGCTACTCGCCCAAGCCTCTCCAGGTTCTCCTTTACCCAAATCCAGATAGCAGATGTCCTGAAAGAGCTGCAAAACCTGGACCCGTACAAATCAGCTGGGCTGGACAATCTGGACCCTCTATTCCTGAAACTATCCGCCGCCATTGTCGCAACCCCTATTACCAGCCTGTTCAACCTCTCTTTCATATCGTCTGAGATCCCCAAGGATTGGAAAGCTGCCGCAGTCATCCCCCTCTTCAAAGGGGGCGACACCCTGGACCCAAACTGTTACAGACCTATATCCATCCTGCCCTGCCTATCTAAGGTTTTCGAAAGCCTAGTCAACAAACAGGTCACTGACCATCTTGAATCCCACCGTACCTTCTCCGCTGTGCAATCTGGTTTCCGAGCCGGTCACGGGTGTACCTCAGCCACGCTCAAGGTACTAAACGATATCATAACCGCCATCGATAAAAGACAGTACTGTGCAGCCGTCTTCATAGACCTTGCCAAGGCTTTCGACTCTGTCAATCACCGTATTCTTATCGGCAGACTCAGTAGCCTCGGTTTTTCGGATGACTGCCTTGCCTGGTTCACCAATTACTTTGCAGACAGAGTTCAGTGTGTCAAATCGGAGGGCATGCTGTCCGGTCCTCTGGCAGTCTCTATGGGGGTGCCACAGGGTTCAATTCTCGGGCCGACTCTTTTCTCTGTATATATCAATGATGTTTCTCATGCTGCGGGCGATTCCCTGATCCACCTCTACGCAGACGACACCATTCTATATACTTCCGGCCCGTCCTTGGACACTGTGCTATCTAACCTCCAAACGAGCTTCAATGCCATACAGCACTCCTTCCGTGGCCTCCAACTGCTCTTAAACGCTAGTAAAACCAAATGCATGCTTTTCAACCGTTCGCTGCCTGCACCCGCACGCCTGACCAGCATCACCACCCTGGATGGTTCCGACCTTGAATATGTGGACATCTATAAGTACCTAGGTGTCTGGCTAGACTCTAAACTCTCCTTCCAGACCCATATCAAACATCTCCAATCGAAAATCAAATCAAGAGTCGGCTTTCTATTCCGCAACAAAGCCTCCTTCACTCACGCCGCCAAACTTACCCTAGTAAAACTGACTATCCTACCGATCCTCGACTTCGGCGACGTCATCTACAAAATTGCTTCCAACACTCTACTCAGCAAACTGGATGCAGTTTATCACAGTGCCATCCGTTTTGTCACTAAAGCACCTTATACCACCCACCACTGCGACTTGTATGCTCTAGTCGGCTGGCCCTCGCTACATATTCGTCGCCAGACCCACTGGCTCCAGGTCATCTACAAGTCCATGCTAGGTAAAGCTCCGCCTTATCTCAGTTCACTGGTTACGATGGCAACACCCATCCGTAGCACGCGCTCCAGCAGGTGTATCTCACTGATCATCCCTAAAGCCAACACCTCATTTGGCCGCCTTTCGTTCCAGTTCTCTGCTGCCTGTGACTGGAACGAATTGCAAAAATCGCTGAAGTTGGAGACTTTTATCTCCCTCACCAACTTCAAACATCTGCTATCTGAGCAGCTAACCGATCGCTGCAGCTGTACATAGTCTATTGGTAAATAGCCCACCCATTTTCACCTACCTCACCCCCATACTGTATTTATTTATTTTTATTTTTCTGCTCTTTTGCACACCAATATCTCTACCTGTACATAACCATCTGATCATTTATCACTCCAGTGTTAATCTGCATAATTGTAATTATTTGCCTACCTCATGCCTTTTGCACACAATGTATATATAGACTCCCCTTTTTTTCTACTGTGTTATTGACTTGTTAATTGTTTACTCCATGTGTAACTCTGTGTTGTCTGTTCACACTGCTATGCCTTATCTTGGCCAGGTCGTAGTTGCAAATGAGAACTTGTTCTCAACTAGCCTACCTGGTTAAATAAAGGTGAAATAAAAAAAAAATATAAAAAAAATCATCTCTATGGCTTTTAGTGTTAGCCCAACTGGTCTTACTGTGACTTTAGTTGTGTAACTGAATAAAGGAGTCAGGGTGGTTTGTCGTGGCTGGATACACTAATTGGTAACAGCATCTATCGTCTGAGGGTTTGAATTTTCTGGAGGGTTATTATTCAAATATGGAGTGGCACTAGAAAATCAATTGCAAGTGTCACAGATTAAAATGTACACATCATTCCAACGGGTCCCTTGAGACAGAATCGGTAGAAAATACCTTACTACTGTGGATAGTAATGAGGAAATTGTCCCTCCATCTGATCCATGCAGACTGCTTAGCCAATGTGTGTCAGGACTCGGTAGAATGTACAGCACATACGAATAGAGCCATATAATAGAAATGCACCTTTAATTGATGTACCTTAAAGAGCCACTGAACACGCATATTGGCACGTGTTTTGCTGTTGCTCATTAGAAAAACGCGATTTCAGTCTTGGAGTGGTCTTTCCTGGCCGATTCCGCGTTTGGTTAATTATGTTTGTCCCCATGAGGCACTGTAGACACGGCAGACTATATCACTTCCTCAAAATCCCAAGAAATCTGTAATTAATTTTTACATTTTTGCCGAGGATGTTTAAGTTGCACAATTTTGCATCTAACTAAGGTGTTTGGTGCAGTATTTCTCAAGTAAAACAATTAACGAGTTGTACTAGGGATGGATGGAAATGTACAGAATTGGTAGCTGTAGAAAAATGAAGGGTGGTCATGCTTTTTCAATATCAGTCAATGGGAGGGTTTAGTATTTTTTTTTAAATCTAGTCCAGGGTAGGGTCATGTTATTTGTGTTTTAGAATGTTTGCCCTATGACACCCCTCATCTCTGATTCTCAGGTGAGCGCGCAATATCAAGTGTGCCTATAGGCTATTTAGTGTGGTCTCAATCAAATTGGCTATAGGCTATGAAGTGCAAGCTCGGAGAAGCACAGAGAAAAGTTATATTTCTTTGATAGCTGCTGGGATGGTGTAAATACAACTAGGCTGCATTACAATGGATATTCCAACCCTGAGCCCTGGGCTGCCTCTGATCTTGCTGAGCAAAAACATTTTTGTGTGCTGCTTAACCAATGCTGTTCTGTGTAGGTCTACAGTGAAAGTTCAGGAAGAGAGTCAAAGGCGTCTTCCAAATGTTTTCATTTATTAGGCCTCGTCCAGATAATGCAATATCTCGCGGGCAGACTACCCTATAGCCTATTTTCTGTTCAGTTTGAGAAGGAGAGCACAGAGATGAGAAGAAAGACTGGAGGTCAACTTTGATAGCTTGCTGCTAACTGTCATTGATTTTAAGTTAAAAAAAAACAATATGTTTCTTGCCCATGATGTATTTATCAGACTTAATGACCTCACAATAAGACAGATTCAAGTAATTTACATAGTGTTGCTGAAACTTGAACCAGCAGCCGAGGCACAATCAATTGAAAATGGACAGCTCATGGGCTTTGTGTTGGAGCCTATTTCTTCCTATTTAAGAAATAAGAGGTTGGCCTACCTGTTTTACAGACACAATTAGGCTATAGCCTAATATATCCATAGATTTGTCAGCTAATTCCTCCACCCACCATGCACTCTTTAAATAACCTACCAGTGAAGAGCTGTTAAGTTAATACCAGGACTCGAATTGAGGGGGTATGAGAAGGTATGCCAAAGTCCTACTTTTATTGAAGGAAATGGCAAAAAAGCACAGGCCTACCAAGTGTTAGTTTAAGATTTTGAAGAAAATACAAGGGATCCGATTTATATAAAGTGATCTATAACAGAGTTTTGGTCCGTGATGCTTTTACAAACAAGTTGTAAAATACCCGAGAACGACGTGACTCTGATGCATATGGGGATATCATTGTTTAGTTTCTTTGACATTCAGTGGCTGAGCTACAACCTTCTATAGCTGAGGAGACAAAAAATGTACTTTGCTTTGGAAGTAATCTAATTCTGTCACTATCAATTGATTAAGTTATTCACTTTCTGTACAATAGAAGATTTTTAAACCCATGCAGCTTTTAGGGAAACAATTGCGACCTTCTCTTGTTGTGTTAAGCTATGGAAGAAGAGTAGCAAGCAGTAAAAGCATAAATAAATGTTTCTGTGTCTTTAGGCCTAATCTGTCAAAATTCCTGCATTGCCATATAATGCTTACAGGACAAAGGTTTTAAAACTGCATATCTAAGGCTCTTGTCTGTCCAAGAAGTGAGGTTAAACGGCAGGTTCTGCTTTCCACTTTATGTTTTAATTATTATTTGGGGCATAGAGGGGGGTATAGAGGTGGGGTCACTTTTTTAGGTAAAATATATTTTGCTGAAGAGAGGGCCATACATTTTAAATTCAGAGAGGTCTGATTTACTCCATGTAACCCTTATTATGAATAATGTTCACTCCCTTATGTAAACATTGTTGGGCTGCTGGACATGTCTATATCACTGTCTATGCTATAGGATAGAGAGCCATCACTACAGCTCTTCCCCCCATGTTAGTGGGCAAATGTACATCGTCAAATCATATCCCAACGTTAATTTACCAGTTGTGAAGCATGGATGTTCCAAACTCTGTTTTAGGCATGACTGACTTGAAAAAATGATTATATTTACAATTTATATTGATACCACATAGGCCGTTTTCAAAGGGATTTGTTGCTTTTTAAAGGCAGTCGCTCTTAAAAATAATATGTTTCAGGTAAGATCCAGATGCAGACAACATCGAATTAACAACAGTTTATTAATCCAACAAGGGCAGGCAAAAGACAGGTCAAGGACAGGCAGGGGTCAATAATCCAGATAGGTGGGGCAAAGGTACCGGACGGCAGGCAGGCTCAGAGTCAGAGCAGGCAGAAAAGGTCCAAATCTGGAAAACTGTAGAACAGGAACAATAAAGAGACAAGAACAGAGGGAAAACGCTGGTAGGCTTGACGAAACAAAACAAACTGGCAACAGACAAACAGAGAACACAGGTGTAAATACACAGGGGATAATAGGGAAGATGGGTGACACCTGGAGGGGTGTAGAGACAATCACAAAGACAGGTGACATAAAAATAATTATGTCCCCAACTGAAGGACATACTATATGAATATGAGGATACCATTGATATTCCCCATACACCATGCAAAGTGTTGATTAACTCTCCTTGATATATCCTTAAACCGTTGTTCAACACTTGTTTGGAGCTGAGACACCAGAATGTGATTATTTGCGTTCCTAAACAAACATCTGATTATCTCCTACGTGTTAGTCAATTTTGATTTGGACTTTAGAGAGGAACTGAAACCTGAGTTGAATACTGTAGATAATCTGATTAAATTGCTCCTTAAGGCTGTTACTTTGAGTCAGCTCTTTATTAAATGTATGGGGACAAAATGTGTACCGCTGTGTTCAAGTACATAAAAGGAAGACATCTGTTCACAAGCATTAGCATTCTACGAAAAGCAATCATTGCAATTAAATGTTAAGGTATAATCATTAAATCACTTACACAGGGTCAAAGTAGTGTCCAGGATACAATAATGATTTATGTACATATTTTGTGCTTTGGTCTTGTGCTTTTAAATGCTTTGATTGTGGAGTTGTTGTCAGATTTTTCCGTTTAAACAGTGCATGCAGAAACTATTCAGACCCATTGACTTTTTCCACATTTTGTTACTTTATAGCCTTATTCTAAAATGTATAAAATAAATCTAGACACAATACCCCATAATGACAAAGCAAAAACAGTTATTTTGACATTTTGACATATTTATATACTGTATTTTTAAAATACCTTATTTACATAAGTATTCAGACCCTTTGCTATGAAACTAAAAAACGAGCTCAGCTGTTTCCATTGATTATCCTTGAGATGTTTCTACAAATTGTCCACCTGTGATAAATTCAATCGATTGGATATGATTTGGAAAGGCATACACCTGTCTATGTGAGGTCCCACAGTTGACAGTGCATATCAGAGCAAAAACCAAGCCATAAGGTCAAAGGAATTGTTCGTAGAGCTCCGAGACTGGATTATGTCGAGTCACAGATCTGGGAAAGGGTACCAAAACATTTCTGCACCATTGAATGTCCCCAAGACCACAGTGGCCTCCATCATTCTTAAATGGAAGAAGTTTGGAACCACCAAGACTCTTCCAAAAGCTGGCTGCCCAGCCAAACTGCACAATCGGGGGTGAAGGGCCTTGGTCATGGAGGTGACCAAGAACCCTGATGGTCACTCTGACAGAGCTCCAGAGTTCCTCTGTGGAGATGGGAGAACCTTCCAGAAGGACAACCATCTCTGCATCAGGGATTTATGGTAGAGTGGCCAAACAGAAGCCACTCCTCAGTAAAAGGCACATGAGAGCCCGCTTAGAGTTTGCCAAAAGGCACCTAAAGACTCTCAGACCATGAAAAACAATATTCTCTGGTTTGATGAAACCAAGATTGAACGCTTTGGCCTGAATGCCACCATAACGTCTGGAGGAAACCTGGCAGTAAAGCATGGTGGTGGCAGCATCATGCTTGCAGATATTTTTCAGCAGCAGGGACTGGGAGATTAGTCAGGATCGAGGGAAAAATAAACAGAGCAAAGTATAGAGAGATCCTTCATGAAAACCTTCTCCAGAGCACTCAGTACCTCAGACTGGGTCGAAGGGTCACCATCCAACAAGACAATGACCCTAAGCACACAGCCAAGACAACGCAGGAGTGGTCTCTGAATGTTCTTGAGTGACGCTGCACTTGACACATTTATGAAACTGCTTATTCCAGCAACTAATAAGCATTCACCCATCAAGAAAATGACTGTGAAAACGATTAAATCCATGTGGATTGATGAGGAATTGAAAAATTGTATGGTTGAGAGGGATGAGGGAAAATAAATGGCAAATAAGTCAGGCTCCACAACTGATTGGCAAACGTACTGCAAATTGAGAAATTGTGACTAAACTGAATAAAAAGAAGAAGAAACTACACTATGAAAAAAAATGTCAAAGAATGATAGTAAAATGCTTTGGAGCACCTTAAATGACATTTTGGGCAAAAATGCAAACTCCACTCCATCATTCATTGAATCAGACGGCTTACTCATCACAAAACCCACTGATATTGCCAACTACTTAAAAACATTTTTTTGGCAAGATTAGCAAACTTAGGCATGGCATGCCAGCAACAAATTTTACCACTACACAGCCAAGTATATCTGACCAATTATGAAAGACAAGCATGGTAATTTTGAATTCCGTAAATGAGTGTGGAAGTGGTGAAAAATGGTTGTGTATCAACAATGACAAGCCACCTAGGTCTGACAACTTGGATGGAAAATTTCGGAGGATAATAGCGGATCATATTGCCAGTTCTATTTGCCATATCTTCAATTTAAGATGACTTGTTATGCGGTGAGTGAGGACCCAAAAGCGGTTTAACATAAACAGAGTTTCTTTAATAACGAAACACACGTAGGCTCAGATGGACAGGCAGATTCCGACAGGACAGGACAAGGTAAAGCAAACACGACGATAGTCTGGTTTTGGCATGAGAAACACAAACGAGAATCCGACAAAGACAGAAGCAGAAACAGAGAGAGATATAGAGACCTAATCAGAGGGAAAAAGGGAACAGGTGGGAAAAGGGGTGAACGAGGTAGTCAGAGAAGACAAGGAACAGCTGGGGGAAAGAGGGGAAGAAAAGGTAACCTAATACGACCAGCAGAGGGAGACAGGGTGAAGAGAAAGGACAGAAACAAGACACAACATGACAATACATGACATTACTAGAAAGTGTGTGCCCTCAGGTCTGGAGGGAAGCGAATGTCATTCCCCTACCTAAGAATATTAAAGCCCCCTTTACTGGATCAAATAGCCAACCAATCAGCCTGTTACTAATCCTTAGTAAACTTTTGGAAGAAATTGTCTTTGACCAGACACAATGCTATTTTACAGTAAACAAATTGACAACAGACTTTCAGAACGCTTATAGGGAAGGACATTCAACAAGCACAGCACTTACACAAATGACTGATGATTGCCTGAGATATATTGATGATAAAAAGATTGTGGGGGCTGTTTTGTTAGACTTCAGTGCAGCTTTTGACATTATTGATCATAGTCTGCTCCTGGAAAAACACATGTGTCATGGCTTTACAATCCCTTCTATATTGTGGATAAAGACTAACAGAACACAGAGGGTGCTCTTTAATGGAAGCCTCTCCAACATAATCCAGGTAGAATCAGGAATTCCTCAGGGCATCTGTCTAGACCCCTTACTTTTTTCAATCTTGCAATTGCAATTGCAAAGTCCTTCTTTTTTTGGGCACCTGACCACACAACTGAACAGTAGTCCAGGTGCGACAAAACTAGGGCCTGTAGGACATGCCTTTTTGATAGTTTTGTTAAGAAGGCAGAGCAGTGAGAGCAGCACTTTTGTATCCATGTTTTGACCATGACAGTTTACAATTCAGGGTTACTCCAAGCAGTTAAGACATCTGAACTTGCTACATTTCCACATTATTCATTACAAGATTTAGGTGAAGTTTAGGGTTTAGTAAATTATTTTTCCCAAAAACAATGCCTTTAGTTTTAGAAATATTTAGGACTAACTTATTCCTTGCCACCCACTCTGAAAAATAAGACCCAGCGGCAAGCTTCGGCTGGCCGCCTTCAAAGTTGCAATTGGCTCCGAACAGGGCAGCACAGCTAGCCCTTAGATGTACACATTAATAATATGCATCACTGCTTGTATAGGTGAGGGATATTGACAATCTGTTTTAAAAAACAGACAAAAATACACATTGTAGAACAGCGGGGGGCTGTGAAACAACACAGACATAAGCACAGACACATGCATACAAACACACAATAACATACGCACTGTACACACATGGATTTTGTGTTGTATATTTGGTAGTAGAGATAGGGCCTGAGGTCAGACTCTTAATGTGTTGTGAAAGCTTTTGTGAATGTATTGTAATTTCTTTGGTATAACTGCCTTAATGTTGCTGGACCCCAGGAAGAGCAGCTGCTGCCTTGGTAGCAACTAATGGGGATTCATAATAAATACAAATACAAATACAACTGGTGACTTTAAAACAGGTACAGCGTTAATGGCAGTGATAGGACAAAACTAAGGATGGATCAACAACATTGTAGTTACTCGACATTACTTACCCAATTGACAGAGTGAAAAGAAGGAAGCCTGCACAGAATGAAAATATTCCAAAACATGCATTCTGTTTGCAAGAAGATAAAAAAGTGTTTTGTTTGTGGGCAAATCCAATACAACACATTACTGAGTTCCATTCTCCACATTTTAAAGCATAGTTATTGTATTCCTGAAGGACTGGGGAGTTTTTCAGTGTAAAACATTTACGGAATGGCGCTAAGCACATATCACTTCTCAGGATATGACCCAAATGCAGACACAGGTTGCGGAATAGTGCAGTTCTCAATAATTTATTATAACACAGTGCAAAGGGCAGGCCTTCTGGAAACAGAAGACCAAGTACAGTGAGACACAGGTTTTATCTTGGACATGTGAAACGTAGGATAAATACGGAGGGTGAGGGTCAACAGAAGACGAACAGCAGAGGGACTAAGGATTTTAGAGATGGGGAAAGGGCCGATGAAATGGGGGGATGTTTACGGGACACCACCTTGAAGGGCAGGTCCCGAGTGGACAGCCATACTCTCTGCCCAAGCCGATAGCGGGGAGCAGGGGTCTGGTGGCGATCCATTGTCACTGATACCTGGATGTGGTCTTCAAGAGCGGCCCGGGCTCTCTTCCAGGTATGGTGAGAGTGGCAGATGAAAATCTGGGCAGAGGGTATGCTGACTTTTTCTTCTTGCTCAGGGAAGAGCGGGGGCTGATATCCCAAGGAACACCCAAAGGGCGAGAGACCAGTGGCTGAGCGGGGAAGGGTGTTACGTGTGTATTTCACCCACACAAGTTGCCAGCTCCAGGTGGTGGGACAAGGCAATGAAAGGACGTCTCCAGGTCCTGATTGGCTCGCTCTGACTGGCCATCAGATTGGGGGTGGAAACCAGAGGACAGGTTGGCTGAGGACCCAAAGAGGAACGCATTCCGGGACCAGAACTGGATACCACGATCAGAGACCATGTTGATCGGACATCCATGGATCCGGAAGATGTGCTGCTCCATGAGCTGAGCCGTTTCCTTGGCTGAGGGTAACTTGGGAAGGGGATTTAAAAGGGCGGCTTTAGAAAACCTATCCACCACCATCAGGGTAGTAGTGTTGCCTTCTGTCGGGGGAAGCCAGTAGCAAAGTTCAGGGATATATGGGACCTGGGTCGGTGAGGAACAGGGAGTGGTTGAAGACGGCCAGCCAGAGCTTTCCGCTGAGTCTTATTTTGTGCACACACAGTGCAGGCGGCGACGAAGGCAGATCCTTCTTGAGGAATGTGACCATTCCAGGACCGGGGAACGGGCAGAGTCCGGGAAAAACATCCTGTTAGCCGAACCCCCCTCGGGTTCCGGCTGGGAATGCTGTGCCTTAGGAGGGTGGAGGGTCTCGGGTCAGACAGAGTAGCAGCGGGGCAATACAACTGTGAGAGTGCGTCAAGCTTCACATTGTTGGACCCAGGGCGGTAGGAGAGAGTGAAATTGAAATGGTTGAACAACAGGGCCCAATGAGCCTGCCTAGAGTTGAGGTGCTTGGCGGTGTGGAGATATTCCAGATTCTTATGGTCAGTCCACACTAAGAATGGGTGTTCTGCCCCCTCCAACCAATGCCTTCACTCCTCCAACGCCATCTTGGCGGTGCGGAGATATTCCAGATTCTTATGGTCAGTCCACACTAAGAATGGGTGTTCTGCCCCCTCCAACCAGTGCCTTCACTCCTCCAACACCATCTTGACGGTGAGGAGTTCTCAATTTCCCACATCATAGCTCCTCTCAGCAGGTGTAATTGGAGATTGGAGAGGAAAGTGCAGGGGTGCAGCTTTTGGTCCTGGGAAGAATGCTGGGACAGGATGGCCCCCACTCCAACATCCGAGGCGTCAACCTCCACCACAAACTGACGGGACAGGCCCCTGTATTCGATACACAGGTACAGGATTTTGTCCTTCTTCTCCACAAAGAAGGACCCTGTGCAGGGTGGAGAAGCCAATGGACGAATACTCCCTGCAGAAAGAGTGTTCTCAATGTACTCCTCCATAGCCTTGGTCTCCAGACCCGACAGGGAGTTAAGCTGCCCCCGGGGAGTGTGCTTCTGGAGCCATGACTATCCCAAAACCACGGGTACATGGGGAGATTCAAGGAGCAGGAACTGCACACACTCACTGTGATTTCCTGATTCTCATAGGTCGATCGGACTCATAGTGTGGGTGACTCTGCCAATAGAGCAGCCATCCAGCGCTCTGACGTCCATGGGAATGGAGAGGGGTTGAGTAGAGATGCCCAGCTCCGACACCAATGTAGCATTGGCAAAGCTCTCATCTGCCCCAGAGTAAATGAGCACCCGGAGTGATATGGCCTGGTCACCCAACAACAGGGTGGCATGGAGAGGAGTGCGAGTAATGGGAGATTACTCCCTGTACAGCTCACTAGTACTCGTACCTACTGATGGAACTGGTCTTTTTAACGGACAGGTGGAAATATAATGTCCTGTAGTCCTGCAATACAGACAGCTCCTGGTGTTCAGTTTGCTGAACACTCTTATGAAGTGGCTTTATGTTCTTCATCTATGAAGCGTATATTGTATGTACATACATGTAGAGAGAAGGAAAGCTGCCTATGTAATGGATCTAAAACACCTGATTCTTCCTCAGACATGGCAGAAGAAAAAGCCCTACATCAGTTTAGACACGAGTGGATGCTCAATGTCTGCGGCCCGCTGCTTTCCTCGTTTTCATAGCAAGGAGCACTTTTAGTTTTTTGCAAGTCTGTGTGTCTATGAAGGAGCTGTACAGCATCCAAAACCCAGCATGAGAGCATTTGATATTCATAGAACGAAAGCAGAGAAAGTGAAACAACAGCAGGGACAATGCTTTATGCGTGATGTTACACTGTAATTATGATATGGATGCAGTCATAGAGAAATCATGATACACACTTGGTGAAGGCAATAATCGTGGACATTACTTGGGTGGAGGCACTTCAAAGCCCACCGCCTATGTGCCTGCTCACCATTTGGCACATTGTAGGATCAGACACACAGTGATGCATCTCTCATTTCTGTTAGAAAAAAAGAGGCTCTGTCTATAAGCAGCCTCAAACTGGGTGTTGACAGATATATTTTGATTTGTTGTTTACCATTAATATTAACTGATCAGGGAATGGGATTTTTTAGTGGGATGTTCAGAGAAACCATTAGAATTATCAATCCATCATCCTCTCAATATGCAGAGAGAGAAAGAGAGGAGGTTAGGTGGTGGACATGGAGACCTTCATGCCGACAGAGCAGTATGCTGGCAGGTCTACTATGCCTCTTGTATCAAAGATAAGTAGTATTGATTTACTTTGAGACTGAAAATGTGTTGGTTTTAAGAGCTGACATTTAATAATCTCCACCTAATCCATGTTTTGCTGGGAGCTACTTGAGATCTTGGTGAGTCCTCTATTGTTTCTCTCTTTTCCCCCATGTATACTGTGTATGAATGATTACAGTGGCATACATACACCTCTCAGCGGGTTATAATATATATATAGCTACATAAGACATGCTATTACCAGCACTTAGTTTTATTACTTGACAACATACAGTGAAATACACATATACTAATGTATTCACCTAGGTATCCTGGCCTACTGTCAGGGTTCACGGCAGGGATTCAGGCCTTGACCCTGTCCATTAATGAGGTGGAGCATTCTTGCTGCTGCCCTCAGTACCCAGTGTCTCAGTGGAGGCGCACTGAAACACAACACACCAAATGAGATGTGACTTGCACCGTGATACTGTTCTATTTATTCTGGACGACATTGAGCGAGATGAAAAAGTGCTCACCTGCTGCTTGATTAGGTTTGGTGTCTATCCAGCCCGTGGAGGACTGCACAATTTTCACCCTCAGATTCAAGGGTAGGAGTCATGCACCCCTCCCCCAAAACGGAACCAAAACAATAGCTCATTATCTAGTGTGAAATTCCATCTCTCATATGTGAGGTGGGAGCGTAGCAAAAAACATGTTAGAATCTGTGTTTGAGTGTGTGTCTTGGCTTTTATTTTCACTGCAGGCTTGCTCCCCAGGGTTTGAGCAGAGGCCCCTCGAGTAGGTTGCAAGGGGAAATCACAGCAGCCAGTCTCCATCACTCAGCCCTTGTTGAGGCTGTTTTTGTTCCCCTTCAATTGATGCAGGTAAAAAAAAAACACAGAAAGCGTGAGTTTTTAAGAGAATGGCTGCAGCAGGATTAATGATCAGAGCAGCAAACTTGGCTTTTGCTTGCATCAGGTAATCAATGATGTTCAGACAGGCAGATGGGAGGCCAGTATATGGGCTCGGTGATAGCACGCAGAGCAGTAGCAGTGACTAACCTCCCTTCATTTCTCACTAAGACAGAGGGCCTGGGCTAACCAAACAGACAAGGTTAAACACTGCTGATACCAGAGTTGAATCACGGGGGCTTTACACAATCTAATGATTATATTATATTTCTTTCTAGGCCTTATTGTGGAATGTAGCATAAAAACGATTGTGTTGTTTATGATGAAGAAGATCAACCATTAACTACCTACATTTTGGTATGATATGATAAGATATATTATATAATCTGACAGTACAAAGCAGCTAAAAATGGCAATGTATGACAACAAACAGACAAGTCATCACACATCAATTGTTGTAACACTGCCTGCATTGTTTGTGGAAAATGAATGCTCAATATCTCAATGTGGAGCATCTGGTGCATGTAATTGGATTATAACAAGTTAAAGTCAATTCAAATATTTCACTCATAGAAAGTTTCTAGAATTTCAAACACACTGGGCTTTGATTGACGTGACGGTTTGTTCAGTGTTTAATTGCATTTTCATAGATCTCCTGTCATGTTGACTTGATTTTGTGTTTATTGCTGATTCCTTTCCTAGCTTTTCTTTGTTCTTACTTGTGATGTTCTGGAAAAGTACCTGCTTTCATTTTCCCATTGCAGTCAAATTCAAATGAATAAAATTAAATGTAACAACTTCAAAGCTTTTTTCATGTTTATTAAATGGCTATAGAGTATGAATAATGTTTACACAATGACTGTCATTAGCCTAATTTGTGTCATTATACATTAATTGTATAAGGTTAGAACAGGCTGCAGGTGGAAAACAGTTAAATATAGCTTTTCTTTGTTCCTACTTGTGATCTTCTGGAAAAAGTATACTGCATGTATATGTGTATTAGTCCTGAAATGGCCCATAGTGAATCTTATCTTGAATCACAATGTATATACAGTACCAGTCAAAAGTTTGGACACACAGGGTTTTTCTTCATTTTTACTATTTTCTACATGGTAGAATAATAGTGACAATATCAAAACTATGAAATAACACATATGGAATCATGCAGTATCCAAAAAAAGTGTTAAACAAATCAAAATATATTTTAGATTTTAGATTCTTCAAAGTAGCCACCCTTGACTTGATGACAGCTTTGCACACTCGTGGTGTTCTCACAAACAGCTTCACCTGGAATTATTTTCCAACAATCTTGAAGGAGTTCACAGCACTTGTTGGCTGTTTTCCTTCACTCTGTGGTCCAACTCATCCCAATCCATCTCAATTGGGTTGAGGTCAGGTGGTTGTGGAGGCCAGGTCATCTGATGCAGCACTCCATCACTCTACGTCTTTGTCAAATAGCCCTTACACCGCCTAGAAGTGTGATGGGTCATTGTCCTGTTGAAAAAACAAATAACAAATGCGCAAACCAGATGGGATGGCATATCGCTGCAGAATGCTCTGGTAGCCATGCTTGTTATGTGTGCCTTGAATTCTAAATAAATCACTGACAGTGTCACCAGCTAAGCACGCCCACACCATTACACGTCCTCCTCCATGCTTCACGGGGTCGAACCACACATGCAGAAATCATCAGTTCACCTACTCTGTTTCTCAAAAAAATACAGCAGTTGGAACCAAAAATCTCAATTTTGGACTCCCCAGACCAGGACAGATTTCCACCTCTCTAATGTCCATTGCTCGTGTTTCTTGGCCCAAGCAAGTCTCTTATTATTATTGTTGTCTTTTAGTAGTAGTTTATTTGCAGCAATACGACCATGAAGGTCTGATTCACGCATTCTCCTCTGAACAGTTGATGTTGAGATGTGTCTGTTATTTGAACTCTGTGACTCATTTATTTCGGCTGCAATTTCTGAGGCTGGTAACTCTAATGAACTTATTCTTTGCAGCAGAGGTAACTGGGTCTTTCTTTCCTGTGACGGTTCTCATGAGAGACAGTTTCATCATAGCACTTCATGGTTTTTGCAACTACACTTGCAGAAACATTCAAAGTCCTTGAAATTTTCCACATTGACTGACCTTCGTGTTTTAAAGTAATGATGGACTGTCATTTATATTTTGCTTATTTGAGCTGTTCTTGCCATAATATGGACTTGGTCATTTATCAAATAGGGCTATCTTCTGTATACTACCCCTACCTTGTCACAACACAACTGGCTCAAATGCATTAAGAAGGAAATACATTCCACAAATAAACAAGACACACCTGTTCATGGAAATGCATTCCAGGTGACTATCTCATGAAGCTGGTTGAGAGAATGCCAAGAGTGAAAACTGTCATCAAGGCAAAGGGTGGCTACTTTGAAGAATCTCAAATATAACATACATTTTGATGTGTTTAACACTTTTTTGGTTACAACATGATCCTGTATGTATCATTTCATAGTTTTGATGTCTTCACTAGAAAATAGTAAAATAAAGAAAAACCCTTGAATGAGTAGGTGTGTCCAAACGTTTGGCTGGTACTGTCTTTGACTAGGCCTGGAATTACATTAACATTAACATCACTTATATGAGGTCATCTGAACTTTTAGTTTTTACATCAGTTGACCCTGGAGTTCCATCCCGGAGTTTCTGTATGCGAAGGCAGCTCACGTGACTGTGATGAAGCGCCCATTAATTTGAACATGCTGACCTTACAAAGGAAAACTGTCTCAAACTTAGTCAAATCTCCGAAGTAGCATAGGATCAATCGAGCTGACTCAAGCGTTTTACCAGTGTGATTCTCAGTCAAGGGTGTCAGTGCATGATAATACCGCCATCTATCATGGTGATGAGACTAAGTATTGGCTCCCTGTGACAGACGCTGAGGAATGGGACTCCTCTAAGACAGACTTCACAGACTCACTAGATCAGCAGCCTGGCTCTCTCACAAAATGTCGCAATCCATCCCAAATCCATTCAAGAACTGGAATGTATATCCAGACCTCGTTAACGCTTTTTTATTTTCATGCATTACTTTATATATTTCAATTGAGAACTATCAAATCATGTTTTTTTTCTGTGACTGACATTGATAAGAAATCAACACTGTTCATAACTTTGTCTCTTGTTTTGTATTAGCTGATATTGTCATGCCCTGACCTTAGAGCCTTTTATTCTCTAATTTGGTTAGGTCGGGGTGTGACTAGGGTGGGTACTCTAGTTTTTGTATTTCTATGTTGGCCTAGTATGGTTCCCAATCAGAGGCAGCTGTCTATCGATGTCTCTGATTGGGGATCATATTTAGGCAGCCTTTTCCCACTGGGTTTTTGTGGGATCTTGTTTTTGTGTAGTTGCCTGGGAGTACAGCATTTGCTGCACGTTTCGTTTGCTGTTTATTGTTTTGTGAGTTTCATTTAATAAACATGTGGAAGTCTACGTCCGCTGCGCCTTGGTCCGAGTATGATCACCACGATCGTGACAGATATGGTGGTGATATAATGAAATACAGTGGAACAGAGGATAGAAACCTCTCACAATGCAGGGTTGGTAGTGCTGTCACTACCTTCAGTAGTTTAAGGTTACAATCAGAACTCAATTAAGCTGTTCATTATTTATTGGCATTCCTTGCCTGTGTCCCGGTAATTAGTAATTTAAAAGGAATCGACATAATGACTAGGTAGACAAGACACGTTTTCTGATATGGATTGTTTTAAGAAAAGCCTAATTGGAGTAGACTGAGAGCAGAATTCTCAATAATAAAAGCAATGAAACAACTTAATGCTTGACATCCCTCTGGTAGTATATCTCTGCAGAGAACTGCTACTCCACACTGGCTACCACATCTGGCAATTTGAGACACAAACAGAACTTACCATATGATTCATCATTGGTATATTGTCTGTTGTCTTGTCACTTCAGTTCTGAATATTATCACCCTTGAAATTGTGTCAAACCACACGTACTTGTAACATTGAATAATTAGCAAAGAAAAGGTTGAATATTCTACTCTTAACCTTAAAATATTTAATTTCTTTCTGATTAAATTACGTGTCACTGAATTTTAACTGCTTTTTGTGAACCTACTTATGTGCTCCAATTTGCAATTTGACTGAAATTGAACATATTATTGTATTATATAAATAACTGAGAGTCAGAAAGACAAACAAGCATTTTTCACTTAGCCTACTTTAAAAAATGTTTACAGTGCCTTCAGAAAGTATTCAGACACCTTGACTTTTTACACATTTTGTTACGTTACAGCCGTATTCTAAAAATGGATTAAATAAAAACAAATCTTCAGCAATCTACTCACAATACCCCATAATGAAAAAGTGAAAAAAGTTTTTAGAAATGTTAGCAAATTTCTATAAAATAAAATAATAATAGCTTATTTACATAAGTATTCAGACCCTTTGCTATGAGACTTGAAATTGAGCTCAAGTGCATCCTGCTTACATTGATCATCCTTGAGATGTTTCTACAATTGGAATCCGTCTGTGGTAAAGGTCCCACGGTTGACAGTGCATGTCAGAGCAAAAACCAAGCCATGAGGTCAAAGGAATTGTTCGTAGAGCTCCGAGACAGGATTGTGTCAAAACACAGATCTTGGGAAGGGTACCAAAACATTTCTGCACCATTGAAGTTCCCCAAGACCACAGTTGCCTCCATCGTTCTTAATTGGAAGAATTATGGAACCACCAAGACTCTTCCTAGAGCTGGCCGACTGGCCAAACTGAGCAATCGGGGGAGAAAGGCCTTGGTCAGAGAGGTGACCAAGAACCCAATGGTCACTCTTACGGAGCTCTAGAGTTCCTCTGTGGAGATGGGAGAACCTTCCAGAAGGACAACCATCCCTGCAGCACTCCACCAATCAGGCCTTTATGGTAGAGTGGCCAGACGGAAACCACTCCTCAGTAAAAGGCACGTGACAGCCCACTTGGAGTTTGTCAAAAGGCACCTAAAGACTCTCAGACCATGATAAACAAGATTATCTGGTCTGATGAAACCAAGATTGAACTCTTTGGCCTGAATGCTAAGCATCACGTCTGGAGGAAAGCTGGCACCATCCCTAATGTGAATCATGGTGGTGGCAGTTCATGCTGTGGGGATGTTTTTCAGCGGCAGGAACTGGGAGACTAGTCAGGATCGAGGCAAAGATTAACAGAGCAAAGTACAGAGAGATCCTTGATGAAAACCTCAGACTGGGGTGAAGGTTCACATTTCAACAAGACCAAAACCCTAAGCACACAGCCAAGACAAAGCAGGAGTGGCTTCGGCACAAGTCTCTGAATGTCCTTGAGTGGCCCAGCCAGAGCCTGGACTTGAACCTCGATCTAACATCTCTGGAGAGACCTGAAAATAACTGCAACGCTCCTCATCCAACCTGACAGAGCTTGAGAGGGTCTATAGAGATGAATGGGAGAAACTCCCCAAATACAGGTGTACCAAGCATACCCAAGAAGACTCGAGGCTGTAATAGCTGCCAAAGGTGCTTCAACAAAGTACAGAGTAAAGGGACTGACTACTTATGTAAATATGATATTCAATTTTTTTCTTCATATAAATTAGCAAAAACTTCAATTTTTTACAATATATTTTGTCATTATGGAGTATTGTGCGTAGATTAATGAGGGGGAAAACAATTTAATACATTTTAGAATAAGGCTGTAACCTAAAAAATCTGAAAAAAACAGGGGGTCTGAATACTTCCCGAAGCACTGTTTAATATGCAAACCAGTGTCCAAAAGAGTCAAGGTTAAGTTATGCAATGAAGGGGGAAACCAAAGACGTGTTTACCATTCACCAATTCAATGCTGATAACAGATTTATACCTCTTTAATACCTCTATCCTGGAATCAATTTCTTTTTACACTTACATTGCGGTTGATAACAAACCAAAAAATCCACCATAATTCCACAGTCCCAGTTAAAGGTAAAAGGTAATATAATAATTGAAGTCATCAGGTGCTGTGAGATTATTGCTTAAATTCCGCAATCAAGTGCTAATTTATCAAACTAAGTGATTTATCATATTTAGTCCCCTCACAGTTTGCATGTATCTTGTCATAATTAATTATTTGTGGGATAAATTGTGGCCGTAATAATAGTGATGACAGAAAAGGAACCGTGCCACAGATGAAGACTGATGACAGATTTAAGCATCGGACATGACAGTCGGAACATGGCAGAGATTGGATCCGTAACCCTCTGAGCAGATAATAAATTATCTCTCTCAAATTAAGTGATTGATTTGCAGGGGTAGCTGCCGCACCTGGAATGGGTTTTCATACCCTTGTATTTTACTGTGATGGTGGCAAAATTCCTCTTCCACTCCGAGAGAAAACCAAGCTGCCGGATGAGCAAAGGAAAAAGCCATGGCATTAGCTCAACAATCTGAACAGGTCAACAGTCAGACTCCTACAACCGTCAGAACTGTCATTCACAGTAGTCCTGACTCTCTCCCCTCACACTTGCCAACCTGTCTCTCTGCCCTCCTGGCCACACACAGAAATGTCTGAGGGGAAACTCCAGGGGGTTGATGGGAAGTTATGACATGTGACATCAGAGCACAGTTCACCTTCAGACAAATGGAATCTGTCAGCTTTCCCCTCAAAGACTGTCTGATGTTTTCTATTGCTGCTTGAATGCATCTGCCTTTTACCAAACATCTACTGTTTACTTCTGTTGCTTCAGTCTCACCTCTCATGACAAGCGATCCCAGGAGAGTCTTGACTTCCTTCTTTTCACAGGTTCTTTCCCGGGGGCTGGGCTTTCATTGAACGAGGTGGGCCTACGTTCTCTCATTACTAACTGAAAGTTCACAGTATTGTAATTAAGCTAGGCAAAGCTCTATGGAGGACTCCTGGGAATACTGTTCTGGTTGAATCTCTCTGTATGACACTGTCAGCTCCCATAATCCAATCATGTGTTAAATCTGAAAACTTGGTGGATTATCTCACCATATACTTAATTTGTGACAGTATATTCATAAGAGATTTGTTTGGACTGCGTTATACCATGAATAGATGTCAACGACTGTCTTTGTTTTAGCATGAACATAAGAGATTATCCTTGTGATCTATAACATGTCCCAACACTTCTGATGTGTATTTGTTATCTTTCAGCACATTACCCAAAATGTATTTGTGTACTTACACCATAACTCAACTTGTTGATTCTATTGGGAGTCTGAAAGAATAGATTAAATTGGCACATGTTCCCTCACAGTAGGCCTACATAAATGTACAAAGTAAGTAACATTAATAGGACAAACGTTTCTTAATTAATACTCAGAATTTATACACACATAATAACCATCATATTTAATGTTCTTGCTCATGAGTTATGCTGTGCCACATACTCGTCTCCTGAATGATTATGATTATCACTACAATCTAGTCTAATCCATCACTGTCATGTGCCAGTTACGTCTTCAATTAGATCAAATAAATAAAAAAATCACAAACACTGATGACTAATAAATCAATGATGGTCCATTGCAGTGTTTCTCCTTAACCCATTTTGATGTAATTTACTGTTGATGTAGGATGCACCCAATATTAGTTTGGATAAACTGGGGCCTTTAAATTGTAGTGCTTTGCATTTGTTGAAGTGCACATTAAGTAATTATAATCCCTTTCATCCCTTTACTCAAAAGTATCAATATAAAGTATGTAATGTTATGCTAAGGATAATACGTGATAGGTCAGGGGTGTAAAGTAATTCATTAAAAATACTTTAAAGTAAAACTTAAATTGTTTTTTTGGGTATCTGTACATGACTATTTATATTTTTGACAACTTTTACTTTTACTCCACTACATTACATTACTAAAGAAAATGATGTACTTTTTACTCCATACATTTTCCCTGAAACCCAGAAGTACTTGTTACATTTCGAATGCTTAGCAGGAAAATGGTCCAATTCAAACACTTATTAAGAGAACATCCCTGGTCATCCCTACTGCCTCTGATGTGGCGGCAGGGTTGTGGAGCAACAGATTACATGTAATCCGTTACATGTAAGGGATTACAAAAAATGGTAACTGTAATCAGATTACAGATACTTTAGAAAAACTAGTTACTTACTAGTTACTTACTTCGAGGACTACTTTTACAATTCGAAAGGTTGTTTGCTGAAAAAAATATTGGACACTTCTATATTTTCTCAATGACATTCAAATCAGCATTGAAAAAAGATGCAAGTTTAAATTTGTTCCACCTGAGCGAGTCTGACCACAAGTCAGAGACCACTATGATGACACACCAAATGTGTTTGATAGATCGCTGGAAAAGAGCAGGAATAGGCTTTTGTAGGCTACAGTCCAGGCTATGTCTTCCAATGGTGCTGCTGCTGTCGGCATCCAAAGATTATCCAACTTGAATAAACGCTTGGAGGTAAGGATGACGGCAGTGGTGTAGTCTACAGCAATACGGATATCACTTATTATTGATATCTACATAGCGCATTGATGTGAACCACACTGCTGCTCTCTCATTTAGCTATTTACACCTTACAGATTGTGGATGTTTTGGATGGCTGGTCACAAATCTAAATGTGTAGCCTATTTGAACCCAAAAATGGTTTATTTCAAGAAGTTTAAACGGTCTATCAATCCTTGTTTTTGAAACAGTGGACAGCCAATGTAAAATGTGCTCTTGCAATAGCTGCGTAGTGCGGATCCAAGCCTATGGAATAGAAGTGGGGCTAATTCACGCTGATAAAAAAAAATACACCCATAGGCCTAATGGACACATGTGCAAACTTGCACACTTTTTATAGACTTAAAGGGGCAATCTGTAGTTGCTACATCAATTTTTGGACTTATAAATGATATATATTAATGTAAAGATATCATTGAATTTTTCATATCATATTATTATGTGTAATATAAATCGATGGGTTAGAAGAACCCTACATAACCAAATATTAAAGTAACATTTAACAACCATATATGGCCAGCTAAGTAAACTTTAACATTGATTTATACTGCAATAGATGTCGTTCAATTGCTAAAATACATTTGTGTCTTCTTCTAATGCCTCTTAAGGGGAAAGTAATCAGATTACATTACTGAGTTTGGGTAATCCAAATGTTATGTTACGGATTACAATTTTGGACAGGTAACTAGCAACTGTAACAGATTACATTTAGAAAGTAACCCAACCCTGTCTGGCAGACTCACTAAACACCAATGCTTCATTTGTAAATGAGTGTTGGAGTGTGCCCCTGGCTATCCGTAAATTATAATAAACAAGAAAATTGTGCCGTGTGGTTTGCTTAATATAAGGAATGTGAAATTATAAATACTTATAATTTGAGCAATAACACAATAATATATTTGAGCAATAACACAACAACATTTACTTTGATAATTAAGCATATTTAAATCCCAATACTTTTAGACTTTTACTAAAGTAGTATTTGCTGGGGGACTTTCACTTTTACTTCAGTCATTTTCTATTAAGTTATCTTTACTTCTACTCAAGTATGACAATTGGGTATTTTTCCACCACTGGTGATAGCCTTAAATAGAGCTCTAGAACATTGCAGCTATACATCATTAAGTCCCCTGATGGCCTGTTAACAGAATGTCATTGAACCCAAAGATGTGTATTGATTGCAACTAAGCCCTTGGACAAACACGCCTTTCATGTCCAAATTTCAATAGATGATAAGGAATCAGACAAACCAAATGAGACGATGATCTTCCTCGTATCAATTTTCTGAAACTCAACAAAGTCACAATCTAAATTGGCTGCATCTGCTTGATCTGATAAACAGTATGTGAACAACACACACACACACACACACACACACACACACACACACACACACACACACACACACACACACTGTAGACTTCTGAAGAAAATCTGAATGCACTGACTCGGTGTCCCAGAAGAAATGAGAAGCTTTTATCAGCTGCAGTTGTTGGTGACAATTAGTATCAGTAGTATGATATGTCCGGGATCAGGGGAGGAGGTTGGAGGTGAGCGGTCCCGTTCTGGAGACGGTGCTCTGTTCAGTGGCTGAGAGCTTTGGACCACAGCCAAACTCTCCATTAGAGAGACGCGCAAGGTCACTCCACTGGGCTCTCCCCGTGCCAAGCTGCCCTGGCTCAGGCCTCTGCTAGAGAGATGTGGGCTATGCTCCAGCCCATCTGGGACAGGCTCCATGGATAGAGCCAGAGGTCACTGGACAGACCTAACCTAGCCATTGTCCAAAGTCTGGAGGTCGCCTGGGAGAAAGTAATAAAAAATAATACCAATTTTCCCTGTCTATGCAGGAAGGGTCCAGCTGTGCAATATAAACAGGTGGCCGTGGAGGTCAAAGAAGCCATTGGAAATACATCTCTTGGCTCTTGGGCATGCCCAAAAAGACAA
The DNA here is from genome assembly GCF_057628025.1 of Oncorhynchus mykiss. NCBI lineage: Eukaryota > Metazoa > Chordata > Actinopteri > Salmoniformes > Salmonidae > Oncorhynchus > Oncorhynchus mykiss. The sequence continues at coordinate 61,268,120 of NC_143027.1, read as the reverse complement.
ATTATACTGCCAAAATTATATTTGTTAGCCTCTGACTAGTGCTTTTCTTATGTATTTATTGAAAGAAGAGCCCCCTGTATGACCTTATCCGGACCAGACCTATATGCCATGCAGGCTTTCTGCCAAAGGCTCCATAATTGAGTCTGGAATAATTCCATAAGGATAGCTGATAGAGGTCAAAGACCAAGTTCACTGCCACTTGGACCCCTTATTAATGAGGAGATCACAGCCTTTGGACATGAGTATAAGGCACAGACCTTTCTATTTGAAGAGAGGAAGAGCTGTCTGTACATTAGCTTGGATTCAGACTACCCTACAATATATTAAGCTTGGGATCACGCATTTATGATATAATATTGGTTGGCAGTGCCTGTTTCAGTAGATTGACTCTTCAACACCGAAAACAAGTCTATTTTAGAGAATGTGAAAGCATCTTCGTGGAGTATGCGTGATGTTCACTGTATTTATTGTAGCTCACAGTCCCAAGAAATCTAGTTTTTCCATCCTTTAACTGTAATATGATAGGGTTCATCTGCATAACTACGGCGGTGAATTATTAAGCTCTTCACTGTGGATGAGTGAGTCTCATTATGGTTCCCTCAGTACTGCAGAAAGATAAGCATGGCTGATTATTCTAGAATTTCCCTGGCTTCGGATATGCCGTGGAATGGGGAATTCACTTGTACGACCTGAGACAGATAAGACGGAGAATGTGTATTTCGATGTTCTTTCAGGCTCTGGGAACAGATGCAGAAGAAAAGGTAAGCAGTGTGATTCAACATTTCACTCTATGCAGACCATACAGGCTATATAGTGATAACTTTTCAAAGTGAACAAAGGCATCAAAAGGCTCTGGAGACCCAGGGATTATTTAAATACTAGGTGTATTAGAAGCCCGGGCGTGCCTTCCATCCCTTAAGTCATCAACAAAACCTGCTCTACTTCTTCACTCTGTCTGAGCAGTGTGTATACTACTGACAAAAAAGGAGAGAAGAAGATAAAGAGCACGCTCACTCAACCAGGCTTTAACAGTATTACTGCATACTATACAAGAAAATCATGGAGGGAAAGGCACCATTCAAAGATAGGTCTGCCATTCCAAAGTCGATGTAAAAAAAGAGTGACCAGTTATAGGGTCAATTCCATCTCATCAGATTGCCACACTAATGGATTTGATGATACGATTTGTTTCGTTATGCCAATCTCCAAACAGCGACTGAGCAGACCCTGAGGTGTGTGAACCAAATACAAAATAACGTCTTCTTTTTTGGGGATTTCAATATTTTAAGGTCGACAAAATAACGCTTTTGACAGATGTTCCTTGTTTACTTTGAAATTTGAACATAAAAGTGTTTAAACTGAAAGACGAATTGCTTGTTGTTGACTCATTATTATTGAAAAAAACGTTAATGAACATCGATAATGGATGTTGCAATTTTTTCATATTGCATGATAAATCATTCCAGTTTTTGATTGATTGGGATCATTACCATAATTGATTACCATGATAATCAAAACGTGAATCCATCAGTGAATAGGTTTACGGTTTACGACGGGTAGAGATTCATCTGACGTGTTCTGCTCAGTCTGGAACATTTGCAACCAACGGGGGGATGTTTTTATTCTGACCTCTAGCTAAATGAACGATTGTCCTTGATCGGGTATGCACGAGAAATGGATGCACAAAGTGTAGAAAAAAAGAATCATGCTGTCCTGAAGGTTAATTTACTCTTAACTCTTAATAAGTGTACATCTGTGGGGACTTCATTATGGGGACATGCTAGTTGCAGCCGACGACCAGATTAACCTTGTGGAGGAGGCACGTTTTCTTTCGCAACCTCCATCTATCCCCATACCAACACAATCGTCATGGGGTGTCTGACGCACGTGCTCGCCAAACATCTGTAGCAGACTAGGCGACTAGAATAATGGGAGAGTGTATCAGCATACAGAAAACGGGATGTATGCTACCATTGTGGTTAAGGTTTGGATTTATGGCCTTACACTTAATGATATCTTTAGTAGAAAAGTATAGCAATAGAGATAATATAGTTCTAGATGTACACATACATGTTTGCTATTGCTGTATACTAATGTTTCTGCATAAGTGTAAAATTCCCTTGACATAGATTGCCTTGATTAATCAGGGTTGTGTCTTTACAACTGCCTGTGTGCAGTATAATACAATAATAAATTATAGTGGTTTTAACAACTGCTGAGTCTAGATTTACTCAGTAGGTCTGTCTGTCTTTCCCACACTTACCGGGACAGTTACAGCAAGGTTTTGCATTTTGAAACAATTGATTAATCAATTGATTAACCATTTATCAGTCAGCAATGCAGTTTGGTTCTCTCGCGACATGCATACCAACCACCTGGATTCCCCATGATAGTGAGAAATGAACACCATTTCATCCACAAGGTAATAGCAGTGGAATATTGGCATTGAGGCTTTGCTGCAGGGCAACAAAAACAACACATTTGTCCACCATTAGGAAAGGTGCTGATGCTTCAAAGTGTCAAAGTGAGTTTCTGTTGATGTAGCTTAAGGTTATGGTTTGGTCCCAGGGGAGATCAGGATCAGATTATTGAAATAATGCGTTTGTTTAGGATGGGAATTTATAGCCACAAACTGTCCATATTCATTTCTGAGAGCCAGAAATCTGCCTTCCATTTAATGTGAAAATGATGTGCGTTCTGCAGTAACAGAGATATAATTGACCCAGGCTCTGCGGGAGACATAGAGAAATGGGATTGACGTCCCACAGAGAAAATTCCTCCTCCTATGTGGTTTTCCCCCAGACTAAATACACCCCTCCCCCCATTCCTCCTCCATCACCATCTATCATCTTATTTTTCTCCAAACGGTGTGGAAATGCTGGAGCTCTGTGCGTGTTCCCAGAATCTCGTGAGTTCTATCATAGGAACAGTAACGCCTTCCCGTGTTGCCTCACCTCCATTTTATCATGTTCAATGTTTTCTAATGCTGCGATGTGTTATCTACCAAGGGTTAATAACCCTGCCCATTTTATGTAACCCTTATGAGTATTTTATAAAGTTGGGATATGTTAGCCAAAACCTAAAAAAACCTATTTGATGAGCGCTCATGTTAGATGACATGGACAGTGATCACTTCTGAAATAAATAATGAAGGTGGCGTTTTGCTCTTGGGGGAAGTCTGTCATGTGAACTGAGCTCTGAGCACTGTTACAGAACGGAAGCAGACACTTACACCGAGTGATTTGCTCCCACTACACAGGTACCATTGTAACCATTAATATGCATATGGGAAATGATTAAATGCCGCAAAGGTAAAATGTGACAAGCTATAATAAATTAAAATTGTAACCGCATATATTCCACATCTATTAATCATTTAATGCTATATTAATGACACATTTATCAGATGGGTGCAAAATGAAATATTAAGCCGGTGGACCAACATTGCATAACTAAGTCATAGATTAAGGCAATCATGAAAACTTTACCGAGACAGTAAACAGGCAACTTGATACTGTAGTGTGGCCCGGCCCCCAAAGTCACTCTTATCAACTGATTACAAGGAATTCCATTGTGTTCTCTTAGGAATGCCTTCTTTGTGTTGCTCTCCGCATCACCCATTCTGTCACACCTATGTGAAGCAGAGAATCTGTTGTGATAACATCCTCTAGGTCTGATATCTGTTTGGAAGTTAACTCAAAAGTAATCCTATTGGTCAACAACTCAGATTTTTGAATCTAAACTTATTCAAATGGTTATAAAGCGTCATTGCCACTTTCTCATTGTTCCTGACCTGTGGTGGTGAGATACCTAGAATGTCTCTCTCCCTCGCCCATGAGCTATAGGCTGTGGCACAAGCCATGGTTTTTCTCTCTCTCTCTCTCTCTCTCTCTCTCTCTCTCTCTCTCTCGCTCTCTAATCATGCCTTTAATAATGCCCTGTAAGGCTTGTTAATGTTTTGTTACTTAAGCTTTATGCCTTTTATAAAGGTATCATTCATTTTACAATGATAATACATCTTTGCCATTGATATAGACAATTCTCAGACTTTACTTAATAGCCCATTCCTGTAACTCAACTATAGTCTCTTGTGGCAGATTCCCTATCAGTTAAGAGCGTTGGGCCAGTAACCGAAAAGTCACTGGTTTGAATCCCAGAGCTGAGTTGATAAAGAATCTGTTGATGTGCCCTTGAGCAATGCACTTAATTCTAATTGCTTCTGTAAGTCACTCTGGATAAGCAGTGGTGGAATAATTACTTGAGTAAAAGTAAAGATACCTTAATAGAAAATGACTCAAGTAAAGTGAAAATGTCATGTATTGTCATGTTGTGTCTTTCTGTCCTTTCCTTTCACCCTGTCTCCCTCTGCTGGTCGTATTAGGTTACCTTTTCTCCCCCGCTTTCCCCCAGCTGTTCCTTGTCTCCTCTTGACTACCTCGTCACCCCTTCTCCCACCTGTTCCCCTTTTCCCTCTGATTAGTCCCCTATATCTCTCTCTGTTTTTGTTCCTGTCCTTGTCGGATTCTTGTTTGTTGTGTTTCATGCCTGAGCCAGACTATCGTCATGTTTGCTGTAACCTTGTCCTGTCCTGTCGGAATCTGCCGGTCTATCTGAGCCTACCTATGTTTGGTTATTAAAGAAGCTCTGTTTAAGTTAGTTCGCTTTTGGGTCCTCATTCACTCACCGTAACAGAAAACCAACCAGTACAATACTACTTTAGTAAAAGTACTTTGTTTTAAATATACTTAAGTATCAAAAGTAAATGTAATTGCTAGAATATACTTAAATATCAAAGTAAAGTGTAAATAATTTCACATTCCTTATATTAAACAAACCAGATGGCATGATTTTCAATTTTTTATTTGCGGATAGCCAGGGGCAGACTCCAACACTCAGACATAATTTACAAAAGACACATTTGTGTTTAGTGAGTCTGCCAGATCAGAGGCAGTAGGGATGACCAGGGATGTTCTCTTGATAAGTGTGTGAATTGGTCCATTTTCCTGTCCTGCTAAGCATTCTAAATGTAACAAGTACTTTTGGGTGTCACGGAAAATGTATGGAGTAAAAAGTACATTATTTTCTTTAGGAATGTAGTGGAGTAAAGTCAAAGTTGTCAAAAATTTAAATAGTAAAGTACAGATACCCCAAAAAACGATTTAAGTAGTACTTTAAAGTATTTTTACTTAAGCGCTTTACACCACTGTGGATAAGAGCATCTGCTAAATTACATACATGTAAAACTATTGCTAGATCATCTTCATAGAGTCAGATATTCAGTTTAATAGACTTTGATCATATTAATTGCATCTATTTATTACGGGTCCCATGTGAGGTACAGATATACAAAACCTATATATGATCAATATTATTGCACTACAATAGCATCAAATTATGTACAATTTTAAACAATTTGCAGATTGACGTCTTCAACTATCCCTTAAATATTAGTTTTGTTAAGCATTAGGCCTAAAAAAACACATTTGAAAAGTGAAACTGTGCCAAAAAGACAAGGAAACCAAAAAATTCACAACTCAACGCACACATTTTTAAGAAAGGACTAATCGATCATTCTCAAACATCAATATCTGTTTGCATCCCTTTAACCGCATACGTTTGCCAACTAATGAAATCTGTGCATGGCTCCCCTCTTATCGATTTCAGAGAGCTCTAATTTGCCGCTTGAGATCTAGCAGCTCTCTCTCTCTCTCTCTCTCTCTCTCTCTCTCTCTCTCTCACACACACACACACACACACACACACACACACACACACACACACACACACACACACATACAAATAGTAGACTGGCATTGGGCACAATATTGTATTGCAGCTATTGTAACATGGCATATGATCCTGTCTGGAGCTAATTTTCTATTTACATACAGTATATCAAATTCTTACTTCACTATCACATCGGCCATCAGCATGTCTCTCTTGCTATCTTTCATACCGAACAGTAGACCATGTTATTGAACCCTCCAGCCTCAACAAAAACTCATGTCTCAACTCTGCACAGTTCAAGTGATCCTCCTTCTGACTTATTCCTCACCCTTGCATCAGTCGGGTGTCACCCCACTGCTTCACGTCTCACCCTTGCATTAACATCTTGGCCTCATATATCAAAAGCTTTTCCCAAAGAGATCAGGCTGAAAAGGTTTCGGTCAATGTGGCTTGTAGTAATGAGAGAGAGAGAGAGAGAGAGAGAGAGAGAGAGAGAGAGAGAGAGAGAGAGAGAGAGAGAGAGAGAGAGAGAGAGAGAGAGAGAGAGAGAGAGAGAGAGAGAGAGAGAGAGAGAGAGAGAGAGAGAGAGAGAGAGAGAGAGAGAGAGAGAGAGAGAGAGAGAGAGAGAGAGAGAGAGAGAGAGAGAGAGAGAGAGAGAGAGAGAGAGAGAGAGAGAGAGAGAGAGAGAGAGAGAGAGAGAGAGAGAGAGAGAGAGAGAGAGAGAGAGAGAGAGAGAGAGAGAGAGAGAGAGAGAGAGAGAGAGAGAGAGAGAGAGAGAGAGAGAGAGAGAGAGAGAGAGAGAGAGAGAGAGAGAGAGAGAGAGAGAGAGAGAGAGAGAGAGAGAGAGAGAGAGAGAGAGAGAGAGAGAGAGAGAGAGAGAGAGAGAGAGAGAGAGAGAGAGAGAGAGAGAGAGAGAATTAGACCACAGGGAAATGTTATTAAATAAACGCTGCAGAATAATGCAGCGTAATAAACCACCGTCTTCTTTCATTAAGGTGGCTTTAAAAGCATTATGCAGTGTAGTTATAAGTCCTTCAAGGGTGGCTCAACGCATGATGGAAGCATCACTAACTGCCAGCTGTTTGGCATTCAAGGAAGGAAAAGCTCCTCCTGCTGGGTCTTGTGCAGGTGGTTTCCAAATAAGACATAATACTGTAACATGTAAATTGAACTATGTCAAGCATAATATTTGTATAATGCATAATCTATTGCAATCTTTAACATTATTTCAGATAAAAAAAAATGTTTTAACCCCTTCTATATTTGTGCCCAACGCTTTGATAGACTATGTGGTAGGATATGTTTTTAAGAGTATGTTAGTAACTCCACCTGCTATTGTGGCATCTGGAGCCGTGGCCTGTGGGCTTTATGAGAGAGTGCCTGGGGGTGCCGCTCTCGGCCACGGCATGCCATAATTAAAGTCGTGGCCTCTGTTAATACATTCAAATAAAAAAAGAGGTGGATTTACAGTCGCTCCATGCTCACCATGCTACCTTGTGCACACCATGCTACCATGTGCTCACCATGCTACCATGTACTCACCATGCTACTATGTGCACTCATGCTTTTCAATGTAAAATATCATATTAAATGGTTTGCACCAACCCCAAGGCTTTTTATTTAAACTAAAGTGGGCATGCCTCTATGTTTTAAAATGGACTTGAATGACTGAGAGTAATGGAATGCAATGGAAGGGGGTGTGATAGCATTCCTCGAAGCTCGGATTGGCAGGAATGTTACATAAAAAAAAAGAGAGTGGTCACATTGCCATTCACATGTGGGTGATAATTAATAGTGCAGGTGACAACATCTAACCCTGTTCCAACAGGAAACCACAAATAGACGTTGGTGCAGTTATCTGCATGGGCATTTTTGCTGCTGCTGTTGTTAATCTGCAAATACTTAAGTGCTTTAAATGTTTGATAAGTGGGTCAGTGAGTCAGACGGTTCTTTTTCACTTCTCTGCATGACTTACAGCACAGGGGAAATAGAACATGTAGAGAACAAGAGGAGAACCAGCCCTTGTGAAAAAGGGAGTTGTGAAAAACGGCTAGTTTTGGCCCAATTACATTCCCACCTTGGCTGTTGCAACCGCGGGTTAGGCGCTAAGGCTGTGTTAATTACGTGTTAATTCTGAGCCTAGAGCTTTTATCAGCTATTCTCTATGAATTAGCAGAGACAGTGATGACGGGTTGGAGGAGGAAGCAGCAGGAAAGAACAGGAGGCCGCAGTGTTGAGATATTAGCAGGCCTGATACTGTTGCTCGAGTGGGCATGCTTTTCACATTTTACAGTTTCGTAACTTTTCTTTTTGCCATTTGTGTGAATTGTCTTTACCACCATTCCAGTCTCCGATAAGCAGAAAACAGATGGGTGGTGGGATAGTTGGTTTTAAACTAATAAACTGTCTTGTTGATTGCTTATTTCAAGGGCAATGAAGGTCGTACATAATATAAATATAACATGTTACTATTAATAGTACTCTCAATGTCAATCATTGAATAAGGTGTGACGAGTTACCCTGGACATGAGTTGTTGAGTGTGGCCAATACTGATAGGCAGAATATGTAAGTGGAGCTGGGATAGGTTCGACGGGTTATTTGTTGTTTGTGGGCTGAATTGTAGTGTCCCCTCTCCCCTTTCACATTCATATGATCTGCTTGGTGATTCCCTGCCACTCAAGCTCCTATAAGGTCTGAGGAGCAGAGAGAGAGAGAGAGAGAGAGAGAGAGAGAGAGAGAGAGAGAGAGAGAGAGAGAGAGAAATGGAATCAGTGGAGATGATTGCAAATTGTCTGTCTAATGCAGCTGTCTAGGAAGCCATTACAGGTGACTTGTTATCAGTCACGTGACGTGAGACACAGACCAGTCAGGCGAGTTCCTCATCTCACTTCTCTCTCAGTATGAGACTCCGTTTAAGAGTATCAGGCGATCACATGTGACCTCACCACTTAAAACTCCTCTGTCTCCCATTTTTTTTTTCTCCTCAATGTATTCGTTTCTTATTTTTTTTCTCATCTTCCCTGCAGTGCGGCGCTCTGGCTCCTGCACAGCAGCTGTTGTTTAGTGATAGATCAGTGAAGCAAAAAATGATGCGGGTATAAAAAATAGATCTTGAAGTAGCACTGCCTCCCCATTCTCTCCCCTTTTGTTCTGCATTAGCAGTGCAACCTCTGGGATTCATTTAGCGGTAATCATTTGTTACTGAGGGGCAGGATGTCTTTCAGGCATCAATGATGAAGTCACCTTTGAAAGGGGTGTAAATGAGAAAGAAATAATTTCCTATCTCCTCTCCCTGGATAAAAATGTATTCACTTGAACACAATAGAAAAAAAATGTCAAAACATGGAAGACAGTATTCAATTTATCTTCCATTACCATCATGCTGCATCAGTTTTGCTATTGTTGAGACGGCTTGTGCTAGTGTGACAATTATGTGTATCTTGATAAATAATATTGCAGATATCCACTCATATTTGAGTGGTGTCATGCTCACATGTTCAAACTGCTATATGCTAGTTGACAATTGCCCCAATGATAAAACAACAAGATAAAACTGAGCACATGTATAGCAGTTTCTGTCCCTGCAGTTAATTTCTATTGTCACGCGAACCACGCGCCCTCTGAATCTGTATGTACTGTATGATGTGTATCCAGACTGGAAGACACTTAGCATTAAAAGAGCCCCTCAAGCAAAATGTGCGGCACAAACTCCCTGTCATTAGTTTGACATATCTTGTGACCGGTGAACTGAAGTCTTGTCATGCACTGGTCATTTTCTGGGCTCTCTGCACAGGTGTGACGGCTCCTTCATGGGCTTTCTTTCTATAAAAAAAAAAAACGCCCTGCAGATGTGTTCACTGCTTTTTGAGCACAGCAGGAGGCACTGATTGCTCCCCGACACATCCTTCACTTGTCAGTCGCCTCTCAGAGGGCTCAAGGACTGTCCAAGGAAACTCAGCATTAGCTACAATGACTACCAATAAGCAAGAGATTATGAACGAAGGAAAAGCTGGATAGCCACTTATCCCTGACCATGAGTTCTGATTTTGAGGATAATTATGCTGGTGATTGTAGTGAGTCCTCCCTAATGTTATCTGATGTATTCCTAGTGTCATTCCCTTGTCTGGCAGTATGCTTAGATCTCTGAAACATACACAGATGACTAAAAGGAAAAGCAATAATAAAGCAATCTCACCACAAGGAACACCCTACAGTTCAACATGATGAAAGGGCATCAAATGGTTTCAGACCAAAGCAACCACAGCCCTCTTTTTCAAACTGGTTGCTGGGAATCCCAGGGGATAGTTGGAGTATGTGTTTGATTCTTCTGGGATCTCCAGGCATCAGACATGTGGTGTTTGATTGCCTTGCAGCTCCTCGCAGGGGAGAAAATGAGGTTGAGGTGGACCACTCTGTATCACAGACCCATTCTGGTTGAAGTGGAACCCTGACCTCCAGCTGATTTCTAATGGATTTCAGGAGTCACCAGCAAACACACAGCTGGTGTCCAAACAAACTCATCAGCACACTCTGGATTTGCCCTCTCTTTCTCCACTTTTCTTTTTGACTGCTACCGCCTTTAACCAAAAGCTCAACAATATTGCTATATACCATCATTTTTTGAGAGGGGGTTGAACTGAGCCCTTTTCAAGTTTTCTGCAGATGTGTTTTCTGATAATATAAATGCAAATGCAAATGACAAACACAACTGCACTACTGTGAGAGTCCCGTGCCCATTTCCAGACAATTGAAGCGAGTGTCACACATGGAAATGGGCTTGTATAACGTTTATGTTCCTTGTCACACGTCTCGATTTCTCTTTTAAATAGTAGCTATTTAGAGACATTTAAATAATCCGTAATAAGCTTCATATTTATGGATAGCTAAATCATGCATTTATTTGTCTGGAATCATCACAGTGGTGGATATGAAATGTATTTCACTTCGAGTTGTGCTAAAGAGCCAGGACAGGAGTTCTCCCTCTCTACTTGATGATTAGTGGTCCTCATCAATCACTGTCCCCAGGGGTAGCAAGGCTGTTTCAAAGCCTCACTGGAAAGAGGTTTTGGACTGTTGCTTTTCCACTTTTTAAATGTTCCTCTTGTAACTGAGAATGTTTGATTCCACTAGTTGACCTCTAACACAGTAGGTTGTATTTTAGGGCATCTCAAAAGTAGGGTACTTCAATGAATAATTAATGCACATTACTTGTTAAAGGACAGCTGCACCCAAACGTCAACGCTGACATCATTGGAGATGTAAATGCACAGAATGCAGATGATCCATTTCTGATTAAAAAAAATATCAGACCCCTGCAAAATATCGGCAATATATTAACATGCTTGAACATCAATCAGTCTGTGAGGTAAGGAGTTGTAGCACTATACCCTCCACAGCAGTAATGACATGACTGTGTGTCCCTGGCTGTGTCCCTCGGGTTGGCAAGGCCTTGCGTTTTGTCTCATACAAGTCGAAGTGTATTGATTCATTCTGGAGGGGTTTGCTCGCCCCTAGAGATTGCTGCACTCAGGTGGTATTATCTTGAGTTGGGATGTATTCATGGAGTACTGTACTGCGAGAGGACGATGCAGCCAGATTGGTGTGAATGACTTTGCTGCTTATCCCAGAAGCAGAGGAGTGCTGTGATGTACTAGAGATCCCATTATCCTTTGAGGGTATCGAGTAGGCTTCTTCAGCCCAAACAGTCAGATATTCCCTTTCTTATTTTTCTTCAAGCAAGACCCCAAAATTCATTGGACCTGCATTGACGTCAGTTGTCACTGTAATTTAGTCAGCTCCTGAGTGCTGGTTTATCATCTCTTGATTTTGAACCGCTTTTTGACAAAAAATGGGTCCCTCTCATATTGTTGTCCTTGCATGTTGCGAATTGACTAGTTTAATCAAAATATATACCTGTTTTCTTATTATGGAAACCTGAATAACAGATGGACTGCTCAAGGTTTTTTTCTCAAAACACATGAAGTGAAACAATGCCGGGTGGAGGTGGAGGGACAAAGACCTATTCTTCAGTTCAAAACTTGCTAAGATGTCTGCATATAGAGAGCTTCAATTACTTCCACACATACTCTAGCAGAAGAATTCTCAAGCCACAAATCTAAGACTTCCAGGCAATACATGTTGGAGGGCACTTTGTAAAGAAAGGTAAATATGCCAGTTGTTTAGTGTTGCCGTGTGTTTACACATACATTAGTATATTGCCTCAGCCCATAACATTATGGTCAAATTATGGCATGGCATTTTTGGAGATCTTTTATTTTGTATTTTTTATATGACAATAGACATGAGTCCTTTCCCATCTTGAAGTGTGGTGTTTTCCTTTGTAATTTCAGTGGAAAGAGAAGGTAAAGGAATAAAGGACATATCGGTGGATAATGCCGACAAACAACATTGGGTGCTTTGCAGCATACACTGGAACCTTGAACAATATGTGAACCTTAAGAAATAAATTCCCATATATTTCAAAGTGCTTTCAATCGTGGTTTATGCAGTCTTTAACCCATATCCCAGGGACCCCATGCTGATCAGGGAAAATAAGGACTCAAGAGCCTACCGTCCGCCTTCCTTTCTCCACATCAAATGGAAATGGAGATAAAAGCCTGTCAGAATGCACTTCAGCACAACTTGCTCCAGTCAGACAGAAATGCAATAGTGACATCCTCCCTATCTGGTCCGTACAATGTAGCAAGCTGACAACCAGCACACTTTTTGTAAAACATTTTTTATAGGATTTAAAGCATATTTATCTTCATCTTGTATTCTCTTTTTCACAATACCTTTTAGCAGTTGTATTGCAGCTATAATTTAGTGAGATTCTTTTTGATAACAGGAATGAAAGCTTTTAAAAGTTTGCTCTTGGAGAGGAAACTTGATTGTTTCATTTTCTTACAAAAACCACACTCCATCCATCCATGTGGTTTCAAACTCGTGGGCATACCAAGCATTAGATGGACTGGAAGAAAAGCTCTTTACCTCACACCCAGGACCCTTAAGTGGTCTAGAAATAACACAATGGGCTACCTCTCTACAGGGATATGTGCTTACCTACAAACTGTATTATTCTGCAATCCACGGTGAGTTATACAGGTAACTGCCGTAATTTACTCAAACAACTATACTTGAGTAAATTGAGGAATACAAAGTATATTGAAAGCAGGTGCTTCCATACAGGTGTGGTTCCTGAGTTAATTAAGCAATAAACACCCCATCATGCTTAGGGTTAGGGCTATGGTTAGGGTTAAGGGTTTTACACTCCAAAATGTCCAGACATTTTACAAAAACAAAGCTCTGTGTGCGTGTGTGTTTGTGTGTGTGTGTGTGTGTGTGTGTGTGTGTGTGTGTGTGTGTGTGTGTGTGTGTGTGTGTGGACGTGTTTAACTATACTTGTGGGGACCAGAATTAGTTTTAGGGTTAGAATTAGGAGCAAGGGTTCGGAGCAAGGGTTAGTTTTAGGGTTAGGAGCTAGTGTTAGGTTTAGGGTTAGGGTTAGGGTTAGGGTAAAGGTTAGGGTAAGGGTACTGGTTGGGTTAGAGTTAAGGTAAAGTTTTCAGGTTAACTTTAGATTTAAGTTTAGGGTTAGGGTTAGGGTTAGGGTTAGGGTTAGGGTTAGGGTAAGGTTTAGGGTTAGGGGTTAGGGAAAATATGATTTTTAATGGGACTGAATTGTGTGTCTCCACAAGGTTAGTTGTACAAGACTGTGTGTGTATATATGTGTGTGTGTGTCTGCCTGCTTTTTTTTTGTTTTTTTTTTGTTATGACTGGAGTGATATAGTATGGCGTTGAGGTTGATACTTCCTGCACTTTCACAGTATTCCCGGCATTCTCCCAAGGACGGACAGCGACAGAAAGCAATTGCTATTAGTGCGCATATATAGTGCTAGTGGATAAATATAGGTGGCTTTTAGCAGATGAGTCACAGCGCCGTCAATTAAGATTAGGGCAAGTGCTATCACAGTGTCGTAAAGAACAAGATGATGGTGCTCCTTCAATGTCAAAAGTAAGATGAAAGGTCATTTTCGAAAAATCAAACAAACCAAACAGCTCATATACATAGTCCATTGCAGTGATAAATAGCTCTCGCTACTCAACTGTGGCTTGATCAGGTTTGGGGGGTAACGGATTACAAAAAATGGTAACTGTAATCGGTTACATTACCAGCCAAAATAATTGATCAGATTGCAGATATTTTTGAAAAACTAGATGTTTACCTTGAGGATTACTTTTAAATTCAGAAAGGATGATTGCGGAAAAAAAAGTATTTGACACCTCCCTGTTTTCTCAATGACATTCAAATTAGCATTGAAAAAAGACGCAAGTTTAAATTTGTTCCACCTGAGCGAGTCTGACCACAAATCAGAAACCACTATGAGACACATCAATTGTGTTTGATGGATCGCGGGAACAGAGCACACTAGGCTTTTGTAGGCTACAGTACAAGTTATGTCTTCCAACGGTGCGACTTCTGTCAGCACCCAAAGATTATTCAACTTTAATAAATGCTTGGAAGGAAGGATGACAGCAGTCATGTAGTCTATGGTGATATGAATATCAATTATTATTGATATCTACATAGAGCATTGAAGTGAATCACACTGCTGCTCTCTCATTTAGGTATTTTTGCCTTATGGATGTGGATGGTTGTTCACAAATCTAAATGTGTATTTGAACCCAATAATAATTGAATTCAAGACGTTTAAGATGCCTATCAATCACTGTTTTTGAAACCAGTGGACAGCCAGTGAAAAATGCACTCTTGTTAATCTAACTGCACTGTCCATTTTACAGTAGCTGTTACAGTGAAGGAATACCATGCTATTGTTTGAGGAGAGTGCACAATTTTGAACATGAACAGTTATTAATAAACAAATTAGACACATTTCGGCAGTCTTGAACAGAAACAGAAATACAGAAATACAATGGCTCATTGGATCAGTCTAAAACTTTGCACATACACTGCTGCCATCTAGTGGCCAAATTCTAAATTGCTCCTGGGCTGGAATAATACATTATGGCCTTTCTCTTGAATTTCAAAGATGATGACACAAAAACATAGAAAAGAACGGTTGTTTTTTTCTTTGCATTATCTTTAACCAGATCTATTGTGTTAAATTCTACTACATTCCTTTCACATTTCCACACACTTCAAAGTGTTTCACTTTAAATGGTATCAAGAAAATGCATATCCTTGCTTCAGGGCCTGAGCTACAGGCAGTTAGATTTGGGTATGTCATTTTAGGCAAAAATTTGAAAAAAGGGGCGAACCTTAAGAGTTAAGGGGAAAGTAATCTAAAAGTAACCGAATGTAATTAGATTACATTACTGAGTTTGGGTAATCCAAAAGTTACGTTATTGATTACAATTTTGGACCGGTAACTAGTAACTGTAACGGATTTCATTTAGAAAATAACCTAACCAGCCCTGGGCTTGATCATATTGAGTGACAGAGCTCACATATGATTGCAGAAAATAAATGTAACAAAAATAGTGCCATGACATGAATCGGCATCAGTTCTTTAGACTAACCAACCAATCCTCTTCTCATGAAGCAATCAACATTCAAAATATCCCAAAACTCATCAATAGTCTGTAGGGCTGCCATTGTCCCTTTCATCCTGTCCTGTTTTCAGGCTGCTTGGAGAAGCAGAATGGCAGTAATCCCTATGCCAGGCCAGTGGGACCAGGACAATGTTCAGCCCCACATGTCTCTGGCGGATTCCAAGTAAAGGCCATCACTCTCCTTAATTAGGTCTTCTCTTTTGGGCTGTGACTAAAATCACCTCTGTGGCGCTTTCTTCCGTCAGATCACACCTAATTTTAATTAGGCCCCTCGGAATATTAGCCAGGGTCTTTGTTCCGCTTCCTCTCATTAAGGAACCAGACAAATGAGTCTTTAACTTTATTATACATTTTCTCTCTTCTCTCACTCCGCCCTCCATCATTTTACCCAACTAGGAGGAGGGAGAGGGAGGAATCTCCTCAAGTAGGATACCAAATGAGGCTGAGAAGGAGAGAGTGATATACGATCAGCCTTTGTTCTCCTTAACCTAGGGTAATTAGAAATGTCAAAACTGATCTCACCCCTCAATATTGGTACAAAACTCCATCTCCATCCCTCTCTGTCTGCTAGCTAGAAGCTATTGTTGGACACCTCATCACCTGTTAGATACAGACTCCTGCACCCGCAAGTGATCTCACATTTCTCTGATATGACAGAGCCAGCATCAAAATGCAGGGAAAAATAGTTTATATGGGCCGAATACTAATTCAGGATCTCCCCTTAGTTTCATGTGAAATTATGTATTGGTGTCAATGAGGGATTTGCCAGAAATCCTAGTTGCATGTAAATCTGAACTTGGGATGGTTCCAAAAATATTCCATGCTGGATTGTGTGCATATGTGTAGGCATATATTCCCACAAATAGATGTGTAAGCTGACATTGCAAGAAATACAGATTCTTATTCTGGAGTTATACATTTTATCTCTGTGATTATGTAGAGTACCCCAATGTTCTTGTGTAAGGGGTGTGTGTGTGTAATGTGTGTGTGTGTGCTTGTGAGTGTGTGCGGGGACCACAAGGTGGGTGTTTGAGTAATAGATGCTGGTGTTCTGCCAGGTCTGTACCCTGGTGTTCATGAATTATAAAGCTACGAGCAATCACGGGTTTTTACAGAAATTAACCAAAGGAAGCTGTATGTGTTTCGTAATTGGGTCAGTGGTTATTTTCTGCAACACACCTGGGCTTTCAATAAGCGTTGGGTGTCAATAATTAATGTATCCTGTCCTGCAGAGGGTGTACAGTAACTCTGCCATAACACAGCATATCTGTGTACATTAGCATACCCATGATGATAGTCAAAAGCTCAATGATAACAGTTGAGTGCCACTTAGCCTCCTTTCCTTATGTGTTTCAGCCTGGATATGGGGGTCAAAACAGGATGGAATGCATCCCTCTTAATCTCTTTATTTATTCATTTTCAATCATGGGTCTGAACAGTGGGGGAAGGTCCCTGTCATTTTCATTACAGCCTATTTTTGCTTGGAATTCTTTTTGAGGGAATTTCAAATAATGTAAATGTAATCTTAGAATATGGATTTGCAAAGTGCCAAAAACACCAAAGTTTCTTAACTGTCTGCTAAGAAACATAATATTTGCAAAAAATATTTACTCACAATATTTGGAGCTGAATATACATCAAGATCTTCATGTTTATGTTGTCCATGAGATGGCAGAAATACTTTAAAGGGATAGTTCACACTAAATTACAAAATTACATATTGGTTTCCTTACCATGTAAGAAAGAAAAGGAGAGACCTTTGAAATGCAACCACTGGTTGTTGTTTAGCGAACGTAGTCTCAGAGCAGTTTTGACCCCCTTTTTGACCTAGACTTGGCGCTCCGGTACCACTTGCCGTATGGAGCAGAGAGAAAAGTCTATAACTGTCACGCCTACTCCCGCTCCCCCTCTGGCGCTTGAGAGCGCCTGGCGGCCCATCATTACGCACACCTGTCATCATCGTTAAGTGCATCAACGCTTCATGAGACTCACCTGGACTCTATTACTTTATTGATTGCCTCCCCTATATCTGTCACTTCCTCAGTTTCTTCCCCATGTCTGCATTAATGTCATTTTGTTCCCCCCGTCCAGACGCTGTTCTTGTTTTGTTATATGACCGTTTATCCATTAAATCTTTGCTCCCTGTACTTACTTCTCATTTTCCAGTGTCTGTTTAAAGATGGGGCCAAAGAATATTAATTTCTGGTTTTCTGATGTATCAAATACTTAAATCATGCAATAAAATGCAAATTATTACTTACAAATCATACAATGTGATTTTCTGGATTTTTGTTTTAGATTCTGTCTCTCACCGTTGAAGTGTACCTATGATAACAATTACAGACCTCTACATGCTTTGTAAGTAGGAAAACCTGCAAAATCGGCAGTGTATCGAATACTTGTTCTCCCCACTGTTAAAGTGTATGCTAGGTAAAGCTCAGCCTTATCTCAGCTCACTGGTCACGATAACAACACCCGCTCCAGCAGGTATATCTCACTGGTCATCCCCAAAGCCAACACCTCCTTTGGCCGCCTTTCCTTCCAGTTCTCTGCTGCCAGTGACTGGAACGAATTGCAAAAATCGCTGAAGCTGGAGACTTATGTTTCCCTCACTAACTTTAAACATCAGCTTTCTGAGCAGCTAACCGATCGCAGCAGCTGTACATAGTCCATCTGTAAATGGCCCACCCAATCTACCTATCTCATCCCCATATTGTTTTTATTTACTTTTCTGCTCTTTTGCACACCAGTATCTCTACTTGCACATAATCATCTGCTCATTTATCACTCCAGTGTTAATCTGCTAAATTGTATTTACTTCGCTACTATGGCCTATTTATTGCCTACATCCTCACGCCATTTGCACACACTGTTTATATACTTTGTTTTTTTCTGATGTGTTATTGGCTGTACTTTTTAAAATGTATTTTTTAATCCTTTTTTAAATCCTGACCGGTTGCATCATCGCCTGGTATGGCAACTGCTCAACATCTGACCGTAAGGTGCTACAGAGGGTAGTGTGTATGGCCCAGTACATCACTGGGGCCAAGCTTCTTGCCATCCAGGACCTATATAACAGGCGGTGTCAGATGAAAGCCCATAAAATTGTCAGAGACTCCAGTCACCCGAGTTATAGACTGTTTTCTCTGCTACTGCATGGCAAGCGGGGGGGGGGGCACTATCATGCCTGCTCCTGCTCCTCCTCTCTGGCGCTCAGGGGCGCCAGGCGGCCCATCATTACGCACACCTGTCACCATCGTTACACGCATCAGCGCTTCAAGGGACTTATCTGGGCTTATATGTCCATTTATCCATTAACTATTCACTCCCTGTACTTGATTCTCGTCTCCCAGTGTCTGTCCTCACAATGACTTGGGTGGCTAGAGTCTTTTGCAAATTATTGGGACTTTCTCTCCTGGATGGCAGGAAGCTTGGCCCCAGAAATGTACTGGGCCGTACGCACTACCCTCTGTAGCACCTTACGGTTGGATGCCGAGCTGTTGCTTACCAGGTGGTGAAGCAGCCAGTTAGGATGCTCTCCATGGTGCAGCTGTAGATCTTTTTGAGGATCTGGGGACCCATGCCAAATATTTTCAGTCTCTTGAAGGGAAATAGGCATTGTTGTGCCATCTTCATGATTGTCTTGGTGTGTTTGGACCATGATAGCTTGTTGGTGATGTGGACACCTGTTCGGCCCTCCTTTTCCTGTAGTCCACAATCAGCTCCTTTGACTTGCTCACATTGAGGGAGGGGTTGTTGTCCTGGCACCACATGGTCAGATCTCTGACCTCCTCCCTTTAGGCTGTCTGTGGTCACGCCTACCCCCGTTGTGTCGTTAGGAAACTTAATGATGGTGATGGAGTTGTGCTTGGCCACGTAGTCGTGGGTGAACAGGGAGTACAAGAGGGGACTAAGTACACACCCTTGAGGGGCACTCGTGTTGAGGATCAGCATGGCTGATGTGTTGTTACCAACCCTTACCACCTGGGTGTAGCCCGTCAGGAAGGGGGTCCTTAGCTTATTGATGAGCTCTGTGGGCACTATGGTGTTGAACGCTGAGCTGTAGACAACAAACAGCATTCTCACAAAGGTATTCCTTTTGTCCAGTTGGGAGAAGGCAGTGTGGAGAGCAATTGAGATTGAGTCATCTATGGATCTGTTGGGCTGGTATGCGAATTGGAGTGCGTCTAGGGTTTCCGGGATGATGGTATTGATGTGAGCCATGACCAGTCTTTCAAAGCACTTCATGGCTACAGATGTGAGTGCTATGGCGTGGTAGTCATTTAGGCAGGTTGGGCACAGGGACTATAGTGGTCTGCTTTAAACATGTAGGTATTACAGAATCGGTCAGGGAGAGGTTGAAAATGTCAGTGAAGACACTTGCCAGTTGGTCTGTGCATGCTCTGAGTACATGTCTTGGTAATCCTTCTGGCCGTGCGGCCTAGTGATTTTTGACCTATTTTAAGGTCTTGCTCACATCGGCTACTGAGAGCGTGATCACACAGTCGTCCGGAACAGCTGGTGACCTCATGCAGGCTTCAGTGTTGCTTGTTTTGGTACATAATGTTTCTGCTACTGTCTCTTATGAGAATTAGTCGCCGAGTTGGTAACCCGCCTCTGCAATCTATCCTATTAGCCAACGTGCAAACACTGGAGAATGAACTGGATGATCTCCGTTCGAGTGATGTGAGCCTACCAGACAGGCTGAATGCCTTTTATGCTCGCTTTGAGGCAAGCAACACTGAAGCATGCATAAGTTACAAACAATGTGAAATAAACACACAAAACAGCACAATTAGTTGGGATCCTGTAAAACAGCATCCATCCCCTCCGTCGCTATTATCAGGTCCAGCTAGGTGGCTAGATTGTTAAAGTTAGTTAGCTGGATAACTTTAGCTAGGCTAGGGGTTAGGGTTAAGTTCAGAATTAAGTTTAGGAGTTCGGTTGAAGTGTTAACTTTAGGGTTAAGTGAAGGATTAGCAAAAATGGTTAAGGTTAGGGTTAGTGGAAGGGTTAGCTAACATGCTAAATAGTTGCAAAGTAGCTAACAATTAGTAAGTAGTTGAAAAGTTGTTAATTATCTAAAATGCTACGGTGAGATGAGATTTAAACTCACAACCTTTGGGTTGCTAGACATTTGTGTTATACACTCACCCATCCACCCCAAACAACCACTCTACTTTAGGTTTTGCCTTAATGGGGCGTTGGGCCACCACGAACTGACAGAACAGCTTCAATGTGACTTGGTATAGATTCAGCAAGAATCTGGAACTCTATCGGAGGGATGCAACACCATTCTTCCATGATAAATTCTGTAATTTGTTTTTTTACTTTTAGGGGTGGAAAATGCTGTCTCAGGCACGCTCCAGAATCTCCCATAAGTGTTATTTTGAGAGCTGGTGACTGACACACACACACACACACACACACACACACACACACACACACACACACACACACACACACACACACACACACACACACACACACAAACATCCATGTAGGATGAAAGGAGATCAGGTTTATACAAGCTCATGGCCATTCTCACTCACACATGAAAATATTCACACTTACTAATAAATAAATCTGTCAAGCCCAAAGCTTTTTGGAAAAAGGGATTTAAATCAGATTTGTTTGAGGGCGATGGATATGTTTAAAAAAAAAAGTATATTTAGTTGATGGTTGGTCCAAAACTCAGGGTTTGGTATTACCTTAGGTTCTGTTTCTGTGCAGTACCTTAAAATTATTTACCAATTACTGTCACACTTTCTGAAGATTTGCGAGGTGAAAACACAATTGTTGCCCAGATGTGCATGGAAATACCATATATTAAGACACCAAACTGAGCAATACATTTCAAAGTCTGAATGACTGCTGAGGTCCGATCCAGTCTGTTGACAACTGCAGTTATTGTTTTGAAGTTACAGTTGATTGATCTCAGTAAAGCCGTGCCCTAAAACCGCTCATGTGTGACTTAATATACTCCAAGTCTGTGATCTGTCAACCTTCGAGGGCTACAACATTTTACAAAGACCTCAGATGAGAAATTGATCTGACAACCATTCAAGGATAAATCATTTCCACAAGTTAATTACATTGAACAATTTACATGCATGAAAATCTGAAGCATCCGTGCAGGGCGGTGGAGCCAGGTTTCTAAAGATCAAAGAGCTCAGTGAGAGTAAATGTTTCTCTATTTTTCTCTGTTAAAGTATTGAATCATGTCTCAGACAATCCTCACGTTAACCACATAGTCAAACATAGCTAGTAAAATGTGGATGATAGAGAGCCAAACTAACCAGTTTATGTATTTATTCTGCAATCTTGGTGGAACAATTTACAGTCCATTTTTCATTTGATTTGTGTGGTTTAATTACACTGAAGATAAATATGGAAATATCCTGTAAGTGGCTTTAATCTGGTCAAATTTTTCAATTTGTGCCATCCTTGAGAATAATGCAGAGAGAGGTATGAGTTTTTATGGATAGCTAGTCAATAACATCAGCATGCACTCCTCTTCTTGGCTGGGATCCAACCTGTTAATACCATTAAAACAATATTGGTAAAAGGCTCTGTGCTGGCAGTGGAGAAAATCTATCAACCCTGTTTGATCAGATTGGATTCCCTGTGTATATGGGAACATGTGTTTCCACACTCCCCTGGAGTAGCTGTCACTTTCAGACATGATGGTTCTCCCTGGGCAAAGAGCACCCATGGCTGCTTACAAAACATTTATTGTTTTTTAGTGGAAGGTAGTCAGAACCCCCTCCCTCTATCCTCCAACCCCCACTAATCAGTGGCAAAGCTTTATTTAAGTGCTTCCTGTTGTGACCTGTTCATGACTGACACTAGCATTTAAGAAATACAATGAAATGTGCACAGTATCATCAGGGTGGAGAGGAAGAGTGGCGCGTAACATTTTAGTCTGAGCGTGCCACTAATATTTCCTCCTAGAACATGCTGTCATCCACAAGCCAGCACCCATCTCAATGTCATCAGTCATGGGTGAAAGAAGTTCATTCATGGTTGATGAGCACAGTAGGTGGTCACCTGATCCAATGAGAGGGCCTGATAATGAGAACCAGAGGTCCTATAGCAGAATGCTCCAATAGAGGCTGGCAGAGCAGTGCTGTGGTAAAGGTCAGCCATTAACGACTTGGCCTCATGACATCTATATCAGTGCACATCAGTCAATGTGGGTCTATCAACAACACATCGCTGCCAGGCATTTATCAAGGGGTCAAGTCCAATGATGTTGTTGCAAACAGAAGCACAACATCACTCACCAGTTTGTAAGAACTGTGATGGAAAGCAAATTTGAAGCATTTAGCGGGGAGGGAGAGAGAGAGAGAGAGAGAGAGAGAGAGAGAGAGAGAGAGAGAGAGAGAGAGAGAGAGAGAGTTGTACCTAATGTAAAATACTAGTGTTGTTGTTAATTTTACAAATATTCTTTTGAAAAGTCAAAAGTGAACATTCTCAACTGTTATCATAGTTGAGAATCCTTCCCTGTAAGTGATGAAGCCCACAGACATTTGTAGGTTTGTGTAGCTAACCAAAATTTTACTCCCCACATGAAGCCCCCTTTTTCCCCCTAAACCAATAATCCTGCCCTTCCTACTGGGTTCACTTCCCCCTCTTTCCCACGGATCAGAACATCCCACATGTTGGTATTTGGAAACCTTTTTTTTTCATATAATACCTATCAGAGCAAGTCGAGTCTTCCAGCAAGATATTAATATTGAAAAGACATATGCAGGTGAGAAAGTGGAAGAAACAGTCGCTGTGCAATGAAAAAAGGCAGGGGCGGGGTGAGTAAGGGGAGAGAATAGTTGTGTTGATGCTTCTTGTGTCAGATTCAAAGGGGATTTTCACATTATGATTCTGTAACAGTGTGTTCAAAGACCTTATTACAACGCCATATTAGCATTCATGTGCCATTCAAAATGTAAGTCCAACACCTGCATGGGTAACAGGACAGAATTTGCGATTAGGGGAATAGCAGACGTTCACAAAACAAAGGTAGACTTCTTTGGAAAGGAATAGATTATAATGAATACAGCTGAAGCTTTCCACTTGTATTTACCGTCATTTAAAGAGAGAGTCACAAACACTGTTTATTATAAAATGTCAGAGATTAAGCATACAAATGAGTCTTGGAGAAGTTTGTCTCCAATTAGAGATGTTTCTGAGCAGATCATGTATCACTACTTGGATGATGTATGTATTTTATGGAATCTTGTTTTCTTTACTTATTTTTTGTTATTTCTACACTGACTCAAATTCATAGCAATGGATTTAGTCTATTTTCACCCTCAGGATGTAGTTTGTTCACTTAAGCATGCGGCAGCTTCCGATGGAGGGCTTTGATGCAACTGTGCTCGCCTGGTACACCCCACAAGCTTTGTGGTGCTTCATTAACTTTTTGTTGAGTTCACTGCTACGAGTTCATATTGTTGCGGGCTGTGCATTCAACTCAGCTTCATGTGCTGCCGATGGCTGAACACAGTCAGAGCTGGCTATGGTGACAAGCACATACCACTCAACTCTGGATGGTGAAATCGGCAGTCCTGAGACGTGCAAGTCTACTTACCTGCAGCAACTGACCTCAAAATAAGACAAAAAGTCTGTGTCGCTGTGGACATTTGTGTCAGACAGAGAAAGAGAGAGAGAGAGAGAGAGAGAGAGAGAAATCAACTTGCAATGTTAGAGCACATGACTTCTGTAATTACGATGTACAGTAAATGACAAAGCATATCTGAGGAATTAATGATATACAAACTGTGCATTCAAATTTAAAAAACAATCTAGCCACCTTGTAAGTGGTAACCACAAACATAGATTTCCATACCAACCAGAACCATCAACCAGTAACGTATATTTAGCCTGGCACCAGGAACAAACAGAGTGAGGATGCCGACAGTTGGCTGGATCAATAAGGCGGGTAAGAAGAAGTGGGTATAATACAGATTGCATTCCTAAATGGATGTGAGATGCTTCTGCTCCAATCCCTTTCAGTGATAGTCAGTTTGGCTGAGATTGGGGCACGAGTCTCTCATTATGTCATTCATATTAAATCCCACCACTAAGCCTTGGGAGCAAACTATGCAATACAGAGAAAATTGGTCTGTTAATCTACAGTTTACTCTGTTGATGAAAACTCTTCTTATTGCAAATTAAGGGCTTTTTGTAAAGCTCATTATTTGTTTATCATTACCTTGCCGATAAAAATACAACTTATCCTTAAGACTTTTTTAAATGAAATATTGCAGGAAATGTCCTTACAGAGTGTCATTACAGAGTTGAGTACCAAACCAGGATAATGTACTACCACTGCTGTCGTTGAACTGTTTATTCTGAACCCGAAAAAAAACACTGAACAAAAATTTAAATGCAAGATTTAAAGTTTTGTCCCATGTTTCATGAGCTGAAATAAAAGATCAGAGAAATGTTCCATACAAACTAAAATCAGATTTTTTTTCCACACGCAGGAGAAATGTGCTCTTTACGTTGTCATGACTGTCTTGATCAGGTCAGGTTACAGGAGACCACAACCCTACAGATTATCTCTCAACCCCAACAGAGGAGGAGAGATCTAGGGGTCTGAAGACGTGGGGGGTTTTATGGCCCCCACGCCCTGGTAAATCTCAGGCCACAGACAAATTCCCTTGTCCTGTCAATATGAAGAACCAGCCTCAGAACATTAAACATGAAATAAAGGGACTTTGGAACAATGGTTTCCGCCAGCCACAATGGTGGTCATGATGATAGATGGACTATGAAAATGTATGTCATTTTTGTTCTGTTATTAAAGGTTAATAGATGACGTTATTACGAAAACATTGTAATGTGAAAGGTTTTCCTAGTATATGTTTGATGTTTATACATTGTACGTTGTATGGAAAATATCCAAATCAAAGAGAATGTTTTGGTAACAATGAAATGTGAAGTTAGTTGTCTAAAATTGGATTTGAGAAAAACCTAGCCCTTGCCTCATTAACTTGGTACGCCCAGAGAATGGCCCTAAAGTCGGTTACGCCCACTTCTGACCCAAGGGTATAAAACCTGTGAGTATAGAATTTACGACAGGACTACGTGACCCCAGCTGCAGAATGGTCTGAAAAGTTAACCAAACCAGAACGCAACGCAAGTTTGAGGACAAAGAAATCCTTTTCTACCCAAGCTACGGATGAGTAGCTGTGTCTAAGCGGATTAATTCACGTCGAACCACCTAGCATCCATCTCCCATCGAATCGTGGTATCTAAAGGGTTTCATTCCTATGCTGTGAGCTCTGAGCTACAGAGCTGTCTGTCCTCAGAAGACCCCTTCCAGAGAAAGGGGTGAGGGAACAGACTCCTAAGCCAAAAGGACACTGACATCGGGAGGACGAGCAGGGAGGTGCGCAGGAGAAGTGCGTCATCGAACAGCGGAACGGTCCACACAGAGAATCCCCGGAGATCATCACCACGTAATTACATCATTACATTCTGACCCATATGAGCGGTAGTTTGAGGCAAGGCTAGGGTTAGAATAGCATAGCTGACAAATTCACCAAATTAATATTTATCTTGTGTACTTCTTTTTTCTCTCTCTTTTGAAATTCCCATTCTAGTCAATAGCCTATAATGTGTTTTGTCTATGTGTATCTTTTATCATCATTTTAGCTTTTTAGTAAATAAATATTCAACTAAGATTGGTGTGGTGCGAATTCATTCGTGGGACCCGGGTCCGTGCAGATTCAAGGGCTATACAACATTCAGATGATGAGACTGATAGAGGCAACTGGTTCATTAGCGGCTGTGGTAAAATCGATATTCTGATTTTCTTTGAGTTCATTTGGGAAATAGAAACTCAATAAAAACCAGTTTTCCCATGATGCCTCAGGTTAATGAGTTAATAATTGCTTGATTCAGTTAATCACGTAATTAGAGACTTGTAATCGTTCGATGAGCAACAGTCGTCACATTAACTAATACAACGTCACGGCAACGTATTGAATCCTGGCAGCCAGCGTGTGTATGGCGTTGTGTGGGTGAGCGGTAAAGTGATGTCAACATTGTGAAAAGAATGCCCCATGGTGGCGGTGGGATTATGGTATGGGCAGGAATAAGCTACGGACATCGAACACAATTGCATTTTATCGATGGCAATTTGAATGTACAGAAATACCTTGACGAGATAATGAGGCTCATTGTCGTGCCATGCATCCGCCACCTTCACCTCATGATTCAGCATGATGATGCACAGCCCCATGTTGCAAGGATCTGCACACAATTCCTGGAAGCTGAAAATGTCCCAGTTCTTCCATGGCCTACATACCCGACATTTCTCCCATTGAGCATGATTGGGTTGCTCTGGATTGACATGTACAACAGCTTGTTCCAGTTCTCGCCAATATCCAGCAATGTGCACATCCATTGAGGA
Organism: Oncorhynchus mykiss; assembly: GCF_057628025.1. Taxonomy (NCBI): domain Eukaryota; kingdom Metazoa; phylum Chordata; class Actinopteri; order Salmoniformes; family Salmonidae; genus Oncorhynchus; species Oncorhynchus mykiss. Next base: position 61,241,397 of record NC_143027.1, on the reverse strand, counting down.
CGATTCCACAGACCACAATCAACAGCCTGATCAACTCCATGCGAAGGAGATGTGTCATGCTGCATGTGGCAAATGGTGGTCACACCAGATACTGAATGGTTTTCTGATCTAAGCCTAACTTTTTTTTACGGTATCTGTGACCAACAGATCCATATCTATATTCCCAGTCATGTGAAATCTATAGATTAGGGTCTAATTATTTTTTTCAATTGACTGATTTCCTTAAATGAACTGTAACTCAGTAAAATCTTTGACATTTTTGCATGTTGTGTTTATATTTTTATTCAGTGTACATAATGTCAATAGGAGAATCAAACTGTATTGGTTGTCCTAAAAAACATTGGGTCCAATTTACCTACACAAATGTATGGTGCAAGTATAGCAAGGTAATGTATGTTTTGCCAGTACATTTAGCAGCATTCAGTGAATTGTTAAGGTCTGTTTGGTCAGTGTTTAGCAGCGATATTACGAATAAAACAGTGTTTTGTCCTGTCAAAATACCACACATATTGCCACCCATAATGTAACCAGATGAGGCTCCTCAGAGGAGGAAGGGGAGGACCATCCTCCTCACTGAATTTCATGAAAATAAAAACAGTGAAAGAATTAAAAAGTGATCTGTTTTAGATAAAACTATACTATATATATTCACATGTCACCAAATAATATATTAAAACACACTGTTTTGCAATAAAGGTCTAAAGTAGCCTCAAAAGCACTCTGTAGGTTAGCACATTGTGTAGCCAGAGGACAGCTAACTTCCGTCTTCCTCTGGGTACATTGACTTCAATACAAAACCTAGGAGGCTTGTGGCTCTCAACCCTTTCCATAGACTTACACAGTTATTATGACAGCTTCCGGAGGACGTCCTCCAAACTATCAGAGCTCTTGCAGCATGAACTAACATGTTGTCCACCCAATCAGAGGATCAGAGAATTAATCTAGTACTGAAAGCATAAGCTACAGATAGCTAGCACTGCAGTGCATAAAATATGACGAGTAGTTGACTCAAAGAGAGAGAAGGACAATACTTGAACAGTTTTGAACAAACATTTTTATTTTATTTCTTAAAACATGAAGGAGAAGCTAGAGAGGGAGAGAGATTTTTTTCACTTTAACTTTCACTTACTTAGCTAGCTTGAATGCAGCTAGCTAGTTTAGCCTATTCAAACACCTGGTTCAAACAGAGAGGGATGCTATGTTAGCTAGCTGGCTCAGGCTGTCAGACTCTGGAACTCTTCCAAGTTAGGGTAAGCTTTTGATTTTATTAATTTATTGCCACTTTGGCCTGCTGGTGTAACTGCTAAACTGCTTGCTGCTGACTACTAACACATTAGTAGTAGCTATGTTGAGTATGATGTTCATATGGTGAAAACTATGTAGGCTGTGTGTAGTGGTTATGATATGAAGGTTTGGCTTAAAACGTTTTTTATTCGCCTGGTCTCAAAAAAGCTGATGTGTTGTGCACGGAAGTCCACAAACGAAGTAAAAAGGTGAGAGCAGAGCGCAGAGCGCGTAGATTTGAGAAGTAATACAACAAACAAAAGGATCATGCTTTTTTATGTGGCTGCTATGAAAGTGACCTATGTTTGATCAGAGGGGTGTATTCATTCTGCCGATTCTGTTGAAAAAAGTTTCTTAAACGTAAGCAAACGGAATGAAACGGGGATAAACATACCTGAATTTGTCCAATATAAACTCTCATTGGCAACTTTTGGACTAACGATTACACCCTAGATCAGCTAGATGCAGGCTAGAGTGTGCAAGGCAGTATTGAATGTGTCAATGTCTGTCACCTTGATTACTCAAATGTCACTCAACCTGTGCACATTTGTTGTAAATTCATTCATAGGCTAGGTTGTAGCAGCCTCATGATGGGTATAGGGAAATTTGAGTATCATGTAGTAGCCTAAACCTATCGATGTTACATTGAGCTGGGTGAATGGAATATGAATGACAGTCATCCAATATGCTGTAATAGAAATAAGGCCATGGTCATTAAAAAAAATTGCGTCCTCCCTCATCTTAACCGGAACCGACCGCCACTGATTGTAACCCATTTATAGTGTAATGTTAGGTTAGATACTATCAGCAATCGTGGGTGATACAGTGCGAGAGGAGCTTTGGACCTCAGCAGTTTAACCATGGGTGGTTGAACAACAGTGTCCTTGATGTTCACTGTGATCAGAGACTATGAGACATCTCAACATGGAGAGGAAAGCAAGATAAACAATGATCAAAGTGGAGAGGAAGAAAACAACCCGAACAGTAACAGAGGATATGTTGCAAACGAGAGTACTCTTAATTAGTGCTAGACGAAATCGATGCCCCCCCCCCCCCCCCCCCCCCCCCCAATGGCAACCTGGTCTCAAAGCATTACGTATTATTCTATACGTATACCCGAGACCTTCCATTTAGTATGATATGTTACGTTTCATATGGTATGTATTAATTTGTGGATTCCATCATTCAATTTGTACGATACAGTGCCTTGCGAAAGTATTCGGCCCCCATGAACTTTGCGACCTCTTGCCACATTTCAGGCTTCAAACATAAAGATATAAAACTGTATTTTTTTGTGAAGAATCAACAACAAGTGGGACACAATCATGAAGTGGAACGACATTTATTAACAAATCAAAAACTGAAAAATTGGGCGTGCAAAATTATTCAGCCCCTTTACTTTCAGTGCAGCAAACTCTCTCCAGAAGTTCAGTGAGGATCTCCGAATGATCCAATGTTGACCTAAATGACTAATGATGATAAATACAATCCACCTGTGTGTAATCAAGTCTCCGTATAAATGCACCTGCACTGTGATAGTCTCAGAGGTCCATTAAAAGCGCAGAGAGCATCATGAAGAACAAGGAACACACCAGGCAGGTCCGAGATACTGTTGTGAAGAAGTTTAAAGCCGGATTTGGATACAAAAATATTTCCCAAGCTTTAAACATCCCAAGGAGCACTGTGCAAGCAATAATATTGAAATGGAAGGAGTATCAGACCACTGCAAATCTACCAAGACCTGGCCGTCCCTCTAAACTTTCAGCTCATACAAGGAGAAGACTGATCAGAGATGCAGCCAAGAGGCCCATGATCACTCTGGATGAACTGCAGAGATCTACAGCTGAGGTGGGAGACTCTGTCCATAGGACAACAATCAGTCGTATATTGCACAAATCTGGCCTTTATGGAAGAGTGGCAAGAAGAAAGCAATTTCTTAAAGATATCCATAAAAACTGTCGTTTAAAGTTTGCCACAAGCCACCTGGGAGACACACCAAACATGTGGAAGAAGGTGCTCTGGTCAGATGAAACCAAAATTGAACTTTTTGGCAACAATGCAAAACGTTATGTTTGGCGTAAAAGCAACACAGCTGAACACACCATCCCCACTGTCAAACATGGTGGTGGCAGCATCATGGTTTGGGCCTGCTTTTCTTCAGCAGGGACAGGGAAGATGGTTAAAATTGATGGGAAGATGGATGGAGCCAAATACAGGACCATTCTGGAAGAAAACCTAATGGAGTCTGCAAAAGACCTGAGACTGGGACGGAGATTTGTCTTCCAACAAGACAATGATCCAAAACATAAAGCAAAATCTACAATGGAATGGTTCAAAAATAAACATATCCAGGTGTTAGAATGGCCAAGTCAAAGTCCAGACCTGAATCCAATCGAGAATCTGTGGAAAGAACTGAAAACTGCTGTTCACAAATGCTCTCCATCCAACCTCACTGAGCTCGAGCTGTTTTGCAAGGAGGAATGGGAAAAAATGTCAGTCTCTCGATGTGCAAAACTGATAGAGACATACCCCAAGCGACTTACAGCTGTAATCGCAGCAAAAGGTGGCGCTACAAAGTATTAACTTAAGGGGGCTGAATAATTTTGCACGCCCAATTTTTCAGTTTTTGATTTGTTAAAAAAGTTTGAAATATCCAATAAATGTCGTTCCACTTCATGATTGTGTCCCACTTGTTGTTGATTCTTCACAAAAAAATACAGTTTTATATCTTTATGTTTGAAGCCTGAAATGTGGCAAAAGGTCGCAAAGTTCAAGGCGGCCGAATACTTTCGCAAGGCACTGTATGTTACATATTACAATTCGTTGTAATTATTATAAATATGTAAAAGTACAACACGTTACACATTTTCTAAATGTATGATATGTTCTGAATTCATATTGGTTGTTGATAACGTTGTTATTGTTCAGGTTAGTGTTAAGGTTAGGAGTTAGGTTAAAGGGTTAAGGTTATGGTTAGGGGAAGGGTTAGCTCAAAGGGTTAATAAATCCTCTTCAGGATTGGTGGGTCCCTTGCGGGACGGTTGAGCAAATGTAAGCTAATGCGATTAGCATGAGGTTGTAAGTAACAAGAACATTTCCCAGGACATAGACATATCTGATATTGGCAGCTTAAATTCTTGTTAATCTAACTGCACTGTCCAATTTACAGTAACTATTACAGTGAAAGAATAGCATGCTATTGTTTGAAGAGAGTGCACAGTTTTAAACATGAAAAGTTTATTAATAAACAAATGAGGCAGATTTGAGCAGTCTTGACACAACATTTTGAACAGAAATGCAATGGTTCATTGGATCAGACTAAAACTTTGCACATACACTGCTGCCTTCTAGTGGCCAATATCTAAATTGCACCTGGGCTGGAATAATACATTATGGCCGTTCTCTTGCATTTCAAAGATGATTGTACAAAAAAATACAAACACAATGTTTTGTTTTTTTCTTTGTATTATCTTTTACCAGATAATTTGTGTTACACTCTCCTACAAACTTCAAAGTGTTTCCTTTCAAATTATATAAAGAATATGCTTATCCTTGCTTCAGGGCATTAGCTACAGGAATTTAGATTTGGGTATGTCATTTTAGGCGAAAATTGAAAAAAAGGGTCAGATCCTTAAGAGGTTTTAAATGAATGACAGAATGCAATATGGAGTTTTATAAAATAGTTTGGGGTATGGCCTTGTCTCAGAGGAATGCTTCTCGGAGCCAGATTCCAATGACAGGTAGCGATTTGCTTGGCAGCTGGCATATATTGTATTGTTTATCAGAAGAAGATTCCCTTTTTCTCCTAATGCAGGAATGCAGAAATGCTCATGCATTGGATATGTACAACCTCAAAAGGGAACAGAGCTGAAATTTAGAGTGCTAGACCATCGTCTCCCATGACCACAGCTGCTTAGAACGCTTTACAAACATCACTAATTTAGACTCCATGGCATGTTTAATGAATGTCTCCTACTTTGAACTTTAACATAATACATTGATCTCAAAATAAGGATGAATAATTGCTTTACCTAAGGCAACCCTGGGGTTAATTATTATTGACTATTAGCAATTATAAGGGGATGCTATTTTCTTAGGTGAGAGTGATAAATTTTATATGTTTTGAGTTTTCAGATTTTTCACTGGACACAATTGCACGGGGGTTAGCAGGAATGTGTTTCATTCTAAGCAATATGGGGTCCATGCAGTAGAATAACCCCCCTTCTTCGTCACATTCTTATTTTGGCAATGGTAAATTGGAGAAAAAAACTGCATTTCATTGGATCAGACTTTCAAAAGATATCAGTAGACATGCTTTAGTAGTTATTTTTTTATGTTTGACATATGGAAACAGCTGAATTTATTGTAGACTGAATCTGTCTGTTTGGATGTGATCGTTTTGGCTTGCTAGTGCTTAATGGAACATGAGTTTCATAGGGGACAAGCCCTCTGACTTTGATGGACTTTATTTATCAGAGAGCATGTATACTTATAGACTGTGGTGGAACTGATCGAGGTTGACCAAATAATCTGCCAATTCCCTACACAGAAATGCGGAACCAACAAAAAAAAGCTAAGTCTCCCAACCTCTCATCCCCAAGAGCTGGATCAGCAGTTAACAGTAAAACTGTTGGAGAGGAATGTGAGAAGTTTAAGAGGTAGTATGTGAGGAGTGACTGCTTGCATTGGTATGTGTGCCTTCTCTTAATGTTTCACTATGTAATAATTTTTCTCTAAAAATGTAAATCCCATAGGGTGGTATCATTCATATGATTAATTAACTATGACCCATAGTCTAAAGCATCCTTCAGTTGAGTGGTTATGGTAGAACAGAGGTCATTCATTTTATATAATTGTGTAGCAGGTAGAACCATGGGAGGTCCATCACTGTGTGGCAATATTGCATATGCTGCATCCTTTCCATGTCAACCATACAGTATGAACAACTCTCTTGTTAAGAGCATTGGAGTTGTTTCCAGTACAGCTCGATTTATGGATTGCTTTCCTGCTTTGGGAGCAGCCAAACTAACAAGTGTGGTTGTCTGTCAGGAAAAAAAATGTAGTTAATCAATGAGCTCTCCTGGTCATCCAAGTGCAGGACTTGAACGTCAACATTCGGTCTCTACTTCACACACAAGCTGTCCTAATCCAACAGTGTGGTTAAATATGCTGCTCGTTGCCACTCTACTCACATCTAAACTCAACACTTCTAATTAGCACAAGCTTTTCCCTTTCTCCCCACCTGGCATCAATGGCTCACAGTCATGGACAATGTGTCGTTCTGGACACTAACAGCACATGGAAGGACATTAATCTCTGAACACAGATTTTTGGATTATCTCCCCTTTTTATTTAATTTTCATAGTTTCCCTTCTCTCCACTCTCTCGCAACTCCAATGACACGTCACCCATCTAACTTAATTTGAATAAAAGGCGTGGTACTTGGGCTGATCTCTCATCAAGCACAGAGCTTTAGTTGGTTTGTGAGAGAGGTGTGTGTGTTGATGTGCATGCAAGCATGTCTGCTACCTTTATTTCACGATTCTAACCCTCTCCTCATTCTGCTGCCAATTTGACTGAGACCAAGTGCAGGCTGGGAAGTGTTCCAGGAACCTTTCTAAAGCACCTGAATATTCATCTTCATTAAGGCATCATCACCCCAGCACACTCCACTGCTCATTCTTTTTAACATGGAGCAAGTAGTCCAAATGTAGGAGGTCAGACAGGAAGAGGTTGAGGTGCATTATTCCAACCTGGTCTCAGAGCATTTCGTATTCTTCAGTACATAAAAACTAAAGAGTAACAGGTAGGGTGGGATGTTAGATGGATAATAAGTGTTGTCTCTGTTATAATGAACAACAAATACCCCACTCTTCTCATTGAGAGTGAGAGTGAGGGGTGACTGAAGGGTTGATGTAACTTAGTAGGTGAGGAGACGTAACAATCACAGTCAGAGAGAACAGTCAGAGAGGAGGGTTAGCGGTCAATATGAACATAGACGTGATCTTATTGTGGCGAGAACCAGGTTCTCTCCTTCTAAATTCATTGTACTATTGAATGAACAACTTTGAAGATATAGTTGGCGTTCAGGACAGAATACACTATATGGAGATCTTGTATGTGTCTCTAGGTCTTGTATGTGTCTCTAGGTCTTGGTTAAACTTAGATGAGTGAAGAAGAAGGGATGAGGAGGAAGAAAAATATTTCTGTGTTTGGTCTACCTTTTCCTCTAGATACCAAATCTAAATGTCAGTTTGTTGTATCAGTTTATAGGCACATCTCATCAAAATGAGAGGTAAATGATTATTACATTTGAATTAATTTCCACAATCAACACATCTGTAAAAATGAGACCGTATAACTAAGTTGAGAACATGTTGGGAGATGGAAACAGGTGGTTTAAGGGGTATAAAAACAGTCTATCTTAAGGCATACAGTACATACACCTATGTGTAACAATGTTGCACGAGCAAGAGATAATTCCATGTAATAATTCCTGACACAAAGCAGGCTATTCTAAAGTTGCCGCTCAATGTGAGCAGTACATTAACAACCTTCACAGAAACAGGGCCTCGGAAGCAAAACAGTTACAGCCAATTACAGCATCCGTTTCTTCTGTATTATGTCTAGGAGGCATTGGCATGGTGAGCTCAAATTCAGTGATGCCTGTCAGAATGTATGTAGGGTGCTTAATCAAATGTTCCAGCGGGGTATTGTGATTTGTTTACAGTTTGTTTTTGTTGAATTTTCCATTATACAGGAATAATAAAATAAAATAAAAGTACTACCATTAGCATAGTAAACACATTTCATAATGTGTGGGAGTAGCCATCTGCATACGAACAGGGTTGGGTAGGTTACTTTCTAAATGTAATCAGTTACAGTTACTAGTTTTCTGTCCAAAATTGTAATCAGTATTGTAACTTTTGGATTACCCAAACTCAGTAACATAATCTGATTACATGCAGTTACTTTTAGATTACTTTCCCCTTAAGAGGCAGTAGAATAAGATAGAAATGTATGTTACCAATTGAACGACATTTATTGCAGTATAAATCAATGTTCAAATTTACATATCTGGCCATATACTGTATACTGTACATACATTTTACTTTATGGGTTGGTTATGAAGACCCATTACTTTCTACTACTTATAATAATACGATTAAATTATATCTTTACATTAAAAACCAAAGTCTATCTGGAATTATAATTAATTTTACTTTGACTTTTGATAATTAAGTATATTTTAGCAATTACGTTTACTTATGAAACTTAAGTATATTTAAAACCAAATTATTGTAGACTTTTACTCAAGTTGTATTTTACTGGGTGAAATACTAGTCCTTTTCTAAAGTGGAGAGCATTAGCAACACTTTTGCAGTTCTTAGTGCTATCTTTTTTTTTAAAGAAGCGCTAGAAAGAATTACCTACACATACTGAGCACCTCATGTTATAGACAGAAGCATGATACATCGCAGACCAATCTGAACTCATCTCACGGCATGTCCAGTCCAGCCATTATCTCAGCCAGTCACAGCTAGCGGGAAGGTCCCTGACTTTTTCCGTGGCTAAACCAACTAGGCTCATAATTGTATTTGTATTTAGAGTTAGCATACAAGTTTGTTATTAAGGCACGTGAAAGTTCACATGTTCCAGAAGGCATTTCTGCCCGAAAACGCATTTTGATAAAAAATGTATGTTTAAGTTAAAATGCCTCTCCTGTGAAATAGTGATGCGCAACATTCGCCTAGTTCGCTGAAACGAGTCACATATGTTAGCTTTGGTTGATTACTAGGTTAAATGTTGTATGTGGGTATCGCAGGCTGTCACACAGTCATGAAACTTTAAATCCCTTTAAATTAATGCAGAAGCAAGGAAGCATAAGGAATATATAAAACAGGATTTTACAACATTAACTTGGTGTGGCAGGAGGAATTATGAATGATACACTCTGTACATTTGGATTATAGTTGCTATTCTAAATGTTCCTCCAACAAAAGCATAATCCCCTCAAAGTATTTTATATATTTTTTATTTTATTTTTCTTTTAATAAAAGTATGATATAAATTGTCTGTGACAACCGCCACTCAAACTGATCATAAACTTGGACAAAGTGTCAAGAGTCAAGAGCCAAGTCCAGACTTTACACTATTTATAAACCCCAGAAATGGACAGGTTTGCAGTAAAGTGTGAAGGAATAAGGGAGAGTTTTTTTTTTTATCCCAAAGCCTCTTATGACCTTAATGTCCAACCTCTATATCCTAAACAAGCATTTATTTCAATCATTGTCACAAGAAATATAAAGAAACATACATTGGGATGGTAGTATAACTGATTCTTTGAAAACAGTACCATGTGGCACATGTTAACATTTTAATAATTTAGTAGATGCTCTTATCCAGAGCGACTTACTACTGTCATTGATGCTTTATCTTAAGGTAGCTAAGATAGACTACCGCACATCACAGTCATAGTAAGTAAAACAACTTCATCAATAAGTAGCTATCAGCAATTTCAGTGCTAGTAAGACATGTATTTCTTTTTTTGTATTCCGTGGTTAAATTGCGATTATGTGGGTGGTTGAACTGGCCACAAATGTATTTTTCATGGTTGTTTGTACAGTAACTTAAATTCTACAAAAGTATTACTATTGTTTGTGGTCTCCATTCTTCAGGTGCTGGAATTTTTTTCTTCATAAATTTAACCCCTTGCTGTACTGACTATTCGAAGCAAACATTTGAATTTAATGTTCTAATATCCCAAAGGATTAACAAGATTATTGAATGCAGATAGCTAAGTGACAATTGTTCATTATGGTCGGTACGTTGGACAACAATAATTGCACCATTTACTCTCAAATGACCAGATTGAGTAACAGTTTATCAGCTATCAAGGGTGATCAGCATGACAGTGTTGCCTGCAGTATGAGCTGTGTTATTATTGGATCTGATATGGCCTTGACACCCAGATAACATGTCATGTAAGGAATTCAATGAATAAATGCCCACATCACAATGCCCACGTCATTCTCCTCCTCTTTCTTTATAAAACTAATATTTTTGCTTATCTTACACTCCACCCCACAATTTAAAGGGGCCAATTAAAATTTAAACAACTCACCTTAGAATAATATAGATATAGGAGGGGTATAGTCTCACTGTACTGTACTTGATCAGTTATGAGTTTTTGACAATTCTAAGACATACAACTTTGAAACACTTGTTCTTCAAACCTTCTTAGCAACCAGGTGTTAACAGTATAAGTAGTAACATCATACTGTTAACAGTATAAGTAGTAACATCATACTGTTAACAGTATAAGTAGTAACATCATACTGTTAACAGTATAAGTAGTAACATCATACTGTTAACAGTATAAGTAGTAACATCATACTGTTAACAGTATAAGTAGTAACATCATACTGTTAACAGTATAAGTTGTAACATCAAGGGGTTGATGATTAGTTGAATCAGGTGCAACACCATGAATAGTACTAACGTAACCAATGATAACTGCTACACATACAAGGCAATACATACATGGATGAAGATAAAGGATCACTAAAAAACACTACTAAATATTTGGTCAAGATTCAACACATTATCTAGTCATCTACCTAGCGTCCATTCTTCTTTTTGAGCAATACTCTGAGATGCCACTGGCACTGCAGTTAAATCCCTTGGAGTTAAGAATGATAGAAAATGTAAGAAAATTATGAAGGATAATTTATGTTTGTTAGATATGTTATGCTCAATCAGTGAAAGGCCTCTAGAGTGCATCCCCTTAGTATCACTCTTCCCCTGAAAACCTGCCGCTGCCTCAATTACTTTACGCCGTTACAATAAAAGATTAATGGATGAAGTAGATTTTGGTTCAGAGGGATTAATTATGTCTCATTTTCCTGCTCCCCCTAACAGATGAGATGTTCACAGCCATAAACCTGGTGGCAATTTTTGTCAACACATACAGAGGGAAATTAATAGACTTTCAACAAGCAATCTCCCCGGAGAAGATGTCTCTGGACTTGGGCGAAGGAAGGAGATGGTCAGAATCTGGTCTATTTTAGCTCTGAGATATTCATTGTGTTTTCCTTCACATTGTGGTGACAGTGTGTCAGTGTGTATACGTACATAGATGCTAGTTGTCTGACACTGCCCCAAAGCAATACATGCCCCCTGATGCCTTATGCGTGGTCTACTGTTTTTAAATGAGTTTTCTGAGGAGATGTAGCTACCACAGCTTGCATGTAAATTCGTATTCGGCATGAATGTAAATATACATTAGCATGTACTGTATATTCGTATTATTCATACTTCCTAGCGTAATATAGTTTGGTAAATATCATGCTGTTTGTACTATTTAACCTTTACTTGGTTAGAGAGAACAGGCAGAGAGGTCACTAGAGAACTAATTCTTATTTGCAATGACAACTTCGCCAAGAGGCATAAACACAACAAAGCTATACAAAAGCTATATGTGCCTCTATCCCAGCAGATATGATGTACACATGTTTATGAAGTTATTGATGTGTTGAATCACAAAATCATATAGTTTTGAGTGCATGTTTCTCTTTTATAATAACACTTGTGATAAAGCAGTACACAATCAGAGGCACACAAGGCTGTCCTTGGCATAACTCAATCTCGCTCCCATGACAGTTAACATATTGTGTTGGTTACAGCCTATGGGTGTAAATCTGCCTGCGCCTGTAGTTGAGGCCATCAGGTTCCCACCTCTTTATATGCCCACTACTTGTTCATTAGTGTGGTGGATTGTCAAGGGCTATTCTAACCATTTAGAATTTTCAGTGATGGATATTGGCAAACAGCTTGCCTCTGTGAATAAGGATAACCTTCCATTTGATCAATCTTGCTCCTGTCACTGAGACTATACTCCCCAATAAATCAATATCTAGGATTTGTTTGATTTAGCGCTTTCTATTCTTCTCAAGCTATATGAATGTGTTCACATAGTAAACTCCTATCTCTTCCCATCCGCCTGTAGCTATAATTTTTGGTTTATGTATCGAACATTGCACAGGCCTAGATGTGATATATCGCTAGAGCGATTATTTCCATTTGTTTTTGAAGGAATATTTTACTTGGACACACTGGGATTTCATGTCCAACATGTATAGCGATGGGATGAAAAAATACTGTTAGTTAAACAGTTATCGTGTAAGCATAAGTTACATGCGTTCCTCAAGGAATGTCATTATAAGTATGTGTACTGTGTACAGACATTTATTCATTTTATGCCTAAATTATTTCATCGATTTTGGCTACATGGTTCCTCTTGGAAATGTTTGTGTCTACAATTCTTGCTACTGGAAACTACAATGCAAGTTTAGATGCAGGCAAGGATTAATAGCATTTCAAAAGTGAGCACTAGCAAGAAAGCAAAAATGAGGTACTGATGGCATTTGAGTGAAAGTCAAGACCAGTGTTTTTTTTCATCAAACAATTTATGTAAGACTCAAGGTAAAGCAGGACTATGAGCTTTATAATGTTGTTCCATTAATATTATCTCAACTCAAAGAAAAGCTTTTTCCTTTTAATTTCATGTTAGAACAGATTCATTATATTGTAATACTCACAGGAGAAAGTTTGTGGATGGTGCAATTACAATTTTAGAACAAAACACTTTTGGTGCGGCGGTGCAATCCCCCTGGACCCTTGGGCTCCTTCATACTATCTGTATATGAGATGGAGTGGGTATTTTCTAATGACTTTTCAAATAATATGATGGGGTGTCAGCCACATACACCAATTATTAATTAGAGTGGTGGAATCCAATTGGGATTACTTCTTGGTAAGAATGTAAAATATGCAATCCCCCAGGTACCAAGCAAAATTAAGTTTAATCTTCAAATGCAGGATTTGGTTTTAAGCACCACCATGAGATCGCCATACAAACATTTTGCAGTTTAATACAATTTTGCGGTTTAACACCAATTATTAATTAGAGTGGTGGAATCCCATTGGGATTACTTTTTGGTAAGAATGTAAAATATGCAATTGTCACGGTCGTTATAAGGATTGGACCAATGCGCAGCGTGGTATACATTGTTCTTATTTATTTAAAGAATGAACACTGAACAAACTAACAAAATAACAAAACAAACCGTGAAGCTATACAAACGAGTGCTGACAGGCACATAGACAAGATCCCACAAATATCAAAGGAGAATGGCTACCTAAATATGATCCCCAATCAGAGACAACGATAAACAGCTGCCTCTGATTGGGAACCATATCAGGCCACCATAGACATACAAATCACCTAGACCTACAAAAACCCTAGACATACAGAAAACCCTAGACAACACAAAAACTAGCGTACCCACCCTAGTCACGCCCTAACCTAACCAAAATATAAAGAAAACAGAGATATCTAAGGTCAGGGCGTGACAGCAATCCCCCAGGTACCAAGCAAAATTAAGTTTAATCTTCAAATGCAGGATTTGGTTTAAGCACCAGCATAAGATCGCCATACAAACATTTTGCAGTCTAATACATCATAAGTATTAGTGTGTTGAGTGCAACCTTGACCTATATTTGAACTTGTCTTCAACTACATTTTGATTGGAGATCAAGCATGCACTTATACAGTGTCATAGACGTGGATGTTGTCTACCAAGTCCATATGTTAATGTGAGCTAGTAGGTAGCTAGCTAGTTTAGTTCAGTTTGAAAAATAATTTCAATGTTACATAATTTCAACCAAATTGGATATTATACATTTGAGGCTTTTTTGTTAACATCTGTGTCCTATTTTGTCACTGTTCATATTGCTTTGGGAAAAAAAAGCTTCCACACCTTTCATTTTCATCTTTTGTCCACAAAATAAATTGACAATAATCTCTCATTTTGCAAGAAGACAGATGGCACATCCCATCCTCCATAACCGAGTGACTGTCTCTCTTAATGAGTGCTATTAAAGGTAACGCAAGTCATTATTACAGTACCTCTTCTATTTATTACGACCATCAATGTCTACTTTTAGAACAGATCTCAACACTCAGTGTCACATAAAACTCCATTACCATATATGAATGTCCAATTACTTCCTAAATCCTAAATCTGACTTTTGTAACTGTAGGCTGTACAGCAAGCTGTCATATTCATCAATATACCACATTTAATATGGATATGTACCTCTAAGGCTCACTTTAACTAGTCTTTTATCTGATTCAAACCAAAGCACAGTGTGTTTCGGTTTTAGGTGTGGTCTAATACAGCTCGTACACTGTACCTAGATATAAACCCTTTGACGGTTAACAGTTTGCATGCATAATAGTATGCAACTACATATTAGTTAATGTGCAACACACTATCACAGATTATCACGAAATATATAGAAACAAAAAAGTGAATTGTTTCGTGTCCACCATACGATTTTCTTCATATTGCATTTGTGTCCAGTAAATTATTTTTCGTGTCTACCACACAATCTTCTTGTGAATGAATTTGTGTCCATGACACAATTTTCTAGTTTTGGCTAATGTTAGCTATGTTAGCTAAGTGGCTAACATTAGCTAGTCTAAAGGTTAAGGTTAGAGTTAGGGGTTCAAGTTAGGGGTTAAAGTTAGGGTTTGGTGTTAAGGTTAGGTATGAGGGTTAGGGGTAGGGATAGGTAACATGCTAGCTAAATAGTTAAAGGGTTAAGGTTAGGGTTAGCTAACATGCTAGTTAAAAGTAGTAAGTAGTTGCAAATTAGCTGAAATGCTTAAGTTGTCCATCATATGATTCGAATGCATAATGTTTGAATTGCTACACCTTCGCATTATACACCCACCCATCCTACCCGACTAACCTCCCTCCTATCGTTTCTGTCTTAAGTAACCTACTGCCGTCATCTGTCATTCAAAATCGTGTGGTGGACATTAATTATTAAATCTGTTCATCTGTCTGTCACGAATTTCGCATAAGTAATTTGTGTCTATTTCATGATAATTTGTGATAGTGGGTTGTTAATTAATGTTATGACAGTGGATACACATGTCACCTCATTGCCACAATAACGTACACTCACTGATGAGACAGAGAGGAAAGTCAATGTTGGCTACATAATTGGGAAATAAGTGAATAGATATGTGGATATGAATAAATAAGGGGCATATAATTAATATGGGGACCAATCTAAAAACCCATGATAATTAAATCTGCTGTGTTTTTCAATTTGCATGATTAAGATGTTAGTTATGTTGTTCATTTATGTTACAGGTAGTTCATTCTGAAAATGTCAACTTATCAAAAATCTCAACACTGCACTTAATTATCTGTGGGGCTTTACAACCATCAACGCTAAAGCAATTAACTTTAATTTGCTATCAATTAAAATGTGATTTTTAAGAATGTTAATATGCCAGGAATTATGCTATACCAATGCTGCTTTTTTAAACACATATGTCGCCCAAAGCCCTCTGTGTGAGTATGCAGATATGCGTGTAAGAAGGAGGCACTTCAACTAGCATAAATATTACTCTTATGCAGTGTTCCCTATCTCTATTCTGTGTTTTTTGTATCTTGTTTTGGGTCAGGTGGAATAGAGAGTACATTTGGCACTATGCACTGGAGGGTTGATGGGTAAAATGATGTGAGTGATTTTTGTGGGACTTGTTGAACACGTTGTGACATGTTTACTAATAAGACTTTCAAGAGCGGTTTCACATTTCAGACTCGATATTCAAAGTTGCAGTGCTGGGCACTGAAAAGTACGTTGACAACTAAGTAGAAAATATCTTAGGAACCGGGGATAGGTATGTAGGAAACATACATGGTTTATCAACAATCTGCAAGCAACATGGAGTGTCACATTAGTTAGCAATGCATGGTGACAGGCTGGCACTGCAATGGATAGCTGCCGTTTTACTGGCTCCTTTTTACACGCTGATCTTAACGTTTTTTTACAATGTTTCCAGTGGTGTAAAGTGCTTAAGTAAAAATACTTTAAAGTACCACTTAAGTCGTTTTCTGGGGTATCTGCACTTTACTATTTATAATTTTTGACAACTTTTACTTCACTTCATTCCTAAAGAAAATTATGTACTTTTTACTCAAACAAGCATTCAAGCAAGCATTCAAACAAGCATGAAGATGTTGTGCATTCATGCAGGAACCAATGGGGTGCTCGAGGGGGGGGGGGGGGGGGGGGGGGGCATTCATGCAGGAACAAATGGAATGATTGAGAGGGATGTTCATGAAGGAACAAATGGGATGCACGACGAGGCTTCTTAACAGCTTCTACCCCCAAGCCATAAGACTGCTGAAAAGACTGCCGAAAAGCTAATCGCTGTTTATTATCTACAGTATGCATAGTCACTTTACCCCTACCTACATGTACATATTACCTCAATGACCTCGACTAACCTGTACCCCCGCACATTGACTCGGTACCAGTATCCCCTGTATATAGTCTCGTTATTGTTATTATATATTATTATATTATATCCAAGATGGCGTAGCAGTCAGACGTCTTTGTCCTGTCGTGTCCCTTGTATATATCGTTTTATATATTTTTCGTCGCATATCCTTTAAATTATTTTGCGAAACCTCAACATCAAAATACTCTCCTGCAACCAACCTCACCCAATGTGGCGTGGACCTGCTTTTTTTCCCTAAAATATTTATATTTACTTCAGATCCAGAATCCCTCAACTGAAGCTAGCCAGCTAACTACCAGCTATCAGTCAGCAAACCATTGCCAGCAGTCATCAGCTAACCTTCAGATCGGAAAGCTCTCGTCAGTTCGAACAACGTGACTCTAACCAGAGCATAAGGACCTGTTATTTTTATCCCCGGATTCCTACGGCAAACTGAACATTTTCATCTGGATCTTTACAACTAGCTAACCGCAATCCCAGATGACTACTCCTGGCTAGCGTTTCCATCCCAGAGCAAGCACCAATTAGCTTGAAGCTAGCCCGGCCAGGGCTCCTGTGCTACCACCGAAGTATACTCCTGGGCTACAATATCTGGACCCCTTCTACAGCCGGTACGGGGCATGGAACCCCGCAGATCCCCTACCACCGGAATACTGACATAATCTGCCTGAGGACTCCAACAGGCCCCTCAGGCGCGACGCCCGCTGAAGGCCCATTATGCTAACCAGCTAGGCCTGCTAGCTACCTAGAGCTACTTGGAACCCTACTAATTCCACGACTGGTCTATCGACGTCACCGCACGAAGTGGCAAAAACAGACTTACCCCCATCGCGACGTCCCCCAAAGGCTAACTTTCTAGCCCCTGCTAACTGCTTGCTTGCTAACCCGGCCTGCTAACTGCTAGCTTGCCCTGGTCTACTAACTGCTAGCTGCCGGACCAGGCCTGCTAACTGCTAGCTTACCTGCCCGGTCTGTAACTGCTAGCCCATGTTAACTGCTTGCTTGCTAACCCGGCCTGCTAACTGCTAGCTTGCCCCGGTCTACTAGCTGCTAGCTTGTTAGCCTGCTAACTGTCTGA
Source organism: Oncorhynchus mykiss (assembly GCF_057628025.1). Classification (NCBI taxonomy): domain Eukaryota; kingdom Metazoa; phylum Chordata; class Actinopteri; order Salmoniformes; family Salmonidae; genus Oncorhynchus; species Oncorhynchus mykiss. The sequence continues at coordinate 61,223,647 of NC_143027.1, read as the reverse complement.
ATAGCTGTGTCCCCAGCCAGCCCAACCACACACTGGACCCATATGCTCACCTGGCTACGCCTCTCTCTAATATCAATATGCCTTGTCCATTCCTGTCCTGGTTAGTGATTACTGTCTTATTTCACTGTAGAGCCTCTAGCCCTGCTCAATATGCCTTAACCAACCATGTTGTTCCACCTCCTACATATGCGATGACATCACCTGGTTTAAACATCTCTAGAGACTATATCTCTCTTTTCATTACTCAATGCCTAGGTTTACCTCCAATGTACTCACATCCTACCTTGTCTGTACACTATGCCTTGAATCTATGCTATCGTGCCCAGAAACCTGCTCCTTTTACTCTCTGTTCTGAACGTGCTAGACGGCCAGTTCGTATAGTTTTTAACCATACCCTTATCCTACTTCTCCTCTGTTCCTCTGGTGATGTGGAGGTCAATCCAGGTCCTGCAGTGCCCTAGCTCCACTCCCACCCCCAGGTGCCCTCATTTGTTGACTTCTATAGATGTAAAAGCCTTGTTTTCATGCATGTTAACATTAGAAGCCTACTCCCTAAGTTTGTTTTACTCACTGCTTTAGCACACTCTGCCAACCCAGATGTTTTAGCCGTGTCTGAATCCTGGCTTAGGAAAATCACCAAAAACCTTGAAATTTCCATTCCTAACTATAACGTTTTCCGCCAAGATAGAACTGCCAAAGGGGGCGGTGTTGCAATCTACTGCAAAGATAGCCTGCAGAGTTCTGCATTACTATCTATATCTGTACCCAAACAATTTGAGCTTCTACTTCTAAAAATTCACCTTTCCAGAAAAAAGTCTCTCACTGTTGCTGCTTGCTATTAGACCTCCCTCTGCACCCAGCTGTGCCCTCGATAACATATGTGAATTGATTGCCCCCCCATCTATCTTCTGAGCTTGTGCTACTAGGTGACCTAAACTGTGACATGCTTAACACCCTGGCCATCCTACAAACTAAGGTTGATGCCCTCAATCTCACACAGATTATCAATGAACCTACCAGGTACAACCCCAAATCAGTAAACACGGGCACCCTCATAGATTTCCACCTAACTAATTCGCCCTCCAAATACATCTCTGCTGTTTTCAATCAAGATCTCAAACGACCACCCCTCATCACTGTCAAACGCTCCCTGAAACACTTCTGCGAGCAGGTCTTTCTAATCGACCTGGCCGGGGTATCCTGGACTGACATTGACCTCATCCCGTCAGTAGATGATGCCTGGCTATTCTTTAAAAGTGCCTTCCTCACCATCTTACACAAGCATGCCCCTCTCAAAAAATTTAGAACAAGGAATAGATATAGTCCTTGATTCACTCCAGACCTGCCTGCCCTTGACCAGCACAAAAACATCCTGTGGCGTTCTGCATTAGCATCGAATAGCCCCTGTGATATGCAACTTTTCAGGGAAGTCAGGAACAAATATACACAGGCAGTTAGAAAAGCTAAGGCAAGCTTTTTCAAACAGAAATGTGCATCCTGTAGTACTAACTCAAAAAAAGTTCTGGGACACTGTAAAGTCCATGGAGAATAAGAGCACCTCCTCCCAGCTGCCCACTGCTCTGAGGCTAGGAAACACTGTCACCACTGATAAATCCTCTATAATTGAGAATTTCAATAAGCATTTCTCTACGGCTGGCCATGCTTTCCACATGGCTACCCCTACCCCGGTCAACTGCCCGGGACACCCTCCACAGCAACCCCCAGAAGCCCCCACCATTTATCCTTTACCCAAATCCAGATAGCTTATGTTCTGAAAGTCTTGACCCTACAAATCAGCCGGGTTAGACAATCTGGACCCTCTCTTTGTAAAATGATCTGCAGAAATTGTTGCAACCCCTATTACTAGCGTCTCCAACCTCTCTTTCGTATCGTCTGACATTCCCTCTTCAAAGGGGGTAACAATCTAGACCCAAACTGCTACAGACCTATATCTATCCTACCCTGTCTTTCTAAGGTCTTCGAAAGCCAAGTTAACAAACAGATTACTGACCATTTTGAATCCCACCATACCTTCTCCGCTGTGCAATCTGGTTTCATGGCTTGTCATGGGTGCACCTCAGCCACGCTCAAGGTTCTAAACGACATCATAACCGCCATCGATAAGAGACATTACTGTGCAGACGTATTCATCGACCTGGCCAAGGCTTTCGACTCTGTCAATCACAACATTCTTATTGGCAGACTCGACAGCCTTGGTTTCTCAAATGATTGCCTCGCCTGGTTTACCAACTACTTCTCTGATAGAGTTCAGTGTGTCAAATCGGAGGGCCTGTTGTCCGGACCTCTGACAGTCTCTATTGGTGTGCCACAGGGTTCAATTCTCAAGACGACTCTCTTTTCTGTATACATCAATGATGTTGCTCTTGCTGCTGGTGATTCTCTGATCCACCTCTACGCAGACGACACCATTCTGTATACTTCTGTCCCCTCCTTGGACCCTGTGTTAACTAACCTCCAGATGAGCTTCAATGCCATACAACACTCCTTCCGTGACCTCCAACTGCTCTTAAACGCAAGTAAAACTAAATGCATGCTATTCAATCGATCACTGCCCGCACCTGCTCGCCCGTCCAGCATCACTACTCTGGACAGCTCTGACTTAGAATACGTGGACAACTACAAATACCTGGGTGTCTGGTTAGACTCTAAACTCTCCTTCCAGACTCACATTAAGCATCTCCAATCCAAAATTCAATCTAGAATCGGCTTCCTATATCGCAACAAAGCATCCTTCACTCATGCTGCCAAACATACCCTCGTAAAACTGACCATCCTACCGATCCTCGACTTCGGTGATGTCATCTTTAAAATAGCCTCCAACACTCTACCTACCTCATCCCCATACTGGTATTTATTTATTTATTTATTTATTTTGCTCCTTTGCACCCCAGTATCTCTACATGCACATTCACCTTCTGCCGATCTACCATTCCAGTGTTTAATTGCTACATTGTAATTACTTCGCCATCGAGGCCTATTTATTTCCTTAACTTACCTCATTTGCACTCACTGTATGTAGACTTTTTGTTTTCTTTTTTTTCTACTGTATTATTGACTGTATGTTTTGTTTATTCCATGTGTAACTCTGTGTTGTTGTATGTGTCGAATTGCTACGCTTTATCTTGGCCAGGTCGCAGTTGCAAACGAGAACTTGTTCTCAACTAGCCTACCTGGTTAAATAAAAGTGAAATACATTTTTATTTTATTGTTACTCTTTTCTTTATTTTTTAACTTTAGTTAATTTTAAGAAATATTTTCTTAAATCTTATTTTTCTTAAAACTGCATTGTTGGCTAAAGGCTTGTAAGTAAGCATTTCACGGCAAGGTGAAATTCTGTGAATGTTGTATTCGGCGGATGTGATAGACAAAATAGGATTTGATTTGACGTTGCACACTATTGACGCTGTCCACTTATACAGTTGGCTCAAAGTTCAATGTTTGCGAATTCTAATCCCACATGGGGCGGATGTGTTATTTTTCTTCAAATCCTTTATTTACAATATTCAACCACACTTTTCTAATTCTGAAATGTGAAAGCGTACCTGTGATAGGGGTCACCCTGGTAGTAGTTGTAGGTTTTCATAGACAAAGTCCAATCTGTGAGTTAATTTGATGATTGGAAATAGAGATGCTGTGTAAATTTGGCATTGCGGGTTGGATTGAATTGAGCCCCTAATCTTACATTTCAAGGTGATGATTTAACTTTTCTTCCCAACACGATACCTCAATAACTATGAGTCCACATTTCAAAGATTTTTTGGGTAACCAATGGGGGACTTGAACACCGTAAGATGCAATAGATGTCAGGAAGTTGGTGTCTTACCACTGTGAGCTAACTGTCCAGAGCTGTACTTGCTTGCTGTGAACATCATTTTATTATAGGAGCATGCAAGTGTACTTCTGGCAAGTATGCTTTAGAGAGAATGTATGGGATCAGGTACAACTAGGTTTACCCACCCACAATTTGAAAATTGGTGAGCAATTCCAAGACCCACGACTTCTCACCTTAATGCATTTTTAAAAATATATTTGAAGGAATTGGCCAAAGGCTGAAATTGGGGTTGAGATTTACCCTTTAAGTGTATTTGAGCAATTACATTTATACTTTTATACAAGTAGTATTTTACTGGGTGACTTTCTAGTTAAACGAGTCAGTGGCCCAGGACATAATGCTCACTCCAGACCAGGCACTAATCCCAGAGACACAGAAAATGAAAAGATGGAGTAAGAAAGGCCGACATGCGGGCACCCTGACAAAATTATGTTGGCTAATAAATAATCTGCCTCTGCCCTCTGTTCTATTGGTGAATGTACAATCACTGGAGAACAAATTGGACGGAGTTGAGGCTGAACAGGGACATGAGTAATATACAGCAGGATTGAATGGCAGTATCGAGTAGGTAAGCTCAAAGTGGGAGGTGTGTGTCTCTTTATTAACAACAGCTACTATCTCTAATATTAATGAAGTCTAAAAGTTCTGCTCGTCTGAGTTACAATACTTAATGATTAGCTGCAGATCATAATATTTGCTAAGAGAGTTTTTATCTATATATTTTTTTACCACCACAAACAGATAATGTCGCTAAGATTGCACTCAACGAGCTGTATAAGGCCATAAGCAAACAATAAAATGCTCATCCAGAGGCGTTTCTCCTAGTGGCCAATGATTTTAATGCTGGAATCCATCTTACCCAACTTCTACCATCATGTCACCTGTGTGCAACTAGAGGAGACAAAACTCTAGATCACCTTTACTCCACACAGAGAAACACATACAAAGCTCTCACTCGCCCTCCGTTTGGCAAATCATTCCAGAACTCTATCCTCCTGATTCCTGCTTACACACTCAATACGGAAGTGGTACAATGAAGCAGATGCTAAGCTACAGGGCTGTTTCACTAGTACAGCTGGGAATATGTTCTGGGATTCATCCGATGGCATTGAGGAGTTTACCACATCAGTCACTGGCTTCATTAATACTGTAAGTGTATTAATGATGTCTTCCTTATAGTGACCGTATGCACATATCTCAACCAGAAGCCATGGATTAGAGTCAACATTCGCACTGAGCAGGACACTAATCCAGAGGTTCATAAGAAATCCCGCTACAACCTTGAGCCACCTAGAGCCATCAAACAGGCAAAGCATCAAAACAGGAATAAGATCAAATCCCACTGACGCTCATAGGAAGATAAATACCTTCTATGCTCGCTTGGAGGCAAGCAACACGGAACCATTTATGAGAGCACCAGCTGTTCCAGATTACTGTGTGATCGCACTCTCCATAGTCGATGTGAGTAAGACCTTTAAACAGGTTAACTTTCACAAGGCCGCAGGGCCATACGGATAACCAGGACGCGGACTCAGAGCATGCGCTGACCAGCTGGCAAGTGTTTTCACTGACATTTTCAACCTCTCCCTGACCAAGTTTGTAATACTGTATTTCAAGCAGACCACTATAGTCACTGTGCCCAAGAACTTCAAGGTAACCTGTCTAAGTGACTATCGCCCCATAGCACACATCTGAATTTTTGAAATGCTCTGAAAGGCTGGTCATGGATCACATAAACACCATCATCCCAGACACCTTGGAACCACTCCAATTCACATACCATCCCAACAGATCCACAGATGATGCGATCTCTATTGCGCTACACACTGCCTTTTCCCATCTGGACAAAAGGAACATGAGAATGCTGTTCATTGAATACTGCTCAGTGTTCAACACCATAGTGCCCTCCAAGCTCATCACTAAGCTAAGAACCCTGGGACTATCCACCTCCCTCTGCAACTTGATCCTGGACGACCTGACGGGCTGCCCCCAGGTATTGAGGGTAGGCAACAACACATCCGCCATGCTGACCCTAAACATGGGGTCCACTTCAGGGTGAATGCTTAGTCCCTCCTGTACTCCCTGTTCACTCACGACCGCGTGGCCGCCTAGAACTCCAACTCCAACACCATCATTAAGTTTGCTGACGACACGATGCTGGTAGGCCTGATCACCAACGATGATGAGACAGCATATAGGGAGGAGATCAGATACTTGGCAGTGTGGTGCCAAGACAACAACCAGTCCCTCAATGTCAGCAAGACAACAAATCTAATTGTGGACTACATGAAATGGAAGGCCGAGAACTTCAACTTCCTCAGTGTCCACATCACTAAGGATCTCTCATGGTCCCCTCCCACCAAAACAGTCATGAAGAGGGCACAACAAGGCCTCTTCCCCCTCAGGGGGCTGAAAAGATTTAGTATAGGCCCTCAGATCCTACAAAAGTTCTACAGTTGCATCATTGAGAGCATCTTGGCTGGCTGCGTCACCACTTGGTATGGCAACTGCATGGCATATGACCTCAAGACGGTATAGAGGGTAGTGCGTATGGCCCAGTTCATCTCTGGGGCCCAGCTCCCTGCCATCCATAACATCTATACCTGGTGGTCAGAGGAAAGTCCTAACAATTGTTAAAACACTCCAGCCACCCAAGTCATAGACAGTTCTCTCTGCTACCACATGGCAAGCGGTACCAATGCACCAAGTCTGGAACCAACAGAAACCTGAACAGCTTCTACTCCAAGCCATAAAATAGCTAAATAGTTAGTTAAATACTGTAGTTAACAAAATAGCTTCCTGGACTATCTGTATTGACTCTTTTTGCACTAACTTTTTTGACTCATCACATGAGCTGCTGTTTCTGTTTATTATCTAACCTGTTGCCTAGTCACTCTATTCCTAGTTACACTGTATATACAGTTGAAGTCAGAAACTCGTTTTTCAACCACTCCACAAATTTCTTGTTAATTAACAAACTATAGTTTTGGCAAGTCGGACTTCTAGTTTATGCATGACACAAGTAATTTTTCCAACAATTGTTTACAGACAGATCATTTCACTTAGAATTCACTGTATCACAATTCCAGTGGGTCAGAAGCTTACATACACTAAGTTGACTGTGCCTTTAAATAGCTTGGATAATTCCAGAAAATTATGTCATGGCTTTAGAAGCTTCTGAAAGGCTAACCTGTCTAGGACTGGGAACCCCATTCCGCTAGCGGAACCCCTCGCCAACAGCCAATGAAATTGCAGGGCACCAAATACAAATCAACATAAATCTCATAAATCTAATTTCTCAAACATACAATTATTAGAGACCATTTTAAAGATAAAATTCTCGTTAATTCAGTCACAGTGTCTGATTTAAAAAATGCTTTACGGTGAAAGCTCCACAAACAATTATGTTAGGTCACCATCAACTCACAGAAAAACCCAGCCATTTTTCAAGCCAAAGAGAGGAGTCACAAATAGAGATAGCACAAATAGAGATCAAATGAATCACTAACCTTTGATGATCTTCATCAGATGACACTCATAGGACTTCATGTTACACAATACATGTATGTTTTGTTCGGTAAAGTTATATCCAAAAATCGTATTTTATATTGTTGTGTTACGTTCAGTAGTTCCAAAACATGCAGTGATATTGCAGAGAGCCACATGAACTCACAGAAATACTCATAATAAATGTTGATGAAAATACAACTATTATACATGGAACTTTAGACACACTTCTCCTTAATGCAACCGCTGTGTCAGATTTTTTTTTTTACTTTACGGGAAAAGCATAATCTGAGAACGGTGCTCAGAGCCCAAACCAGCCAGAGAAATATCCACCATGTAGGGTAGTCAACATTATTCATAAATAGCATTATAAATATTCACTTACCTTTGATGATCTTCATCAGAATGCACTCCCAGGAATCGCAGTTCCACATTAAATGCTTGTTTTGTTCAATAATGTCCATCATTTATGTCCTTTTTTGTCCAATAGCTTCTTTTGTTAGGGCGTTTGGTGAACAAATCCAAAAGCGTGATCTGGTCCATTCGGACGAAACCTTCAAAAAGTTATATTACAGGTCGAAGAAACTTGTCAAACTAAGTATAGAATTAATCTTTAGGATGTTTTTTATCATAAAAGTTCAATAATGTTCCAACCGGAGAATTCCATTGTCTGTAGAAAAGCAATGGAACGAGAGCTACCTCTCAAGTTAAAGCCTGTGACTGAGAACGAGGCTGTAGGCAGACCCCTTAGTCAAACAGCTCCCATCCGGCCCCCCCTTCAGATGAGCAGCCTGAAACAATGTTCTAAAGACGGTTGACATCTAGTGGAAGCCTTAGGAAGTGCAAAATAACCCATATCCCACAGTGTATTCGATGGGGGTGAGTTCAAAAACTACAAACCTCAGATTTCCCACTTCCTGTTTGGATTTTTTCTCCGGTTTTTGCCTGCCATATGAGTTCTGTTATACTCACAGACATCATTCAAACAGTTTTAGAAACTTCAGCGTGTTTTCTATCCAATAGGCATATATTAGTTCATCTGTACAAACAATAGTACGTAAGTATGAACACCCGTCATACCGCTCAGGAAGGAGATGCGTTCTGTCTCCTAAAGATGAACGTACTTTGGCGCAAGAAGTGCAATTCAATCCCAGAACAACAGCAAAGAACCTTGTGAAGATGCTGGTGGAAACAGGTACAAAGGTTTCTTTATCCACAGTAAAAATGAGTCCTATATCGACACCTGAAAGGCCATTCAGCAAGGAAGAAGCCACTGCTCCAAAACCGCCTTAAAAAAGCAAGACTACGGATTGCAACTGCACATGGGGACAAAGATCATACTTTTTTGAGAAATGTCCTCTGGTTTGATAAAACAAAAATAGAACTGTTTGGCCATAATGACCATCGTAATGTTTGGAGGAAGAAGGGCGACGCTTGCAAGCCGAAGAACACCATCCCAACCGTGAAGCACTGGGTAGCAGCATCATGTTTTGGGGGTTCTTTGCTGCAGGAGCGACTGGTGCAATTCACAAAATAGATGGCATCATGAGGCAGGACAATTATCTGGAAATATTGAAGCAACATCTCAAGACATCAGTCAGGAAGTTAAAGCTTGGTCGCAAATGTGTCTTCCAAATGGACAATGACCCCAAGCATACTTCCAAAGTTGTGGCAAAATGGCTTAAAACCTCACTAGGCCGACATCCAGTGAGATTGCAGAGCGCCAAATTCAATTACAGAAATACTCATTATAAAAATTCAGAAAACATACAAGTATTTTACATAGGTTTAAAGATTAACTTATTGTGAATCCAACCACGGTGTCAGATTTAAAAAATGCTTTACGACGAAAGCATACCTTGTGATTATTTGAGAACATCGCCCAGCAGACAAATCATTACAAACAGTAACCAGCCAAGTAGAAGAGTTACACAAGTCAGAAATAGAGATAAAATTAATCACTTATCTTTGATGATCTTCATATGGTTGCAATCAGAAGACATTAATTTACTCAATAAATGTTCCTTTAGTTCGATAAAGTCTCTCTTTATATCCAAAAACCTCCATTTTGTTTGCCCGTTTTCTTCAGTAATCCACAGGCTCAAACGCAGTCACAACAGGCAGACAAAAAAAATCCAATTTGTATCCGTAAAGTTCATAGAAACATGTCAAACGATGTTTATATTTAATGACAATTGGGTATATTTAAATTCAATTGTTTTTAGCCTAAATAATCAATAATATTTCAACCGGACAATAACGTCATCAATATAAAAGGTAAACAAGAAAGGCTCTCTCTTGGTCGCGAGCATGAAAAAGCTCTGTGACACAGCTGGGTCCACTCATTCAGACTGCTCTTACTCCCTCATTTTTCAGAATACAAGCCTGAAACTATTTCTAATGACTGTTGACATCTAGTGGAAGGCATGGTAACTGCAACTTGAGTCCTACTTGAGTCCTATGGGTAATCAATGGGTACTGTATTGGCATTGAACAGAAAACAAACAAAGAAAAAAATCATGGAATGGATTTTTCTCAGGTTTTCGCATGCCAAACAGTTCTGTTATACTCAAAGACACTATTTTAACAGTTTTGGAAACTTTTGAGTGTTTTCTATCAAAATCGACCAATTATATGCATATCCTATCTTCTGGGCCTGAGTAGCAGGCAGTTTAATTTGGGCACGCTTTTCATCCAAAATTCCGAATGCTGCCCCCTACCCTTGAGAAGTTTTAAGGACAACAAAGTCAAGGTATTGGAGTGGCCATCACAAAGCCATGACCTCAAACCTATGGAAAATTTGTGAGCAGAAACTGAAAAGCGTGTGCGAGCAAAGAGGCCTACAAACCTGACTCAGTTACACCAGGTCTGTCAGGAGGAATGGGCCAAAATTCACCCAACTCATTGTGGGAAGCTTGTGGAAGGCTACCCAAAACGTTTGACCCAAGTTAAACAATTTAAAGGCAATCCTACCAAATACTAATTGGGTGTATGTAAACTTCTGACCCACTGGAAATGTGATGAAAGAAATAAAATCTGAAATAAATTATTCTCTCTACTATTTTTCTGACATTTCACATTCTTAAAATAAAGTGGTGATCCTAACTGACCTAAGACAGGGCATTTTTACTAGGATTTAATGTCAGGAATTGTGAAAAACTGAGTTTAAATGTATTTGGCTAAGGGTGTATGTAAATTTCCGACTTCAACTGTACATATCTACATCAATTACCTCGTACCCCTGCACATCGACTTGGTACTGGTGTCACGTGTATATAGGCATGTTATAATTACTAATTGTGTATTTATTATTACTTTTATTATTATGTGTTTTACTTTTCTATTATTTCTCTATTTCTTTCTCTCTGCATTGTTGGGAAGGGCCCCATAAGCAAGCATTTCACTGTTAGTCTACACCTGTTGTTTACAAAGCATGTGGATTTGATTTGATTATCAAAGAATGGTTTGTTTCCTGTGTGCTAATGGAGCACCCTAATTTAGGCCTGCAGTGGTGACATGCTGAAGTCCCCGCCTAGGATGCCAGTTGTACACACAGCAATGGCTCTGTGATTAATTCCTCTGACAAAGCAGTAACTAATGATTGATTGAAGATGCCCTAAAGACCATTTCCCCTTCACTTACTTTGCCTTTTTCAAAGTCATCTGATATTTTGATCACCAGTTAGGGCCATGTCAGTACAATTAATCACATATTTAAATCTAAGCAATAGCCTGTCCTCATTTAGATAGTATACAGTGTTTTAGTGATTTCTAAGATGATGTTCACTTATTTCATTATATTTAATTTTATCCGGAAAAAAGTGTAGGATGTTAATCTTATTTAAAACCATCATTACCTTCACTCAGTGTGGAGAAAAATATTGGTTACATGCCAGTGGTGTAAAACACTTTGAAATACTACTTAAGTCGTTTTTTGGAGTATCTGTACTTTACTTTACTATTTATATTTTTACTACTTTTACTTTTACTTCACTACATTCCTAAAGAAAATAATGTACTTTTTACTCCATACATGTATCCCAACACACAAAATTATTTTTTACTTTTTAAATGCTTCGCTGGACAGGATAATGGTCCAATTCATGTGCCGTCTGGTTTGCTTAATATAAGGATTTTTTCAAAGTATTTATACTTTTGATACTTACGTAAATATATTTAAAACCAAATACTTTTACACATTTACTCAAGTAGAATTTTACTGTAGTCATTTTCTATTAAGGTATCTTTACTTTTACTCAAGTATGACAATCGGGTACTTTTCCCACCACTGGTATATGCACAAAAATCCTTATCAAGATTATTTAAGAAGACAGAGTGTAAACACGAAAACTTCAACCTCTCACTGGTCCCAAGCAAGTTACATCAGTCTAAAGTTCTGTCAAGTAAGATAATACAGATGAGATTCCATAAAGCATAACATAATCATAAAGATGTGTGACTCTTAATTTTAAATAGACGCTCCAATGTTAAATGACATACTGTAGCATAAGCAAATGCAAATGGCTTGAGCATAAAATAAGGAAAATATTCCTACATAGCAGAGGCTCTTAAAAATATCAATTTTGAATTCCCATCTGAAAGATGCTGCAACATCAAAGTGTGAGTGGGCGGGAAATTAAATGGCTCATAAAAAATAATAGTAGAGTTGATATCTTTGCTAATTGGGATCCATGGCATCTCGGTCAAAGGCCCTAAGTAGTGAGTCAGGGGAAACATTTTTAGCGGATAAAGAGAAATCATGTAGTGTAAAACATTTTGAGTTTCCCGGAAATTAATGTCTGGTAAAAGATAGATTGACTTCTACCACTGCTACTATTACGACTACTATTACTATTAAGTATGAATCAATAATATTGATAAATGATATTGAATTAGACTGGGAAATTGTGTCAATGTAATCCCAGTCCTGACACGAATATCAGAGGAACAGTAGGGCCTATAAGCATTAATGCATTATGTGCAGCACAGATGTTTAATAAGGAGGTCTCACAATTGAAAAACACAGACGTGTCCCTGAGTGTTTACTGAACCTGACCATCCACTCTGACTAATAAAGCCCATTCCCTGAAGGCCTGAAGGACTGACCAGTCGGTGTCTCTCTCTGTCAAAGCTGCAGCTTAATAGGCTGCTGAACACTAGAGGGCTCTCACTGTTACTCTGTTTCACTGAGACACTACACTGCAGACCTATTCTGCTAGTGCACAGGCCTATATCTCACATTAAACATGGAGTGCTCTATATCATAATCTACAGCGTGACCACTACCAGTAACAATGGAATTTGTGGTTAAGTTAGCAGTGGTAGTAGTTTATCTGTTGTTTTACCCTTCAGCTACTGTTTCCATGCAACAATAGCTTTGCATGAAGCAAGAATGCAATACTATCCCTTGTGTTTTGTATTGTATGAGTACAGCGACTATTTCATCCTTAGTCAAGCAAATAGAGTGCCCTTTCAGTGAAAACATACTCTATGACAATATAATTATGCATACACCTTTTGTTATAGCCTGCTCATATTACCTACATCTAGGTTTTTCAAAGAAGACCATTTTTCTTTTGATAATAATTGTTTATGTTATTTTAATGAAGGACTTCAAACAACACAATTCAATAAATGTTGTTTTCTCTCCATCATTTCAGCACCTCTGGCTGCAAATCATTGAGAGTGAGTAACCTTCTGAAGCAAACAGTGTTTTTAGTCAAAGGAAAGTGTTGCTTAGACATGAATAAGCATTTGAAGGAAATGGTCTGCATAAACACATTTCTACATAATCAGCTATAACTGAGGTAAAACACGGCAGTAAGCCCACATTTTGAAAAATACAAACGTGTCCCTGGACATGGTTTCTATTAAATTAAAAAGTATAAGTATTTGGCTAAATGCATCTTCACCATACATGCTGCAAATTTACAAAGTACATTTCTCACAACTTCTCGCGACTTACCTGTTTGTGTATCAGGTGACCGTGCATGCCTGCCTAAATTAATTTCACTATTGGAATGGATGGGGGGAGGAAAACACAACAACAAATGCTCTGTGAGCTCATATAACTGGATTGAAGCAACTAATTGAAGTCCATTTGTTTCTATTGCTTTGTTCGACTGAAAACTGTGTAAGATACAGATACACTATATACACACAAGTATGTGGACACCCCTTCAAATTTGTGGATTTTCCTATTTCCACCATACCCGTTGCTGACAGGTGTATAAAAACGAGCACACAGCCGTGCAATCTCCATAGACAAACTGGCAGTAGAATGGCCTTACTGAAGTGCTCAGTGACTTTCAACTTGGCACCATCATAGGATTCCACCATTCCAATAAGTCAGTTTGTCAAATTTCTGCCCTGCTAGAGCTGCCCCGGGCAACTGTGCTGTTATTGTGAAGTGGAAATGTGCTAGGCCACACAAGCTCACAGTACGGGAAGCCGAGTGCTGAAGTGCGTAGCTCGTAAAAATCGTCTGTCCTCGGTTGCAACACTCACTACCAAGTTCCAAACTGCCTTAGGAAGCAACGTCAGCACAATAACTTTTTGTAGGGAGCTTCGTGAAATGGGTTTCCATGGCCGAGCAGCCGCACACAAGCCTTAGATCACCATGCACAATGCCAAGCATCAGCTGGAGTGGTGTAAAGCTCGCTGACATTCATTGGACTCTGGAGCAGTGGAAACGCGTTCTCTGGAGTGATGAATCACGCTTTACCATCTGGCAGTCCGATAGACGAATCTGGGTTTGGCGGATGCAAGGAGAACGCTACCTGCCCCAATGCATAGTGTCAACTGTAAAGTTTGGTGGAGGAGGACTAATGGTCTGGGGCTGTTTTTCGTAGTTCGAGCCAGGCCTCTTAATTCCAGTGAAGGAAAATCTTAACGCAACAGCATACAATGATATTCTAGATTATTCGGTGCTTCCAAACAGGCCTAATCGCCCAACATCAGTGCCCCACCTCACGAATGCTCTTGAAGCAAGCCCAGAAAGCAGTGTTTCAACATCTTGTGGAAAGCCTTCACAGAAGAGTGGAGGCTGTTGTAGCAGCAAAGGGGGGTCCAACTCCATATTAATGTCTATGATTTTGGAATGAGATTTTCGATGAGCAGGTGTCCATGTACTTTTGGTCATGTAGTGTATCTTTGAAACAATACTCTACCACCGACCCGACCATAAACGTTCTGTGGTGTCTGAGCGCGTGCATAAATTTCCGAGGCTGTTGACCTGCCTCTTCATCAGTCCAATGAGCGCGGCAAAAGGGGAGGCTCTTCACACCGAACATTTCTCCTCCATCTCCTCACTTTTCTAGTCAGCAAGCAAGCCTGTCGGAGCTACAATAAGTAGTGCCACTGCGGGGTTACAAAACTGTAAGGATTTCCACCGTGTCTTCACACTTTTTGTTATATTTTTTCATTTGTAAACGTCTCTCCTTGAATGAAAAGAGAAGCGCAATTGCAATGCTTTTAATCCATTTTTGAAAGGGTCAAATGGTGCAAGCACAAGGATGCGAGATACTGTAGTAAGTAACAAGGAAAATATATTAACAGGTGCATGAAAATGTTTGGGAGAGAACGGGGCTTTTGTTTGATCTTCTATTGCATGTTTGCATATCGTTCTGCATATCAAAACAACTCAGAGATTAGCTTGTGGATGAGGACAGCACAATGAGTCGAAAGAAAGGTTGACAAATGACCGGCTAACTATCTATGTGAAAACTATTTAGGAAGTGCTGCTTTCCAATGTCGTAGTCTATTTTCAGCTCCGTGTATTTTTATCTCTCTTCGATGGATAGAAAAGGAAACTACATGTGTTGAATGCTTAACTTCCAGGCAGTGCAGTTGAGACGACGTGCTGTCCATTTACAGTGAAACCATAGTATGTAAGTAGTTTAACTTAGCAACTTGTCTTCGTTTTTTTTGTAGTTACCAACCATTTCAAATTAATGAGAAAATCATACATTGTTGACCAGGCGTTATGTTGTCACTGGACATTTATTCTGAATTACTTATTGCCTACGTGTCGTAGTCTATTTTGTTTCTCGACGATGCAGGCTAGGTGTAGGCTAGTACGGTAGTTGAAGCCCAACGTTACCTCATGTGGCGCTATCCACTCTGAGTGGTGCTGAAACCAGCCGGCAACGAGCTAATACGGCACCGGTCTTCATGTAATTCAATGAGGGTTTCAGTCATCATTAATAAGCATAATTTCAATGTTTGGATGTTTATGATGTTTCTATTCCTTTATTCCTTTTTTCCAATAACAGCAAGTGAACGTGATTAGGCAGCAGACATACAGATGCATTGTTAGGCTTCTGGGGTGTATAATTAACATAGCCATAGCATGTTTCAATGTAAACTTGCCATGTCGTCCACATTGAAACATGCTATGGCTATATATACATACACACACATATATATATATATATATATATATATATATATATATATATATATATGTGTGTGTGTATATATATATATATTTATATATATATATATATATGTATATATATATATGTGTGTATATATATATGTGTATATGTATGTATATGTATGTCTATATATATATATATATATATATATATATATATATATATATATATATATATATATATATATATATACATTCAACTGTAATAACCACGTTGACTATATTCAATTAATATTTGGCACAGAGAATGTTGTCATGTTTTACTTGGCACTAACAGTAGGTATTTGAAATCCATCCAGTTCATAGAGGGATTATGTCTGTCTACTGTCTGTGAAATGTCGGTATCTGCCTCAGCCTTGCTTTTATCCCTGACTTGTTTATCACAGTTTATTTGAGTAATTTCTAATAGCTATGTCGTACACAGGCCTTTATCAAGAAATCCTTATGAACTCCAATGCTGTCACTGCTGTCTTTTTTCTTTAACAACTTTGATAAATGGAGAGACCGTTTTTGAGTGTTTGCATTTGCCCATGAGATTTTAAAATTATTTTATTAATGAGGAGAATGATTGGTCGTTTCCCATTTCATATTGTTTAATCTCAATTGACATAATGTGGAAGATTCCCTCATTTGTCTGTATAGGCTATTTAAAATCCTATGAATTCTATGATTGCAGGACTAAAATTGGCATCTGTATGCACATTGCAACATGCCACTCTTTTACTTTTTCTAGTAAATGAACATCAAGTTCTGTAGATATTTCTTGTATATTATATTTAAGTACCATGAATGGTATATTTGTAAAACAGTTTATGTACCACAATGTTAACACTGATTTCTCTCTTTACAGTCAAAATAATAGTTGATTTTCATTCAATCACTTGTATAGAAGTAGTAGATGAGTTGATAAGCAAGATTATATCATATTACTTCAGGCATGATCTCATCAGGGATATAAGTACTTACTGAAATAGATTACCTGCTCTGATCTTTTCAAGCCTCAATTACAGTTATATGTGGGACATTTGATTCATATGGCTATGGTATTTGATGAAAAGCATATTAGTAAATGCATTTTATCCAAAGTAATATGAAAACAATTATCATAACCAACATGTAATTGCTCAAAATCCTTCAAGGATAATCTCCAGAACATCAGATTAAAGATAGGCAATCTCATGTATCAGACTAGACCAGATGTATAAGACCAGAGACACAATCATTTACCCTACATTGTAGCAGTCTGATATGAGCACAGGATCACACAGGGTAATGCTTGCTGCTGCTTTATACCATTTGTAATGAAGAGGACTGCCTCTTCAGCTCTTCCTGCTCCTGTCATTTTATTTGAATAATAAATGGTTGATATCATTGTTATCGTCCATTGATTATCATTGACTAACTCTAGTGATTGTTTGTACGAGTTAAATATTAAATATTGCTTTAAAAGTCAGGTACCACTGATCTAAAGTGAGGACCTTGATTCACTCTCTCAGGTTCCTTCCTTTGAATACTGGAGTTGCCTTGTAATTTATACGATTAAAACAGATCACCTCTGTTTTCTCCCTTTTAGATCGTTCACACTGCTGGAACACCAAATGGATGGTGTATTGAGTAGTACATCCCCTCACCATTTGCAATGGAGGCAAATGAAGCCATGTGAGTGACCTTCATCGCACAATGAATTCAAGCTCTGACGCTCAAAGAAGGAAGAAGTAACCTTTGTTTATCATCTAAGGGAGAGCTGTTGATCTTGGGAAAATAAGTGTCATAACAATGCCCAAACGGTCCGAGGAGATGCTGACAGACGTGTGGACTTCCTTGTTGCTTGTGTGGATTACGTGTGTTCCTTATACATCCATGACCCCCATCATCAGCCAGTCCAAAAGTTTACAAACTGGTTCCACTGCGCTCCTACGTGGCCTCGTCGAAGGACAAAGAATACTTAGTCGAGCCAAGAGAGGATGGGTTTGGAATCAAATGTTTGTGTTGGAGGAGTTCTCTGGACCAGATCCAATTCTAGTTGGCAGGGTGAGTACTGTAATTGTCAGCTGTATATTAAGCTTGCTTATCGTGTAGAAACATTAATTCAGCCATTTAAATGCTCCACAATTGTTTTTTTTTTACATTTTTGTGGGCTAGTTTTAGTGCTGGAGAGAGAGACAGACACTGGCCTGATCTCATGCAGGGTTTTGGAGAGAACAAATAAATCCACAGCTACCAAATTCTGCGCTGAGGCGTTTTGTGTAGTGTCCCTGAAATACGGAATAACAGAGTGAAAATGAATAACTAATGATGCGTTACATTGCAGTGGAATGACCTACAGTACAACCATGTGTACAGTAGAAATATCTACTCGTTGTTTTATTCTATCTTTTTCTTTTCCATTTTCCGTTTTCGTTCTTTTGTTGGCCAGGGTATTGGGTGTGGCTTTCCTTTGAAGTATTTGTCATAGGAACACAAGGATAAAAAAGGGGGAATTTTTGCAACATTTCATTGTTGAGCATTTAAAAGAGCCCTAGAATCCAAAGGATGAGGGACACCTGGTACCTGGCCTGTGTAGACGTGGCCGGGCCAAGGCTCAGGGCCCAGGGCCCAGTGAGGGTTGTTGACGAGGCAGGCCGAAGCAGCTTGTTCACAGCTCATTGCAAGAACGCACCTGGGGAGTCTCAACCTGGCAGCTACCACCTCTGACCATTACCCAACCACTCTAGCACATGCAACAGAATATGCCATCAAGGATAATATTTGACCCCACAGTAGCATGATTTACACATACCGTACTGCAGCTGTTTATTGATGAGGTTATTTCTTGCTGTATATTTTGTACCTTAATGCTGTCATGACATATACTACTAGTAGTTGGGGGCATGCTGAAATGACAAGGCAGCTATTATATTGTTTGAATGATTGCTGCACCTATATCTCAATCCCTATCCCACCATTGCAATATGAAAAACACATAGTTTTATGTTCAATCATTGCGAAACATAACAGCGATAAAGAAGGAATTCATGATGATCATAATTAATAGCACAATGGTACTATAAAGCAAGGGCTTCATGGTTTGGTAGAAGTCTCTAAATATTCATGAGGTGGAAAATGAAGCCCTACAGTACTGTCTGAAAGCCTAAAGTTTGGCAGGATGTCACCTAATTTAGCACTCTAACTTGATTTTTTTGGGGGGGGGATTATTGTCACATGGGTATATCATTAAATCACATGCTCAAATGCGGTGTTTACACATGTGTTTTCCAACTACCATACAAACACCAAAATATAGATAAGTGCAGCATTCATATTTCACGAGTTTCAGTTAAACAGTCTCTGTCGGATCCTCTAATGGCTCTTCGTATCCCTGTAATGATCTCCAAGGTGTATCTTTGAATTAGATTGATGCAGCTTTTGGCATGCATATAGAGTTGGTCACACTGCGGAGAGAATTGCCAGGAGGGTTCATGGCAAATAAGGATAGCATTCAAATCTGTTTGGTTTTAGGTGTGCATGAAGCCCCTGTTCTTAGTCGGGGATTGTTTTAAGCATATTTAGCCGTTCTCACTCAAAATAATTAGCATGTGTAGGCTGAAGGACATTGCAAGGATTGTAGGAGTTAGTTTGGTTGAGGATGGATTTGTCTCGCATTTGAGAGACAGTGTTGATGAGTTGCATTATTATTCACAAGGTTAAGTACTCATGAGCATGGCTGGCAGAGCAAAGATAAGTTCAATGTTGCAGTAAGATACAGGTGTAGGATCTTCATTTGATCACCCTGTTGTTGCAGGAAATCTCCTGTGTAGCAGGAAATGCTCACTTGTGGGGTATTCAAGGTTTAAAAAGGCTTACAATTTTTTTTGATTTCCTCACGAAAAATGTATCAACCTCAACAAAAATGTCCATTAATTTTAATTCACACATTAAAACCTGTTGCTGCAGGATTATTTTCCTGCTGTGAGAAACTGGTCAAATTAAGATCCCACACCTGTATGATGTCTCTCTCTCTCTCTCTCTGTCTCTCACTCACACTCTGGCTCTCTCTTTCTCATGCTTAATTAAAAAATGAATCAAATGGAAGTGGGAGGTGTGATTCAGATCTCAGTTTTTCAGTGCAGCCTGTGGTTGTGTGTTGATTATTGAGGAACCCCAGGCCGAGATTAGACTCATTCCATCCTTTACATTTTATTGTGCGGCACTCTGATGTTTAATTATACATAGATCTCCTGTCTTTTCAGCGACCAAGATCCCCTTGAGTTCCTGCTGGCATTGGAAGGAGACTATTAGCATAAATGTAAAAGTGAGCGGTGTGGGAGTGTGAGATGGTCACAATGCGAGACAGCGTCATCCTTGCTGTTCTTTACAGCACCGCCAGTCTGACATTGTGATTCACTGAGCTGGATCTGCGTTACCCTGTGTCACTCCCATTTGAAGGAAATGCAGTGCCTGTAAAACTGAAGCTGACGAGACAGCTGTAAAAGCTTGTTGCTCCAATGTAGAAGTGGTGTGCGGGGGATTTTAAGATTAACCCTGATTGAGCAATGTCTCCAAAATAACAACTCATTAAGAGCAATGTGAGTGCAGGTGGGAGATTTGATTTGTAGAACGTCATAAAGTGTATAATCTGGCATGACGTTGAATTTTTTTGTTTTCTTTTCTAATTTTACTAAGTCTTCCTCAGACTACTGTCCAATCTTCTCACAACTCCTAGTCTAAGCCAGGATAGTACGTTTTCATGGTGACTTTTTTTAACTTTTCATCCTTGGATTTAACTCTGTGAGTTGAACTCTCTGTGAGTTGAACTCTCTGTGAGTTGAACTCTCTGTGAGTTTAATCATTTAATGTT
The DNA here is from genome assembly GCF_057628025.1 of Oncorhynchus mykiss. Lineage (NCBI taxonomy): Eukaryota > Metazoa > Chordata > Actinopteri > Salmoniformes > Salmonidae > Oncorhynchus > Oncorhynchus mykiss. The sequence continues at coordinate 61,203,014 of NC_143027.1, read as the reverse complement.
GCAAAGTGCACAGTCATTTTAATCCACAAAACCAAACATTACACTGAAAGGAGAGATACATATTCAGCAAATCAACATTTTTTTCCCAGCCAAAGAAAATTAGACTCTGTTTGTAAAGCGTCAAATTGATTATAGTCTGTGTTACAGTGTGCTGTGTCTCACATAGCGTTGATGCAACTTTCATTTTCCTTTTCATTTGATCTCATGTGTTTTAATGTTTTGAAGAATGGATAAGAATGGACTCCATTCTTCCCATTGTGGTGCAGATGTATCCAAATGATCCTGTTTCTTATTGTCCGATGCTTTTATCTCTGATTCAATTGTATGTGTTTTGCACAAAGAGAATTGATAATAAGCCATTAATATTCAACAATCCATACTGAGCTACAAGATTGTGAGGACTGACAGTAATAAAGAGATTGGGCTTGATCATTAATGCAGAAATGAACGTTTTATATATATATTTTTTGGAAGAAGATGTTTCCTTTTGCTGTTCAAAACAAGATATCTGTAACCATAAGATGGATAGCATGCAAGGCCTGCAAAAGTGTGGGCTTGGATATAGATCCCGTATCTCACATCCCTACTAACTTTTCTTTGGTTAGCAACTGATGTGATTAAAATCACCCATATATTGATACTAATTGTTTGATCAACAGCTTCTCACCATCACTATAATTTTGTAATATTGTCATAGAATATTTCACTAAGTGACAACCACTCTTAGTGCACTGCTCCTCACAGGTGAAGAGACACTCATCGGGTATCCAGGCAAGTCCCAGATGTTTGTTTATCCCATAAGAGTACCAAGGAGCTGACTGAAGTTTTACTCCTATTCACCTGTCAGTTCGCTCTCTCCTTCTGTATGATAGGCTTTGTAAAGTGAGAGGGACTCTTGAGTCCTGGAAAGCTTGTCCTCAGGGGCGATGGAGTGTGTGTGTGTGTGTGTGTGTGTGTGGGGGTGACAGTGTTCAAGTTTCGTCGTATTCGACTTCAATAATGCGTGCCGGCAAGCTCTCTCTGGGTGTTGGTGCTGCTACAGACGACGTCCTCCTCTGAGCTTTTTTTTCTTCAGTAGATCAAATTTTGCCCCGCCAAAGTGAACTGTGATCTGAGAAGATCCCACGCGTTACCCTGCATTTGCTTAGGTTAGGACGGAGTCAGTGCAGGGTCGAGTGGATATTGATCTTCGCCCTTGATTGAAGGCTTCGGAGTAGGAGTGAACACGCGTATTACTCCTCATTAATGAACGCTAATGTGGAGACCAAAATGATAGGTATTGACTACAGAATCAGTCTATAACATTTATAACAAATATTTTCTCCTTGTATGTCTCTCTGCTGTGGGTTATCTTACTCTGTTACTGCTAGGATATATCATGGAGGCCTTTATATCATTGGAACATGAGCCCAGTCCTCCATTCCATTTCTACAGTGACTGTAATAAAACACCAGGCCCCAGCATTGAGTCTGATTGAGCTGTGGGATCACATTATTGCTTCCTTGGAAGAGGTTGACAGGTTGTCTATTGCTCTGTGTTGTCGTTTTGCTCCCCATTAACAAGGTGTATGTGTGTGGTGTGGAGGGGCACAGGGACAAAACCAAAAATCAGTAGGAAGTATAATCTAAAACACCACAGTCATGATATGAGTGCAATTGTAAAAGTCCCATTGCAATTGCTTTTGACCAGGTGTTGTATCATTAAAAATGCATACAATGCAGGACTTAAATAAATGCTGGCGTTCTATTTCTTTTCATGCTCTTCTCTAGGTCTCTCTCTCTCTCTCTCTCTCTCTCTCTCTCTCTCTCCCTCTCTCTCTCTGTCTGTCGCTCGCTCGCTCTCTCTCTGTCTGTCTCTCTCTCTCTCTCTCTCTGTCTCACTTTCTCTCTCTTTCTTTTTCCCTCTGTCTGTCTCTCGCTCGCTCTCTCTCTCTTTCTTTCTTTTTTTTCTCTCTCTCTCTCTCTCTCTCTCTCTCTCTCTGTCTGTCTGTCTGTCGCTCGCTCTCTCTCTGTCTCTCTCTCTCTCTTTTTCCCTCTGTCTGTCCCTCGCTCGCTCTCTCTCTCTTTCTTTGATTCTGTCTGTCTGTCTGTCTGTCTGTCTGTCTGTCTGTCTGTCTGTCTGTCTGTCTGTCTGTCTGTCTGTCTGTCTGTCTGTCTGTCTTTTTCCCTCTCTGTCTGTCTTTCTTTTTCCCTCTCTGTCTGTCTTTCTTTTTCCCTCTCTGTCTGTCTTTCTGTCTGTCTCTCTCTCTCTCTCTTTTTTCCTCTCTGTCTGTCTTTCTGTCTGTCTCTCTATCTCTCTCTTTTTCCCTCTCTGTCTTTCTTTCTTTCTTTCTTTCTGTCTCTCTCTTTTTCCCTCTCTGTCTGTCTTTCTTTTTCCCTCTCTGTCTGTCTTTCTTTTTCCCTCTCTGTCTGTCTTTCTTTTTCCCTCTCTGTCTGTCTTTCTTTCTTTCTTTCTTTCTTTCTTTCTTTCTTTCTGTCTTTCTGTCGCTCTCTCTCAGATACACCACCATGCACACCTACACCTTGTCTTATGGCAATAACACTGAGATGGTGCCTGTGTAAATCACATACAGTACGTGCACATACACACACATACTCTATTTCCTCTCTCATTGTTACCTTTTGACTGACTGTGAGATTGCACAATGAACAGCATGCATATATCGTCAGGCAAGATGTAGGAAGCAGGAGATGCCTCAATCCCTCAAATGCAGTGATGTATACTCTTAAGGTCATATATTATATAGAGTGAGACAATTGTTCCCTATACACGCATCAAATATTACAGTATATGCATACAGTGTCCAAGTCTGTTGCCACAGAAACCCTGACTATATGACAAGGTAGCCATTGTTCACACCAAGGTGCTGGGTTAGTGAGTGTATGACCAGATTCATACAGCTACTTATGGGTATTTTCAGGATTTAGTGCAGATTCATAATACATGGGTATTTTGTGATATAACCTTGGAAAGGCTTGCAGTGATTAGTGCTCCCATGTCAGTGTTAGCGAGCTGATATGTGGTATTAACCTCTCCTCTAGCAACTGGCGGCTCTGCTTCCTGCATCCTGGCCCCGGCTCGATCTGTAGATGTGGTATTGGTGCAATGAGCGGCTGAACGGAGTCGGCTGGCAAAGTGCCGTGAACTCTGCTCAAACTAATAATTGGAATTAAGCAGTTCACCTCTAATGCTTTGCTTGTGCATTGCTTTGGCTAAATCATCTCTTTTTTGGGTTTCTCACTTTTCCCCAACCCAAAAAGCCATTTGTTTAATCCTAACAGGCTTAATGCTTTCAGTCTCACAGTCTTTTATTGACATTCCATCCTTCATTGTCTTCTAGATATGCCAGTTAACTAACCCCAATTATTCTGGGGATATTATACATGCACCGTATGTGTACCACTATGGAGAGCTCATTATGGAGACATGTTGGGATGTGACCTTTATGTCACCCTCTATGGGTGAATATAATGTCGGCCTATATTCATTCAAGACATGAACTAAACATTGGGCAGGCAGGATCAATTTGCCATAATTGAGGTTACAAATTATTCAAATCTGATTATTCAAATCTACGTTTATAATGATCTAAAACCTACTAATTGGCCTCTTTCAGTGATCGTGGGCAGCTAAGATACCCTTTGAGCCAGTAGATGTTTGGCTCAGCTCTCCATCTCTCTCCTATGGATGGCATCCTCAGCATGAGTAGCTGCAGGCAGCACAGCTTATCCCTGTGCCTCTACTCCCATACACAGCCTAGGAGCAAAACTGGGACTACAAAGTAATCTTGTTAAGAATGGATGTTGTTATTGTGCATTTGGCTTCATGGTTAGCTAGGAGCACATGTGGGCTGCCGGAAGAAGACAATGGGAAGGGGTGGGAGGAAAGCCTATTTCTGGAATTTTCTAAGATGACAGAATCCGCTCCCCTTCCCCCTCGCACCTCACCCTCCTGTACCAAAATAACAACAAAGCTGAAATCAACAATGGCGCTGACATTTGCTTGAAGACCCATTTCTTTACCAATCTCCACTTGCAAAGATGATGATAATCATAGCAGAGTGAAAGGGAAAAAAGGTGCTAACCTTAGTCACTGTTTTGTAGCTATTATGGTGAGTTGAGCAGGAAAAATTGTAAAAGAAAGTATCCATGGAGAATCAATGGCCCAGGCGTTTCTCAGTGACACTGCCTCAGCCAACAGACTGTGCCTCTGACCTTTATCACAAATGAATTATTTCTGTTTAATGATCCTTTTTGCAAAAAGAAAGAAATAGCTGAAATAATTGCTGAAATAATAAAACACCTTAAAAGGGCAACCTAGCAGACTTTCTCAACAACCCAGTGCACATACAAACTCATATCCTCTGCTAATGTGTTTGGCTGTATTTGCATCTCAATGGTGTCCATGATTTAACAGCAAAGTCTTACAAATAAAGATTTAACGTCCATCATATAGAAAGGACCTACTGGCAGGTAGTAGTGGCAATGCAGTGAAATGTGTGAAACCTATGGATTTAAAATATTTGCCGATTTTTCAGTTTTTTTCTCGCTTTTCTTTTGGATGACGGGGTGGGGGGTGGGTGCGTGCATGAAAAATTCAGAACGCTGTAATATAAAATCCAGATCAGTCATGAATCCTTAATGGAAATCAGGACTGAACATGTAGGGTTGTAGAACAGTGCTCAAAGAGGGATGGCTTTCTTTGTTAGCCGCCAATTGTGTTGGTAATGGGCTTCTGTTTTAGACACACACATGCCGTTATACAGCATCTCTTCGCTGTATTGTGTTGTTCAGACATGTGCCCTTGGCTGATAGTAAGCAAGAGGGATGGGAGGAATACGAGTAAGCCAACAATTGTGTGAAAAGCTATGACTTGCAGTACAGTGAAATGCATTATTCTTGGGGCGTAGCTATAATGGTATATCATCAGTTTGGTTATGCAACTGGGAAGGACATGTATGATAGTGTCCATAGAGATTCACAAGATACATGTAAGTCTGCATTTTTTTTTCCTCCTCACTCTCTACCGTTCTATCGTACAATGCACAGTTAGGATATGCATATTTTAGTTTTGTTCAATAGAAGAGGGTCCAATGATCAAATGTACATATTTTTTTTAAAGTCTTTTGACATCACTGCCCATGTGGACTGACGTTTAACTTGAGCCCCATATCCCGAGCTCATCTGGTTACCCTGGAACTGTGAATAAACATCAAAGAGTTCACCTGCTCCATCACATAGTGAGAAATGGTACTACCTCATGTGCATGATCACTTAAATAGCACAACCAATGTCAATCACAGATACATATTTTGGGAACTACTCACATTGTAGATGTATGATGTTGATTGATCATTGACCTATGAGGAACAGGTACCCGGGGAAGGAGTGTACCTATATTTACAGTTGCTGTGATAGTTTCATCACTTCATATCTTCATTGATCTTAAAATGTATCACACTCACTCATAGGGGATGACCTAGCAAACCGAGTGCGACCTCTGGATTGATGCTGCCACACAGCACCGTATTTTTCACTATTTGTATATCCCCCTACCTGGTGATGTTTGCTCCAATCACAGTAGCCTGTATCCCCACTGCTAAAATGTGCCATGTTTATCAATGTTTTCTTGCACGCAAAAAAAATAATGTCATGTTTTCTTATCTCCCATTTATAGAGGTACACAGTGTGGGTTGTGAAAATGCTAATGCTAGTGGTGTTTCCATGTTGATGACCTTTTCTTTTTGTTGATGCACAATGTTTTCATAAATAGCGTACCGATATCCCAGGCTGTGTAATTACCACACTACAACACATGGAGCCTCTTTATTAGTTTTCTGACAATGGCCTGCCTCGTCACAGCCGGCGGGTAGGAAACACACTCCTGTTGTCTTGTAATAACAAAGATGATTCCCCGTATGCCGTCCTCTCTTCACACAGTTTCTATTGCTTTTGATCAAGCTATCACTTAAAGATGCATCTTCAGTGGAACATATTCGGCCTAGATTTAGGTTCACTTTAAGGCTGTGGAGTTACATATCTTCGTCGTATTTCATTAATAAGGGCAAAATGGAACATGTGGGCGTTGCAATAATACAGCTCTATCACTACATCTGATTTATATCAAGTAGGATAAAAAGCAAAGCCAATTAACACTGAGATTATGACTAGCTGACAATGGCTGTTGTATTATTCATGTTCATTTCTGTTCTTTTCATTTAATCATGGCAATGATGTTCAGACATTAAAATATGAATTCAATAACCTTTTCAACAATGTACTTAGTGAGAGATACTAATTTCAAGGTAGCCTGCTCATCAACTGACTGAACAGGTTCATCTCATCACATCTGAAAGGTCGGACCTTTGAAGAATCGGGATGAGTCTTTTGGATTGGATTATCAAACATTTACAATGCAAGAGTAAGGAGATTCCATCCTTTGTTGCATCACTAGTAGCAAGGATGCTGTATTCTGAAAAGGTCTGTGCATATGTAATTGAATCCCACTCTGTCTGCACTAGCTTTGCACTTGTCGATAAGGATCACGCTCCACAGGTTCGGCTCTTGGGATTAGGGCAGAGGCGTTTGATCTGAGAAAGGAGAGGAAAACAGATTGCATAAAATCACAACTCCACAGAAACCATTTTGAAAAAGGCTGTGTCAGCTGATTGAGGCTATTGTTACATGCCCAGCCCTGGACTTAGCCTAGCTTATTGTGTCCTCAGGATACCTTTGTCAACAATTAGCTCATATAATGGTGATACAGTGCTAAATCTTTCTTCTTGCTCTATCCACATACACCCACACACACACCTCAGCACACTTTTCCAAACAAAAGAAACAGTGTTGCTCAAATCAAGTTGGCCCAACCAACACAGCATGTCTCATCACACCGGAAAGTTAACTTGACTTTTATCTTACGAGCTGCGGTCTGCCTGGCAGATAACGGCATGCCCAGAAGTGCCTTGGATCAGCTATCTGGGTCCCCTGTGCCCGACTGGGATCAACACAGTAAAGGGGCTGGATGTGCCAGTTACGAAACATAATTACTACTAATGACCATTAGGAGTTCAGTTTTCACCCTCCAGGGGTTGGAGAAAGGGCCTTCGTCTTATCAGTTGATTAGAGCAAATAGAGGGGCCGGATCCTGCATGTTAAGTAAACGGGGGCTAAAATGTGTTGCATTATCTGGGGAAGACTAATGGAGCAGCTAAGAGTCCATCTCCCACTAATGTATGCCACACATACGGAACTGCTTACAAGAGTGATCAAATCTGGACACATTTGTTCCCCACTGAAATTACACACTAACATACGTTTTGGGCTTTTGACATTTCTCCAAATTCACTCTGTAGACCTTTGTTTTTCTCTGTTGTAGCACCTTGGCTTTTTAGCACTCGCATTCAAATGTTGATGGCACTGATGTCGGTTTTCCTCCTGCTAGATTCATTTGCATATGTAAATGAACAATTGATATGGATCTTCCACTCTCAGATGAACATTTTGCATTTTGCAAATTGCCAAGCAAGTAATTACTTATTGACAGACTCATATTTTGGAGGAAATTATAACATGAGGTGGAAACGGGGCCAAGTTGAAAACCTCTGCTTAATCAATAGGTGGACATGAGTTGAGAGAGAGAGAGAGAGCACTGCCAATCTAGACTGAATAATTCACTTTGTGCTGCTTCAGATTCACCTCGTGTTGAGACTCATCATCATTATCAACCTCCCGTCCACCTTCAACTGCAGGCCAAAGTTGGTTGGTAACACTGTTTCACTAAAGTAATGTACATTTTTATCCTGAAGATACTCAACCTCCTAACATGCATACAATCTTAATGAACAGTTGAGAATCAAATGTGGGAGAAGAAAATGTTCACAAAATAATGTTTGTTTTATTCACCAATGTTTTATTCACCAAGGCCTGTTTGCCAGGCTCACATATCCAATCTGGTGATGGCTGGACTCCAAGGCACCTCTAAACAACCAAATGCACCATGTGACCTTGAACACGGTGACCCCATGTGACCTCGAACATTGGGAGTCACGAGAGTCAATAAGCAATTAATATCACTTTGGCCAGGCACTTAGAATTGTGACTGTGAACATTAGATCCGTTGTAATTATCCCATTCATAATCCTCCATCAATAATAATATTTCCTTTGTCTGCATCAGCCTTAATTGCTAAATATTTTGAATGTGTTTGCATCAGCCCCATTCCCCCTTTAATATCATCCTTTCCGCGAGAGTGGCACCATGAAGAAAAAAAAGAGAGGAGAAATCTGTGCAGCTGAGCTTTCTACCAAGTAATCGAATCCCTCAAAAAGGGTTTCATTTTTCTTCATTTCTCTGGCACCACAGGACCTTTAAACAGACCTATGCACCAAAAGAAGACACCATAGAACACAATTATAATTCCAATACAGTGTTGTAGAGAAAATGTAAACAGATCGCTGGCTGCAAAGCTTGTCCTCCTATTTTCCCAAAAGACTGGTAATAAAGTAGAACAGATGTAACAGTCGAAAGAGCTTTATACCTCTGTCCTTTTCTTGCTCCAGAAATTGAAAACTGCGGGCCAGTCAGATACTAGGAGAAGAAGGGATACCCTAGATTTATGGGAGAGGGGATTTTGCCATGGGCGTTAATGCGGTTTGTAAATAGAATATAATGTATGAGTATAAATCGTGTTCTCCAAAGCTGACATGCCTGCTTTCCCATACAATACGTCTCTATGTTTTGTCACAGGCTTAATTTCAAAGTGGTTAACTGCCAGACTCTGAGGGGAAAATAAACAAACACAGTCCCTCCAGATATCTGAACAAGTGCAAATTGGAGGAAAACTTTGATTTATAGAGTGCTTGTATATTGGCAAATCTGGAATTCTCCAGGCAAGATATGTTTATCCCCATCCATTTTGTCGAAATATTCTGTTTGTTGCATTCTGTCTTGGGGCAGAATTTGTTTTATGTCTGATTTAGTTTTCTTGTTTATACCCCAATCCTTACGATGCACTGTCACGTTCTGACCTCTATTTCCTTTGTTTTTTGTATTTATTTAGTATGGTCAGGGCGTGAGTTGGGTGGGCAGTCTATGTTCGTTTTTCTATGTTTTGGGTCAGTTCTATGTTTTCGGCCTAGTATGGTTCTCAATCAGAGGCAGGTGTCATTAGTTGTCTCTGATTGAGAATCATACTTAGGTAGCCTGGGTTTCACTGTTTGTTTGTGGGTGATTGTTCCTGTCACTGTGTTTGTTTTCACAGGATAGGCTGTATAGGTTTTCACGTTCCGTTTGTTGTTTTTGTAGAGTTAAGTTATTTCATGTATCGTTCAGTTTCCATTAATTAAAGAACATGAGTAACCACCACGCTGCGCTTTGGTCCGCTTCTTCTCCTCCTATAGACGAACACCGTTACAGAATCACCCACCTCATCAGGACCAAGCGGTGTGGTAATGGGCAAAGGAGAAAGCAGCAGCAGGAGCAGCGCGAGGAGGATTGGACATGGGAGGACGAACTAGACGGTAAAGGACCTTGGGCTCAGCCAGGAGAGTATCGCCGCCCCAAGGAAGAACGGGAGGCGGCGAAAGCGGAGAGGCGCTGGTATGAGGAGGCAGCGCGGCGTCGTGGATGGAAGCCCGGGAGTCAGCCCCAAAAATTTCTTGGGGGGGGGCTAACAGGGAGTATGGCTACGCCAGGTAGGAGACCTGAGCCAACTTCCTGTGGTTACCGGGGGGCTAGAGAGACCGGGCAGGCACCGTGTTATGCTGTGGAGCGCACGGTGTCCCCAGTGCGGGTGCACAGCCCGGTGCGGTACATTCCAGCTCCGCGTATCGGCCGGGCTAGAGTGGGCATCGAGCCAAGTGCCATGAAGCCGGCTCTACGCATCTGGTCTCCAGTGCGTCTCCTTGGGCCGGCTTACATGGCACCAGCCTTGCGCACGGTGTCCCCGGTTCGCCTGCATAGCCCAGTGCGGGCTATTCCACCTCGCCGCACTGGCAGGGCGACCGGGACCATTCAACCGGGTAAGGTTGGGCAGGCTCGGTGCTCAAGAGCTCCAGTGCGCCTGCACGGCCCGGTCTATCCGTCACCACCTCCACACCCCAGCCCTCCGGTGGCAGCTCCCCGTACCAGGCTGTCTCTCCGGCCCATCCGTCCAGAGCCTTCCTCCTCTCCAGCGCTGCCGGAGTCTCCCGCCTCTCCGGCGCTACCAGAGCCTTCCTCCTCTCCAGCGCTGCCGGAGTCTCCCGTCTGTCCGGCGCCTCTGCCGGAGCCTCCCGCCTGTCCGGCGCCTCTGCCGGAGCCTCCCGCCTGTCCGGCGCCGCTGCCGGAGCCTCCCGCCTGTCCGGCGCCTCTGCCGGAGCCTCCCGCCTGTCCGGCGCCTCTGCCGGAGCCTCCCGCCTGTCCGGCGCCTCGGCCGGAGCCTCCCGCCTGTCCGGCGCCTCTGCCGGAGCCTCCCGCCTGTCCGGCGCCTCTGCCGGAGCCTCCCGCCTGTCCGGCGCCTCTGCCGGAGCCTCCCGCCTGTCCGGCGCCTCTGCCGGAGCCTCCCGCCTGTCCGGCGCCTCTGCTGGAGCCTCCCGCCTGTCCGGCGCCTCTGCCGGAGCCTCCCGTCTGCCCAGCGCCGCCCGTCTGCCCAGCGCCGCCCGTCTGCCCAGCGCCGCCAGCGCCGCCCGTCTGCCCAACGCCGCCAGCGCCGCCCGTCTGCCCAGCGCCGCCAGCGCCGCCCGTCTGCCCAGCGCCGCCAGTGCCGCCCGTCTGCCCAGCGCCGCCAGTGCCGCCCGTCTGCCCAGCGCCGCCAGTGCCGCCCGTCTGCCAGGAGCCGCCAATGCCGCCCGTCAGCCAGGGGCCGCCAGTGCCGCCCGTCAGCCAGGGGCCGCCAGTGCCGCCCGTCAGCCAGGGGCCGCCAGTGCCGCCAGTCAACCAGGGGCCGCCAGTGCCGCCCGTCAGCCAGGGGCCGCCAGTGCCGCCAGTCAACCAGGGGCCGCCAGTGCCGCCAGTCAGCCAGGGGCCGCCAGTGCCGCCAGTCAGCCAGGGGCCGCTAGAGCCCCTCCGCCCGGAGCAGCTGCCCCTCTGTCCCGAGCAGCTGTCCCTCTGTCCCGAGCAGCTGTCCCTCTGTCCCGAGCAGCTGTCCCTCTGTCCCGAGCAGCTGCCCCTCTGTCCCGAGCAGCTGCCCCTCTGTCCCGAGCAGCTGCCCCTCTGTCCCGAGCAGCTGCCCCTCTGTCCCGAGCAGCTGCCCCTCTGTCCCGAGCTGCTGCTTCACCTCTGTCCCGAGCTGCCCCTCTGTCCCAAGCAGCCCCTCTGTCCAGTGGGGTCATTGAGAGGGGTGGGCATGGGGAGTAAGCCACGGAGGCGGACAATACGGCGGACTAAGACAATGGCGAAGTGGGGTCCGCGTCCCGCGCCAGAGCCGCCACCGCGGACAGACGCCCACCCAGACCCTCCCCTATAGGTCAAGGTTTTGCGGCCGGAGTCCGCACCTTTGGGGGGGGGTACTGTCACGTTCTGACCTCTATTTCCTTTGTTTTTTGTATTTATTTAGTATGGTCAGGGCGTGAGTTGGGTGGGCAGTCTATGTTCGTTTTTCTATGTTTTGGGTCAGTTCTATGTTTTCGGCCTAGTATGGTTCTCAATCAGAGGCAGGTGTCATTAGTTGTCTCTGATTGAGAATCATACTTAGGTAGCCTGGGTTTCACTGTTTGTTTGTGGGTGATTGTTCCTGTCACTGTGTTTGTTTTCACAGGATAGGCTGTATAGGTTTTCACGTTCCGTTTGTTGTTTTTGTAGAGTTAAGTTATTTCATGTATCGTTCAGTTTCCATTAATTAAAGAACATGAGTAACCACCACGCTGCGCTTTGGTCCGCTTCTTCTCCTCCTATAGACGAACACCGTTACATGCACAAACACTAGTGAGCTGCTTATCGTCATTGTCTGGCTGTGGTTACAACTGTTGTATTAATGACTAGTGGTGAAAGTTATGGAAGGCATACAATTAGTGCCTCAGGACAAATTATTGTTTTTGTCTTCATGTTCAATGACCAGAAAAGTATATCTGAAAACAAATATTGCATTTTTGCAAAGAAATTACAAAATTGTTAATTATAGTGTCTTTGCACAGTTACAGTTCTTTACATATTTATTGGAGCGGAAATGTCTCTGCATTTGTGTATGGGTAGAATATAGAAGATAAAACCTGTCAAATAATAAAAGTATCCTCTTAGGAAGCATTGTGTTATGAGCCATTCGTCACCATGAGCAGAAAGTGTCCCTTTAAAATATGAATGCCAATTAGCAAAAACAAGTTCCATCCCCCAAACACATTAATTAGTCAATAGTTTTTGTTTATTTCCTTCTCGATTCACTTGTCGTTTTGTGGTAGTAATTAACAATAGTGTTGAGGAAAACACATTTCGGGATAGCTTAATTTACCCTACTACTGATGCCTTGGGATTCATTTCCGGCTCAGACCATGTAGGCCTTATGATCTACTGTCCTGACCTTTAGCATATGAATCCAATCTTGTGGAGTTAGTCACTTAGCCTGGGAGAAGGCTTCTGCAGGCAGTTAAAGTGACGATCCCAACTGGCCTAGCCCTCTGATGTGTGTAAATCAGGGAGCTAGGTCAGGCCAGGCACTCTGGCAAGCAGCTCTGGGAATGCCAGGCAGTGTGACTTCACTGTCTGAGAGGACTAGCAAGCCACTGAAGAACAAGTCATCCGTCTGCTCTGACACTGACACTGTAAAAGTTGTCCTCAGGCAAGGACTCCCTCTGTACAGCATGAGGAGTAGGTGTTAGCGGGAAAGTCTCATGGGCTCTCTCTTTTCCTCTCTTTTTCTCGCAAACACACTCTCGCTTTCTCCCACACACACACGCGCGCGCCGCACACACACACACACACACACACACACACACACACACACACACACACACACACACACACACAGGTACATAGACTGGTGGCTATGAAGACGGGGTTAGTCTAGCACCATCTGCCATATACACCAAGCTCAGAAAATAACAATCCATTTTCAACAAATCATGGCAGATTTTGTGAGTGGATTTGTTGATTTGTTGTCAGGGGAATTTATATATTGACTTCTGATCATCTGATTAGGATATGATGAGATTTGCCCCATTGTGACTTCAACTAAATTGACTGTATCTATTGTATGTCATGTATTATTGCTATGCCTCATGTAGGTACCAGAAACCTATTGGTTTCCAATTTGTCACTGAATTATCCCTGTTTTTTTTGCTAGTTTTCTTTCTACCAGCTTGTTCCCTTGAATAGAAGTTGTATTATGTTGTGATCCCTCCAATAACAAACTGTTTGAGGTCTAGCTGGTGCCCCAGTTAGAGAAGGGCATGAAGTTACTGTAAGTTAGTTTAATGGCGGGCGCCTGGTAACCGTTCATGGTCATGAAAAGGCTGTGTTGAACAATGGCTAATCAAAAGCTCCACAGTATGAGTGACAGAATCAAAGTGGATCTGCATACTGGGGGAATTCTCCAACTTTCTGATTCTCTGCAATTAAGTCTGTTTGGGGAAAGAAAATGCGGTGAGGATTTATTTCACCAGGCACAAACAACACGAGCACTTCTCAATTCTGCTGTGGTGCTTGTGTACATTATTCTCAACCCCTGGAGAGCAAGGAGTTGAGAGAATTCAAAATGAAGAGAGGAAACTAAAGGGTGAGGAGAGGGAAAAATACAATATTTTCACACCATTATTGTTGCAGTGCCTTTTTACAGCAGGAACAATGTTAGACAAATTATACATCGCTCAAGGAAACGCTGTTCTTCCTCTATTATGACCACAACAGACCCCAAATAAGAGCTAGTTTTTGACCTAAAATACTTGGAATTGATAGTTTCTGGCTTTAAAATGTCTTGGAAGAAGTATCTCTATATCTCCATTCATTTGCTCTAAATGTAACAAAATATGGCATTTAACTCTTCTTATCTCTCCATCCATATTTGTTTTTTTATCTACCCACACAGGTATTTCAGGTCAATAGATTTCACCACCCCATTTCTGTGTATGTAAGCATTTTTGTAAGCATCTGGAGCGACTAAATGGATATTGGAACCTGTTATAGAAGCCAGAGGAGCATTGGACAATGGTGAGATTGATGAGTGTTTGGGTGCTTTCCCTGTGACCCTTCCGCATCTGGCAGGAACAGAGTCAGGCAGGTGTGACAGCCAGAATCCATCTCCCAGTCAGGGGTAATAGGGAGGGGCACTCATACAGGGACAACCCCCTCCCCCTTCCTGTTATAGCCACCATTCCAGGAAGGACACTATTTGCTTCACTGTATGTATCTTGCTTTGTGCACGGGGGCGTTGTCATACTGAAACAGGAAAGGGCCTTCCTCAAACTATTGCCACAAAGAATCCCCTTCACTGGAACTAAGGGGCCAAGCCCGAACCATGATAAACAGCCCCAGAGCGTTATTCCTTCTCCACCAAACATTACAGTTGGCACTATGCATTGGGGCAGGTAGTGTTCTCCTGGCATCCACCAAACCCAGATTCGTCCGTCGAACTGCCAGATGATGAAGCGTGATTCATCACTCCAGAGAACGTGTTTCCACTGCTCCAGAGTTCAATGGATGCGAGCTTTACACCACTCCAGCCGACGCTTGGTATTGTGCATGGTGTTCTCAGGCTTGTGTGCAGCTGCGCGGCCATGGAAACTCATTTCATGAAGCTCCCGACGAACAGTTCTTGTGCTGACATTGCTTCCAGAGGCAGTTTGGAACTTGGTAGTGAGTGATGCAACTGAGAACAGACCATTTTTACGCGCTACGTGCTTCAGCACTCGACGGCCAAATTCTGTGAGCTTGTGTGAACTACCACTTTGAGGCTGAGACGTTGTTGCTCCTAGATGTTTCCACTTCACAATAACAGCAATAACAAAAGTTGACCGGGGCAGCTCTAGCAGGGCAGACATTTTACGAACTGACTTGTCGGAAAGGTGGCATCCTATGATGGTGCCACGTTGAAAGTCATTGAGCTCTTCAGCATGGGCCATTCTACTGCCAATGTTTGTCTATGGCTGTGTGCTACATTTTATACAGCTGTCAGCAACGGGTGTGTCTGAAATAGCCGAATGCACTCATTTGAAGGGGTGTCCACACACTTTTGGTGATGTAGTATATTTGCATGAATATGTTATAAGATAATGCATGTATATTCTGAAATGTACTATGCTTTATCCCAAGATAACACTACAAGACAAGCTCTGTTTCATAGGGTATTTTCAGCATATCATATTTAAGTTATTTAATACTGTAGTAGGGAAAGTGACTAAATGCAGTCATGCAGAGTCTCTCTCTTGGAGATAAAAGCATCTCTATGCCGTGTGGCCGAGCAGCATTGTTCGAGTGCGTAACTCCGGAGCCCTGGAGTGTAGCCCTGTCAGTGGCATGGAAAATCCCTTTGTGGCTCAGCTCTGATGTAAATCACAGGTAAGGGGAATCTGAGCCTGGCTGATGTACGGTACCAGCAGTGTGCCGTGAAATCTCTGTTGACATTACCCATAGGCAATTCCAGACCGAGAGAGAAAAAAAGACACATGAGCAATTCAAAAAGTCAGTTTTGACTCCTGTCTCCTCTGCTATGGAACTGAATTTGCAGCACTAAGGATACCATCCCTGACAGTAACTAGTTATAAAAATAACTAATTTAACTGCTCGTTTTTACATTTACAATACCACAAAGACCTAACCTGTTTTCTTATTTTTTCTTGGGTAACCTTTAAATAGACTAAGATATTTTCCAGATTTGACGGGGAAAGAAAAATAGATAACTTTCAAATGAAGTGAGGTTGCTAGGATGAGTTTTACATGAAGCGATTTCCATGTTCTTTGGCACCGTAGGGAGAAATAAATGACTATCTTTCTGTAGCATATAACAATATTTAGTTGAAATTATCTAGAGTGAAGTGCTGGACTAAAATGGGAGCACTTTATGTGAATGTTCAGGACCTTGTCTGTTATTTTGCTACATTCTTTTGAGTGGTGCAGTGTGATGTAAAAGGTCAGCCGTTTTGCCATGGGATAAAGTTATGTAATCCTGCGTATTTTGTCTCAAGTGACAGAGCATTGTGAACTGTGTCTCAGAGCTACAATGATAATGCACTTAGATGACTGAGTTTCTAAAGAAAGAAAAAACAGCATCACTGCTGTCTGTAGGGGGGGGGGGGGGGGGGTATGGTGATGTCTCTTTCCCTAGTCAATGGTTCCTTTTTCTCGGCAGTGTGAAGCACATACACACAAGCATGACTCACACAGACAGTCCACTCGGAGGTGATGTGACATCTTCAAACACAGCTTTGTGTAATTCCACATTCAACTAGACTATCTGCGTTGACGGTGCTGCCTAAGTGAGGGACCTTTTCTCTCCCCTAGCTATCTGAAGGGAGCTGCCAGCTGCTGCTGTGAAGAGCACTGCTTAATTGTTTTCCCGCTACAGCAATGCATCCTTTTATTTTGTTCACCTAGGAACATAAAATGGAGCTGTTATTTGCATATCTAATGACAATCGAAAAGCCAAGCTTCTTAAGGGAGGAAAAATGTAAATCGGACAAATAACAGCAATGTTTGCAGATTTATTACATGCCTACAGATACATTTCTCTCTGATACCTATACATGAAATATCCCAATGGGGAGATATGCAAGCCATGTTTCTATAGAAAATACAGCTGTTGCTGTGTGTTTATTGCTGGATTTTCTACTTAGTTTAATATTCCTGCTAGCCACAGGGTACAGATTCTTGTTATTAGTGCACTTGTGACATATTATTCAGTAGAACATACTTACAGAGAAAACTCTAACTGAAGTTGTCCATGACGCTTGGTCAACCACTCAAAGTCTATTCTTTTGTTATTGAGATGTTGCACAGGTGGGCATCTGCAGTCACAATGGTCTGACTTTTTTTTTCCCCCGTGGGAAGGAGCTGTAAATAAAGGTTGTTGCATTGCATGTCTCTCTTAGTGCTTCGTAATGTATGTCATGACTCATTGTACAGAACATGGGGGTATAGTCGTCTAGAAGTGTACTGGTTAAACTTATCGTAGAATAAGATTCAATGATTTTAGTGGAATTATTATGCGTCATTAGCCTATTAGCATGGTGATTGGTTGATAGGCTGTTCGAGAAGGTTTGAATCCTAAGCAACCTGCTTACACATTGTTTGAAGTACAATAGACCAACATATGTAGCTGTAACAGTATAGCTTCCGTCCCTCTCCTCTCCCCAACCTGGGCTCGAACCAGGGACCCTCTGCACAAATCAACAACTGACACCCATGAAGCATCATTACCCATCGCTCCACAAAAGCCGTGGCCCTTGCGTGCAAGGGGAACCACTATTTCAAGGTCTCAAAGCGAGTGACGTCACCGATTCAAACGCTATTAGCGCGCACCACCACTAACTAGCTAGCCATTTCACATTGGTTACATACTGTAGCTACTGTAGAAGGTCAAAGCTGTGTGCTGGAAAATCTTGGCAGAGCATTTAAAACATAGTATTTGTGTTTAATAGACATATGACTTAATAATAGTGTGTTTTATTGTTGACCATGTTCTGTGAAAAATTTACAATTTTTTAAATTTTTAAATTTATTTTTTATTTCACCTTTATTTAACCAGGTAGGCCAGTTGAGAACAAGTTCTCATTTACAACTGTGACCTGCAAAGCAGTGTGACAGAAACAACAACACAGAGTTACACATAAACAAACGTACAGTCAATAACAAAATATTTTAAAAAAAGAAAAATCTATGTACAGTGTGTGCAAATGTAGAAGAGTAGGGAGATAGGCCATAGAGGTGAAATAACTAAAATGTAGCATTAACACTGGAGTGATAGATGTGCAGATGATGATGATGTGGAAGTAGAGATACTGGGGTGCAATATAGCAAGAGAGTAAGTAATAATATGGGGATGAGGTAGTTGGGTGTGCTATTTACAGATTGGCTGTGTACAGGTACAATGATCGCTAAGCTGCTCTGACAGCTGATGTTTAAATTGAGAGAGAGAGATATAAGACTCCAGCTTCAGTCATTTTTGCAATTCGTTCCAGTCATTGGCAGCAGAGAACTGGAAGAAAAGGCAGCCAAAGGAAGCGTTGGCTATCGGGATGATCAGTGAAATATACCTGCTGGAGCACGTGCTACGGGTGGGTGTTGCTCTGGTGACCAGTGGGCTGAGATAAGGCGGGCTTTACATAGCAAAGACTTATAGATGACCTGGAGACAGTGGGTTTGGCGTGACGAATATGTAGCGAGGGCCAGCCAATGAGAGCATACAGGTCGCGGTAGTGAGTAGTATATGGGGATTTGGTGACAAAATGGATGGCACTGTGATACACTACATCCAGTTTGTGGAGTAGAGTGTTGGGGGCTATTTTGTAAATGACATCGCCGAAGTGAAGGATCAGTAGGATAGTCAGTTTTACGAGGGTGTATTTGGTAGCATGAGTGAAGGAGGCTTTGTTGCGAAATAGGAAGCCGATTCTAGATCTAATTTTGGATTGGAGATGCTTAATGTGAGTCTGGAAGGAGAGTTTACAGTCTAACCAGACACCTAGGTATTTGTAGTTGTCCACATATTCTAGGTCTGAACCGCCCAGAGTAGGGATGCTAGTCTGGCGGGTGGGTGCTGGCAGCAATCGGTTGAAGAATATGCACTTAGTTTTACTAGCATTTAAAAGCAGTTGGAGGCCAAAGAAGGAGTGTTGTATGGCATTGAAGCTCGTTTGGAGCTTTGTTAGCACAGTGTCTAAAGAAGGGCCTGATGTATACAGAAGGGTGTCGTCTGCGTAGAGGTTGATCAGAGAATCACCAGCAGCAAGAGCGACATCTTTGATATATACAGAAAAAGGAGTCGGCCTGAGAATTGAACCCTGTGGCACCCCCAAAGAGACTGCCAGAGGTCCAGACTACATGCCCTCCGATTTGACACACTGAACTCTATCTGCGAAGTAGTTGGAGAACCAGACGAGGCAGTCATTTGAGAGGCCAAGGCTATTGAGTCTGCCGATAAGAATGCAGTGATTGACAGAGTCAAAAGCCTTGGCCAGGTTGATGAAGACGGCTGCACAGTACTGTCTTTTATCGATGGCGGTTATGATATCGTTTAGGACCTTGAGCGTGGCTGAGGTGCACCCATGACCAGCTCGGAAACCAGATTGCATAGTGGAGAAGGTACAGTGGGATTCGAAATGGTCGGTGATCTGTTTGTTAACTTGGCTTTCGAAGATCTTAGAAAAGCAGGGCAGGATGGATATAGGTCTATAACAGTTTGGGTCTAGAGTGTCTCCCCCTTTGAAGAGGGGGATGACCATGGCATCTTTCCAATCTTTGGGGATCTCAGACGATACAAAAGAAGGGTTGAATAGGCTAGTAATAGGGGTTGCAACAATTTCGGCAGATCATTTATTATTTATTATTTATTATTTGTAGGCATCCAGATTTTGTAGTTCTTTCTTTGGATTTGGCAGGGTTAGGGTTAGCCAGGAGGAAAGCACGGCCAGCCGTAGAAAAATGCTTATTGAATTTACCTATTATCGTAGATATATCAGTGGTGACAGTGTTTCCTATCCTCAGTGCAGTGGGCAGCTCGGAGAAGGTGCTCTTATTCTCCATGGACTTTACAGTGTCCCAAAACATTCGGAATTAGTGCTTCAGGAAACAAAAATCTGTTTGAAAAAGCTAGCCTTAACTTTCCTAACTGACTGAGTATATTGGTTCCTGACTTCCCTGGAAATTTGCATATCGCGGGGTGCTATTCGATGCTAATGTAGAACGCCACAGGATGTTTTTGTGCTGGTTAAGGGCAGTCATGTCTGGGGTGAACCATGGGCTATATCTGTTCTTAGTTCTACTTAGTTCTGAATGGGGCATGCTTATTTAAGATGGTGAGGAAAGCACTTTTGAAGAGCAACCGAGCATCCTCTGCTGACGGGATGAGGTCAATGTCATTCCAGACCAGGTCGATTAGAAAAGCCTGCTCGCTGAAGTGTTTTAGGGAGCGTTTGACAGTGATGAGGGGGGGTCGTTTGACCGTGGACCCATTACGCATGCAGGCAATGAGGCAGTGATCGCCGAGATCCTGGTTGAAGACAGCAGAGGTGTATTTAGACGGGAAGTTGGTCAGAATAATATCTAAGAGGATACCCATAGTTACAGATTTAGGGTTTTACCTGGTAGGTTCCTTGATCATTTGTGTGAGATTGAGGGCATCTAGCTTAGATTGTAGAATGGCCAGGGTGTTAAGCATGTCCCAGTTTAGGTCACCTAACAGTGCGAACTCTGAAGATAGATAGTGTAATAATACTCTGTAAATTAGAGTAGGCCATCTCAACAGTCCAACATGAAGAACAGCAGCTCAAATGTCTAAGGCGCAATTCAGAGTCCAAAGGTGCGGATAGCTCTGTGGTCCATTGTGAAATATCCATCTGACTTTTGCAACCACCGTCCGCACAG
The DNA here is from genome assembly GCF_057628025.1 of Oncorhynchus mykiss. Lineage (NCBI taxonomy): Eukaryota > Metazoa > Chordata > Actinopteri > Salmoniformes > Salmonidae > Oncorhynchus > Oncorhynchus mykiss. The sequence goes on along the minus strand of NC_143027.1, from coordinate 61,182,528 downwards.
CCCGACCACACACCTCCCCAACATTCCTAACCGACCTGGTGATGTTTGGAGAAATGGCTTGAGACGTGCCAAGAATTTGAAAAGTATTAAAGGATGCGTAAATGTTTTTGGACTCTGATAAGCACTTACCATGTAACAATGTGTTGCTTGTAGTGGTGTCATTTACAATATCACATTGCATGTTGTACTGAGAGACGGAGAGTGAGATGCCTATCTTCTATCTTCTAGCTAATTCATTCAGCTGTTCAATAATTAAAAAACAAAAGAATGTTGAAATGTGAATTACAAACCCAAGCAGCGCCATCTGGACAGCAATATTAATCTATCATAACGAAATTATGCATCAAATTAGACTTGCTACAGGTTCCATCTGTACCTTGCGAAATCAATCTCATTCTGATTTGAGTAGGTCAGCTGCGTGAAAAAATAAAACAATTTGCTCCTTGATTATTGTTGTTTTGTTCTGGCTTCTCCTCTGGCTTCTGGTGTATATATTTAGGCTCATAGGTAGGCTAATCATACTATGGCGGAGGTTAAAGCTAAAACTTACCCCCGTTTAGAACACCGCACGGCATCCATCTCCTAATGATTTTTTACTGCTACGGCTTCTTTGTCTCTGCACTCTACATAATGCAGAGGTTTCTGCTTGTGCTTAGACCTGTTTACACAGATTCTCAGAGAATGCATATGGAATAGGCTATACGATGGATAGAGATACTTATTGTGTCAAGTGCCTTGACTTTACTTTATAGTTAAATATTTTTTATAGCACACTTGTGAAGACGTCAGTAGCAGATTGATTGGCTCAGTGTGGGAAATTGTAAGAAATTAAATGAACAGTGGGAATGACTATATAGGTATAGTTTCTTACATAACAAAGGTTATTCCCTCACTATAGCAGGTAAGACTTTAAAGTGTACTCCAGAATAATTTTCTCTCAGCAGGCGGGCAGCCTGACGTACACCCTCCTCACACACACACACACACACATATGGACGAATGCACGGACACACACGCACACACACACTACAAATTCCTCACACACACACACACACACACACAGACGCACACACACACACAAACACATACACATTACACCCTCCTCACACACCACAACCGCACCCATGTGCACACACACATACACACACACACACACACACACACACACACACACACACACACACACACACACACACACACACACACACACACACACACACACAAACACACTCACAAACATATTTTCATGGATGAGCACATCTAATTGCATTGGCCTCTTAGACTAAAGGTAGCCGAGTCATTTGCTCTGTGATCTTTTTGCCTTTGAATTAATCTTGTGAAGCAATAGTCTGGCTCAACAATAACACAATGGCCACCATTTCTTCCTCTTCTCTTCCTCCATAGGGTTCTGCATTGAGAGGTTGCACCATTCAAGACAGTGGATCTGACTGTAATTATTGTACCTCTCATTGGTGGAGTAGTGTGGTTCTCACTGAGGACATTTTTGTCAGATTTGATTAAAATGGTACTTTCATGGGATGGACTGCAGGGAAAATTGTCCCCAAGAATAGCTAAGTGTATCATATATCATGCATCGAGCCATCTGTTCCTTAAATTCCAAATGTTATTGCAATATTTAGAATTACAGATTATTCATGTAGGTGTAATTAACTAATTAAATCTTTCTAATGAAAAGTGTCTATATAAATTGCTAGACTTTTTGCTCAGGATCAAGAAACTACATTAAGTAATTCCTTAGTGTAGTCTTAAGGTAAGTGGAATATACTTTATATACATATGATGCCATGTTTTTAGTACTACAGCCCCTATGATGGTATCTGTGACCTCATACAGTGAGAAATTATTACAGTAAGCAATGTGGACATCGTATCTGACCCTTTATCTGATTGTGATCCGACCATATGAGAACTAGATTCCCTGTCTTAGGTCAGTTAGGATCACCACTTTATTTTAAGAATGTGTAATGTCAGAATAATAGTAGAGAGAATGATTTATTTTATCACATTCCCAGTGGGTCAGACGTTTACATACACTCAATTAGTATTTGGTAGCATTTCCTTTAAATTGTTTAACTTTGTTCAAACATTTCGGGTAGCCTTCCACAAGCTTCCCACAATAAGTTGGGTGAATTTTGGCCCATTCCTCTTGACAGAGCAGGTGTAACTGAGTCAGGTTTGTAGGCCTCCTTGCTCGCACACACTTTTTCAGTTCTGCCCACAAATGTTCTGTAGGATTTTGGTCAGGGCTTTGTGATGGCCACTCCAATACCTTGACTTTGTTTTTGCCACAACTTTGGAAGCATGCTTGGGGTCATTGTCCATTTGGAAGACCCATTTGCGACCAAGCTTTAACTTCCTGATTGATGTCTACAGATGTTGCTTCAATATATCCACGTCATTTCATGATGCCATCTATTTTGTGAATTACACCAATCCCTCCTGCAGTAAAGCACCCCCACAACATGATGCTGCCACCCCTGTGATTCACGGTTGGGATGGTGTTCTTCGGCTTGCAAGCCGCTCCCTTTTTCCTCCAAACATAGCGATGGTCATTATGGCCAAACAGTTCTATTTTTGTTTCAGCAGACCAGAGGACATTTCTCCAAAAAGTATGATCTTTGTCCCCATGTGCAGTTGCAAAACGTAGTCTGTCTTTTTATAATGTGGTTTTGGAGTAGGGGCTTCTTCCTTGCTGAGCGGCCTTTCAGTTTATGTCGATATAGGACTCGTTTTACTGTGGATATAAATACTTTTGTACCTGTTTTCTCCAGCATCTTCACAAGGTCCTTTGCTGTTGTTCTGGGATTGATTTGCACTTTTTGCACCAAAGTACATTAATCTCTAGGAGACAGAACATGTCTCCTTCCTGAGTGGTATGACGGCTGCGTGGTCCCATGGTGTTTATACTTGCATACTATTGTTTGTACAGATGACCGTGGTACCTTCATGCGTTTGGAAATTGCTCCCAAGGATGAACCAGACTTGTGGAGGTCTACAATTTTTCTTCTGAGGTCTTGGCTGATTTATTTGGACTTTTTCATGATGTCAAACAAAGAGGCACTGAGTTTGAAGGTAGGCCTTGAAATACATCCACAGGTACACCTTCAATTTACTCAAATAATGTAAATTAGCCTATCAGAAGCTTCTAAAGCCATGACATCATTTTCTGGAATCTTCGAAGCTGTTTAATTAAAGGCACAGTCAACTTAGTGTATGTAAATTTGTGACCCACTGGAACTGTGATACAGTTAATTATAAATGAAGTAATCTGTCTGTAAACAATTGTTGGAAAAATTACTTGTGTCATGCACAAAGTAGATGTCCTAACCGACTTGCCAAAACTATAGTTTGTTCACAAGAAATTTGTGGAGTAGTTGAAAAACAATTTTTAATGACTCCATAATAAGTGTATGTAAACTTCCACCTTGAACTGTATCAGTTGGCTACCCACACACAGATTGCCCACATCCTCAATTTTAGAAAAGCAAGTATTTTTGGATGAATTTCACCACACAAATCAGCATATAAGGATTTAAGCTTCCAGGGCGAACAGCACAAAGAAACCCTGCCTAATTGAGCCTTGCGATGAGATTCAGATGGGGAACTGCTCTGACATGCTAGACGCCAGCTGACACCCAGTCTTACAGGGTGACAGGGAGCCCTCTCCCTCATACTCCCTCTCCCTGCAGAGAGGAGCAGCACATGCCCTCTCCACCACTTGCCCTGACAAGGAGCAAAATCATTAATTCGCCATGTAGGGCTTAACGCCACACTTAAGTGTGGAGCCTGAGGCCGAGGGGAATGAGATGTTCCTCATTAGGATGCACTATTGTTCCTCCGATTGCTATAAAAGCTCATCTTGAGTATGGAGTGACATATTTTCTCCTGAGCTTGACAGTAAAAGCAGCCCCATGTGGCATTGATTGGGGGTACAGTGGGAAGAGGGTATGATTCCCCTCATTGTGCATTGAGATTCATAATGAAGCAGTGAACTATAATGCAGGCCAATAAGCGTGATGTCTGAGTTCTTACATGCAGAGGGGTTTCTAATAAACATAGATAAATAGATGCGTGATGGGAAGTCCGGATATGTGAGCAGTTTTCATTATCATGCAAGGCTGCGGTTGTGACATTGCTATTGGGTTATTTCCCACTCATTAATCTACTTATGCTTCTTTAGTGCAGACCTGGTCTTAAGTGCAGTTTGAGGGTTTGAGTGGTTGACTGTCTGTACCATATAACGTTATCGTTGCAATTGCAAACGTGGACTGAACAGTTTTAATGAACACAAAACGGTTAAGGTTAAGTGTTCCCAGAATGTCATTGTTTGCCGGTGCAGTTTTGTTGCCTTGCTAACTTGGATAATGATAGACAGCCTTGTCAGCCCCTTTTCTTTAATTCTCCTCTCTGATGATCACTTGTGCATTGTGGTGTAAAGATCATCTTACGAGAGGGAAAGAGGAACCATTTTCATTGGACAGTATGCACTGTATCTAGAAACATTCTGGTGAGAGTAGGTTTCTCACTGCTTACTATACATACATTTATTCATATGACGGGGAGGGCGACTGATATTTATTTTTGTTCCAAGATTAGAATAATGGATTAAATTATGCAAGGAAGACTTCATATCGTGTATGATTTTTCTTTGCCAGCTTTGTATTTTAAGACATATAAGCACACACACTTGCACGCACGCACGCACACACGCACACACACACACACACACACACACACACACACACACACACACACACACACACACACACACACACACACACACACACACACACACACACACACACACACACACACACACACACACACACATATAGATAGCCTCCAAGTAAACTGACAGACATTCATTTGGGCTCATTTAAGGGGTTTTGTAGTGTGTGGAATGATGTGAAGCTGTTGTGTTAATGAGCCACATCTTTCATGTGAAACGATGGCACAATTAGGAAAACAAAAGTGCAAGGTGTGACAATTTAAGTGAATGTGCTTTGTCAGTGTCTGTGAACAGCACCTTTGAGACAGTATATGCATAAAACGGGTTTATAAAACAATCATGGAGGCTTTATAGAGGTCTGGATTTTTGTACACACATTTTACCGTGTTACTCTGTCCCCAAACACAGTCTCAAAGGAATACCTCTGGCAAATTTCAGAGCAGAAAATGAAATGGAAGTTGCTGAATAGGATGTTCTGGTGCAAGATCTTTACAAAAATACAAATTAGAAAGAGGACCTCTTCTGGACATGTTTTAGACCAATGCTGAACATTGTCCAATTTGCAAATGTTCTACTTTATGGTCCCCTCCCCCCTTCAATCCTTAGTCACTTACCTTTGGGATCAAGTTCCTAATATAAGGATAGAATAAAAACCAGCCAAATCCGCTCCTCATTTGTAGAAAAAAACTGTCTCTTACCTTGGAGCTCCATTTCTGTTATCGTCTTATTCCCTATGAATCTCTTTAGTCGTTTGAAACATGAAAAGGGTTGTCTGTACTTGAATCCGCTACTGTTCACACAATGTGTGCTCGCTTGCCAGACTGCAGTGTCAAAGACCTTGACAGGTGACTCTATATGTAGGCAGTGGTGGGAAAAGTACCCAAATCTCGTACTTGAGTAAAAGTGAAGATACTTTAATAGAAAATGACTCGAGTAAAAGTGAACGTCACCCAGTAAAATACTGAGTAAAAGTCTTACGTTTTAAATAAACGTAAGTATCAAAAGTAAATGTTATTTCTAAAATATACATCAAACCAGAATGCACAATTGTCTTGTTTTTTAAATGTACCGGATAGCTAGGGGCACACTCCAACACTCAGACATCATTTATAAACAAAGCATTTGTGTTTAGTGAGTCCGCCAGATCAGATGCAATAGGGATCGCCAGAGATTTTCTCTTGATAAGTGTGTGAATTAGACAATTTCCCTATCCTGCTAAGCATTCAAAATGTAAATACTTTTGGGTGTCAGATAAAATGTATTGAGTACAAAGTACATATTTCATTTGGGAATATGGTGGAGTAAAACTAAAAGTTGTCAAAAATATAAATAGTAAGGTAAAGTACAGATACCCCCAAAAGTTTTTTTCATTACTTAAGTACTTTACACCACTGTACATATAGGCAATGAAAGTGTTTGATGTTGGTTAGAACAAAAACCTCTGGCCATAGAATATTTTTCACACTAATGTGTGCTGGCATTGTTATTTGTATAGTGTGCTTCATGATAAGATAATAAAGCAGACATGACCCACTTTCTGTTGTGTATCAGTTGACCATATGTTTTGTTCTCACTGGGCCTTAGTTATCAATATATACAAAGAAACATGTTTAAGACCACGCCAGTTGCGCCAACATTGGTTTTCAACATTCATAAAACTCTTATCAGTTAACTTAAAGATGATGCCAATGATAATAGAATACATTGTGAAACTTACCAATTCATTCCTTTTTTTCAGCTACACACAGATTTGGATGTTGGCAGCACACCAATAAAGTATGTCCTGGCTGGTGAAGGGGCGGGTACCATCTTTGCCATCAATGAGATTACGGGAGATATTCACGCCATGAAGAGACTGGACAGAGAGGAGAAGGCAGAGTACACTCTTACAGCACAAGTCACTAACAGAGACACCGATCAACCCCTGGAACCGCCCTCGGAGTTCATCATAAAGGTGCAGGATATAAACGACAATCCGCCACAGTTCGTTGAAGGCCCCTACCGGGCCTCTGTCCCAGAGATGTCTCAAGTGGGTAAGTCAAGTGAAAGCCTTCACTTCTATTTCTGCAGGCATAAAAACTCATCTCTACATCATTTGAGAATATAATCTTTATTTATGTGTAATTGTAGGGTATTTAGGTAACTATCGTGATATTTAATAACCCAATTTTTTTTTTTTTTGTTGGGGGGGGTGGGGTGTATACTGATGACAACATTGGACGTCATTATAATACAAACATAGGACAGATTTTTGCCTGACTTTTCAATTACGTGTTACTATGATGAATTCCATGTTGTCATATTAAATATGGTCCTCGGCGTTGAGTAGTAACAATTCCTGCAAGGGGATACCATATACAGTACCAGTCAAAAGTTGGATTAAATAGATGTTTTCCCCTCGTCAATCTAAACACAATAACCCATAATGACAAAGCAAAAACACTTTTTTATAAAGTTTAGCAAATGTATAAATAAACCCCCCCCCCAGAAATATCACATTTATATAGGTATTCAGACCCTTTATTCTGTACTTTGTGGAAACTCCTTTGGCAGCAATTACAGCCTCGAATCTTCTTGGCTGTGATGCTACAAGGTTGGCACACCTGTATTTTGGGAGTTTCTCCCATTCTTCTCTGCAGATCCTCTCAAGCTCTGTCAGGTTACATGGGGAGCGTCGCTGCACAGCTATTTTCAGGTCTCTCCAGAGATGTTAGATCGGGTTCAAGTCCGGGCTCTGGCTGGGCCACTCAAGGACGTTCAGAGACTTGTTCCGAAGCCACTCCTGCGTTGAACTGGCTGTGTGCTTAGGGGCATTGTCTTGTTGGAAGGTGAACCTTCGCCCAGTCTGAGGTCCTGAGCACTCTGGTGAAGGTTTTCTGTACTTTGCTTGGTTAATATTTCCCTCAATTCTGACTAGTTTCCCAGTCCCTGCCACGGAAAAACATCCCCACAGCATGATGCTTCCACCACCATGCGTCTCCATAGGTATGGTGCCAGGTTTCCACTAGACGTGGCGCTTGACATTCAGGTCAAAGTGTTCAATCTTTGTTTCATCAGACCAGAGAATTTTGTTTCTCATGGTCTGAGAATCCTTTAGGTGCCTTTTGGCAAACTCCAAATGGGCTGTCATTTGCCTTTTTCTGAGGAGTGGTTTCCGTATGGCCACTCTACCACAAAGGCCTGATTGGTGGAGTGCTGCAGAGATGGTTGTCCTTCTGGAAGGTTCTCCCATCTCTATGGAGGAACTCTGGAGCTCTGCCAGAGTGACCATTCAGAACCAAGGCTCTTCTCCCCTGATTGCTCAATTTGGCCAGGCGACCAGCTCATGGAAGAGTCTTGGTGGTTCCAAACTTATTCCATTGAAGAATGATGGAGGCAACTGTGTTCTTGGGGACCTTCAATGCTGCAGTCATTTATTTTATATCCTTCCTTAGATCTGTGCCTCGACACAATCCTGTCTGGGAGCTCTATGGACAATTCCATCGACCTCATGGCTTGGTTTTTGCTCTGACATGCACTGTCAACTGTGGAACCTCATATAGGTTCCACACAGGTGTGTGCCTTTCCAAATCATGTCCAATCAATTGAATTCACCACAGGTGGACTCAAATCAAGTTCTAGAAACATCTCAAGGATGATCAATGGAAACAGGACTTACGGATCAAAGGATCTGAAAACATATATATGTATGTATATATGTAAATAAAATGTTTAATATATTTGCAAAAAAAATCTAAAAGCCTGTTTTCGCTTTGTCATTATGGGGTATTGTGTGTAGATTGATGATGAATTATTTTTTTTAAAATCATTTTTAGAATAAGGCTGTATTTTAACATAATATGAAAAAAAGTCATGGGGTCTGAATGGCTTCTGAATTAACTGGAGTGTGCTGTTCTCAATTGAAATGATAATTGTATTTATCCATGTGTTTTGACAGTGAAGTGAGGGGAATTGCTAGTAGTGGGGTGAAAAGCAAAGTGCTAGTTGACTGCAGAGACTGGAATTTGCCAATGGGAATACAATATAAAAATGGAAGTTGGTGGCTTTTGTTATTTCTTTTTTTTTGGATCACTGCTGATTAATTAAACATTCACCAATGTTCTCTTGTTAGCTTTTTGAAACAACTTGTTTCTGTCTTGTTAAGTTTTTATGTGTTGTGGTGTTATGGAAGGAATCAAAAGCTCTGGACATAAAGACAGAAACAAACATTCAGTGTTTTTTTCATCTTCCGTCTGATATTCATCAATCTTTTGTGTTTAATTTCTATCACACTAAAATGAGATTTTATATAGAACTCTCTATTTTCATGTTGTGCTTTGAAATTCCAATAAAGTCTATTGCGGAAACAGAGGAAAATAAACTCTTATTAACGTAGAGACTGTTGGATTTCTGACAAAAACATGTAACTCAAAAGTATTAAAAAGGTCAATTCCAAAACAGTAAGCTGTTATTTGGAGCTTTATCAAATAAAGGTTAGCTTTTAAAATGTTTGGGCTGACATGCCTCTCATAGTACACATTCAAATATAGGCTATACAATGCCCCAGTGTCTTCACAACCTTGGCAGGCAGTTACCACGAGAAGAAAATATAGGTGACGTGTGCAGGTAAGGTCTTCATGTTTCCTGTGTGCAGGCGAACACGAAGGTTAATGGAACATGCAGCAGAATGCCTTGTTCTCTCTGAAGGTGAGCTGGATAAGAATCCTAGCTTTGTTCGCTTCATATTACATCATTTATTGAGTAACCAATCAAATAAAACCATTCACAGTTTTGGTTTTGTTATTGGTGTACTAACATTCTCCATTGAAAGACAAAAGAGTGCAGAGTACACGTCATGACATTTATTTGACTTGTGTGCATTCAACCTATAGGAGATTCTCCTGTTATCTTACTCTGATCTGGTTCCCTGATAGTAACACTTAATGATCTCATTCTAAGAGGACATTAGAGAACAACATTTTTGGGGGGGAATTCTGTATTTTTCATACCGGACTGCATGTCTTCAACATTATCTCAAACGGGACGTTATTGGGGTGTCTGTCGTATTCATTTTTATTACATCTTCCTATCAGCCTTTGAGTGTGGGCAAATACATTTTTGAACAAGCACCAAATATCCTGTTAAAGGTTTTATATCATTAATATTTAATACACTATACTCATCCATTCATTTTATGATACTGGAAGTGTGAAAATGCTGTATCTATATTCATGATATTTCTTTATTTCAATTTGTCTTAAATTCTAAATGAGTTTGCTACTTATTGGTATAGGTCTTCTCACAAGGGGAATTGTGCATCATTTGCACGGATTGGACAAATCTCATTGGATTATTGGATCTGTTTTCTTGTTGATGGGGTCTTTGACTTTAAGGCCAAGACAAGCCAGCAAATTCCCCCACTAGGTCCTACAACCATACGCTGGAATTATAGAGCTCCCTGCCTTCTGGAGCTAACAAGGGTTTGTGATGTAGTTTAAATTACAGAGTCTGCTTGAAGTGACGATTCAGGTAATTAGAATCAGGTCGTCCGACCCTCCTCTCTACCAAAGAAAGGGTGTGAATGACAATAATTGCTACACAGAGAAATAAACTTGGAAAGTTGTTTTGCCACCTAAAACTCCAACGTGAAGCCTCGGGAGCCTTGCCTGTGCCTGCTTCATTATCAAGGCGATTAATAAACTGGTGGAGAGACAGATGGCATGTCGCTCCTCAGCCCTCCTCTCCTCGCAGCGCGGCCGCTCTCAACCCCCTGTAAAATGAGCCTGTGTACAGAAGCACCAGGCGTGCAAACGTGTCAGGATCTGCTAAATTGGAGCAAAGACATGAAATTGAAGTGACATTAATAGATTACCTGGAGTTCATTTGCATTTTGAAAGTTATTATGAACATCGGTAACAGGACTAACAGGCACGGTCTGTGGCTCTAATGATATTTCTGATTATGCATTGATCAATGATGGCAGCTTGGGAAATAAGTAAAGAGTTGTCATCATTGATTTTGACTTGATCAAGGAGAGACGAATGGAAATGAGTGCTACATGCAGACTTCCATTGGGCACATTATCATACAGTATACGTACATTAGACACCTCATTTTAATATTAACACAACTTCATAAATGAAACATATACAGAGTGAAACATAACACGTTTTTATATCAAAGCATGTGAGGAGAGATATCGATCACAAGTGAAAAAAGCGAAGGGACATAGGTGAAGACCCAGATACAGTATGGGTTACATTAGTCAACTGTGAGATGCTCTTACACACAATATTTCAACACATTACAGGTGTCAGATTCATATCAGGACAGCAGGGCTATTTTGATACCATTCCACTCTCCATTTAGGCCAGATGTGTTATACATTTTCCTTGCTTGATGACATCAAACACATGATGTCATCAATTCTGAACAAAACCGTGGCTTTGGAGTAGTTGGAGGGTCATAGTCTTATCTTTGAAAACATACATTTTTAGACCATGGTCATCAACTGTAACAACTTGGTGGAGAACATTGGTACAGGGCTTCTGTCTGGTGTGACTCGCCTTTCTGATTCAGGACTCTAGGTTCTGGCAGATGGGCATGGAGGCAGGAGGTTGTGGGCCTTTAACACTGTGTGCAGCTGGGCCATAACAGAGTCACATCTGCCGTGCAGGCCAGGCACGGTGCTGTAGAAGGCCCATGGCCTCAGCTGAGGCAGGGGTCAGGCCAGTGAACCTGGAGTGACTCTCTCAGCCCAGCCAGCCCATTCGGTGCCGCTAAATAGGGATAGGACAGGAGTCCAAGGCAGAGGGGACATCACAGACAAGCTGGGCCTAGCTGTAAATAACTTGCTCCTTCTATTTCACCTCATTCTGCATTTGTAGTGTCCTTCCTCTCTCTCTCTCTCTCTCTCTCTCTCTCTCTCTCTCTCTCTCGCACATTTTCACTCTCTCTCACTCTCTTGCTCTCTCTCTCTCACTCTCTCTCTGTCTGTCTCTCTCTCTCTCTCTCTCTCTCTCTCTCTCTCTCTCTCTCGCTCTCTCTCCATATGGTTACCTATGCTTACATACAAATCTATATTCCTCTTCTGAAACAGCCTTTTGATATGGCTTGTTGGATGAGGGAAAACAATTTCAAGTTTTCGGAATTTGTTGTTTTGTCAGACAAACAGTGTGAATATTCAGAGACAACAGGCATGTCTGGACTGGTTCTGCCATCATTCAATTGAATCAATCACCTAGCTGCCGCATCTGTCGGGTTGTACCAAAATAATGAAAGAACACACACACACACACACGCACGCACGCACGCACACGCACGCACGCACGCACACACGCACACACGCACACACGCACACACACACACACACACACACACTGACTCACACATGACTTATTCATCACGTTATTTATTATCCAGCGTAACTCTGAATTATGCATGTAATATGATGAGTCTCTGGTCTTTCAAAGCCTCCTAAGGCATTTGTTCTTTGTAGCATACGGTATGTAGGCTTTCTATGTAGCATGCACTCTGTGGCACACCTAACATACCAACAACTGCATTAATACAACTGTGCCAACAACATGTGATAAAAGAGAGGGAAATGAATGAGCTGAAGTGTGTTTTTGTCCGGGCAGCTCTTGTGGTGAGAGGAAGGTACATAAACACCCAAGGCCAGTGCTAATGGGTCTGGGCAGCATTGTGTCGGCTGGAGTGATGCGACTGATCCCCTTTGACAAGGTAATCAGTACGATGCTCGACACTGACATTATCCCTCTCATGATGGAGAAGGGAGAAATGGAGAGCATGCTGAGAATGGAACATGCTATATGTGATACTACAGGCCTAATCAAGGCCCAGTGTATACCGTAGCTGCCGTCATATGATTTACATTGATATTACATTTATGCTGCCTAGCTTTTTACATACTTAATTTAGCTGGCAAGCGTAGTCCAGTTCCCACATGCAAAAACACAGTGAGGTGCTCATGTCACCTTCCTAACATAATAATATATTTTGATGTTGTAATGAACACAATGGGAGACAGAGAGCTGGTTTCAAGTACAGGGCGCAGCAGGTGTTTATTGGTAAAGGACCACAGGAGGAGGCAGGTAGCTGGGTCCAGAGGCATGCAGAAGGTCATACACAGGGGGTCCAAAAAGGCAACAGTACAGGCAGGGAAAAGGCTAGTAACAAAACTATCATACACAGGAGGATTAAATTACGGGGAAAAAACAGTGCTCTGCATAGAAGTGTGTCACTAAACAAACAATACCTCACAATGATGGGGTGCAAAGACCTGAACTAAGTAGTGTGTGATAATGACATACAGGTGTGTGAACGGGTGATCAGAATTCAGGGGATTGGGATCTGGAGAGTGAGCTGCGTTCAGGGGATCTATGTGTTTGAGAGTGTGAGCCGGAAAGTGGTCTGGAAAGTGAGCTGCGTTCAGGGGATCTACGTGTTTGAGAGTGTGAGTTGGAAGCAGACGCTCATTTACATTATTGATATTTGCATGGAAGAGATGACAATGTGAGAATGCAGCTTTATTGAGCATATTATGAATTAGGCTGTTTGTACTGTTTACCGGCTGGGGTATTGTGAAATTGATGGTATGATTGTAAACCGTATATATATGTTTTTATTTTTTCGGTTTTGGGAGCAAGCCACTGAATATAACTTTACGTTAAGTATAACTATAAGAAATCTAAGATGTGTCAAATAATTGATATCCAGCTCAGTGCTCCAGCTATGCATTTGGTTTGCTAACTTGCTAGCTAGTGGCTAGATGTCAAGATCAAAGTTCTTGGTTACAGCAAAGATATGCAATCCCCTACTGGATCAAGATCCCTGTCGCCTAAATTGTTTAGTGTTTTATTTTTATAGCGCCCCTTGTGTGCACATTAGGTAATACCGTATACCCCAGTATAGTGCAGAAACGGTATGAAAATCTGGATACCGCCCAACCCTATTATGAATTGACTGGAGGTGAACATGGAAACCTAAAGGCTGCATGATGGGTGGGAGTGAGGCGGGGAGTGATTGCTGAATGCGAAAGTGTTCTAATTCGCACCCTAGCATTGGCAATGCTTATTCATATCTGCTGGGGTGCCAGGTTGCTTTCTCACAGACATTCTTCAGTTCAAAATATTGCTCCACCCATTAATTATGCAGGAGGAGAGCTGCAGATATGTAATGTTGCGTTGAGGCTTTTTCTCTACAGCTCTCCCTCTCGCTCTGCAAGCCTCCCTCTTTTTACTCCCTGCCTCTTTTCCCCGCTATCTCTGTGTATCTCTCTCACTATATTTCACTTGTTTTCCACCCCCAAACTCTTTCCTACGTGTGTGTGTGTGTGTGTGTGTGTGCGTGTGTGTGTGTGTGTGTGTGTGTGTGTGTGTGTGTGTGTGTGTGTGTGTGTGTGTGTGTGTGTGTGTGTTTGAAGGAATGCGTTGGGGGAACAGTTGTCTATGCTCATGCTCTTCTTGCTCCTGGTGATTGTAGAGTACTCAGCAGTGAGTGCAGGAGCCTATGCCCTCCCATCTTTCTCTGTCTGCATTATTAATTGTCATAGGTACAAACCCTAGTTGTTTGGTCCCCACAGGCGCACAACCGTGCTCTCCCAAATTAAAAAGCACTGATTGCATCCTGTGGAGAAAAAAACAAACACTTTATCTTTATAGTCATTTCAAACGGCTTAAAGACAGTACACAAAGTCAACACTTACTAGAGAAGAAAAAGGTCCATGATTCTACCCACAGTAACTTAAGTATGCATCTCCTCTTGGAGAACACAAGTGGAGAACACACACAAAAGTAAAGAGCTTTCTGAGTATCACTTCATTAAACACACATGTATGAGTTTTTTTTGTGTGTGTTTGAGAGAGTCACTCCTCTGCTAACACTTCCTGAACGGGCCCAGCAGAAGATTCATGTGGCATGGCTGGTGGCGGGGATTCCACACAGACACATAAATGGGAGGGAAACACATTCATCAAGGTGGCAGAGACTTGAGCAAAGATGCCCATCCAATCACAGCAGAGAATAAAGGGAAGGCTTAAAAGTCCTTGCAGCAAGGTCATTTGAAAAATAAACATAAGAACGTGAGATCAAGTGGTAAATCTCCTGTATGTGGAGCCTTTGTGATCCTCACAGATGCCTGTCCCATTAACAAAGCCAATGTTCTGTTACACTGCCTCTGCTCATGCTTTCTCCACCACTTCTCTAACCTGTGTGTGGAAACCTTTAAACAGCACTCAGCCTGTTATATGTTGTGTAGATGATGATTATTATTTGAGGAGTGTTTTTCTTCTTCACCTCCCTGCTCTTGTTGGTATTTGGCTTGTTTTTTCTGCAGCACAGTGCCATATTCCAGTTTCACTGTTAGTAAAATATTGACAGTTGCATTGCTCCTTACACCGGAGTATCGATTTAACCAGTCTGTGGTTTCTCCACAGTCATAGGCTGGTGTCCACAGTAGTCAATCCAGCACCAGTCAGTGAACAGGTATGACTATCTCACATAAGGGCTTCTGGGTAATTGGCTGCCCTTTAAAATTTCACCTCACTTCACGGAGTGTAAACAAAGCAGGAGATGACTTGGAGTTTGGAGGCGCTTTCCATTGTATTTGCTCTCTTCTTTGTGAGATCCATCTGTTTATAGGGACGTAGTGTAAGTGCCCACAAGCTTCTGTGTGTTCCCAATGATGGATTGCTCGTCAGGAGGCAGTAGAAATACTCCATATGCCTGACTGATGCATTGAGTCACAAGTCACGTACAGTGCTTTTGGTCTTACCTCTCAGATTCCTCCGGGAAGCATGTTAACCCTTTTGACTCAACGATAGGTTCTCCGGTGTTCCCTCTTACCCTCACATTGCCTCTGAGTACAAGGTGCATGTTTTGATACAGTTCTCTAGTAGGTGTCAGACCCATGTCAAAGGTTATACCTGTGGTAGTTGGTCCTATGTGCCATTCAAAAGTCCCAGGCTCACCCTCAGCTGCTGCCCCCCAGGTTATGGGACCTTTGACTACAGCGTTGTAGTGCGACGTAGGGGTCATTTGGATACATTTTACAAGACAAAGACAATTTACAATGCAAATCTAGGTATGTAAAAACAGTGTGCTACACTCTATTTGTCTGTGTCAGTGTAGTGCATTGGACATTATTGTAACACTGTCATTCTTGGTTTCAAGTCTCTGTTGACCATGGCCAGTTTCAGTCTATTGAATAAACCTTAACCACACTATCACTTTCCAGAACAGTTCCTACAGCATATTGTAACTTGTTTTTCAAAAACATAATTTGTACTAAATATTTACACCCCTTGCTGTTAGAGTATTGGAAAGAACACCATTATGGTCACTTACTCAGGATGAATATATTCATTAGAACATATACCATGACTTTTCATTTGTTATTGCCCAGCCATTATATCTGTCCTGGGAGCAATTAAATATGTGAAGTGTCCCATTCTGTCTCTAACTTTCTTCCCTGAACTATCTGCATGTTGCACACATTTCCTAAGAACTAATTAAAGTGAATCAATGACACAACACTTTAAAATGGCGGCATATGTCACAGCCATCAGCGGTGAACAAAGGACACTCTTAATTGTTTTGTTCCTGTGGTTCCTGTAAACGGCTTGTCACGGCTCACACTCCACAGCCTGCTTGTTATGTAAGGTTTCCTTGTCACTCCCCCCTAGAACACACACGCACACACACAAACACACACACACACACGCATGCACACACGCATGCACACACACACACACACACACACACACACACACACACACACACACACACACACACACACACACACACACACACACACACACACACACACACACACACACACACACACACACACACACACACACACACACACATTCCCTTCTAGTTTCTCAGTGAAGGCTTCCTCTGTGTCTTAGAAAAATACCATTAATTGTACTGCAAAAATGACAATGTAAGTGGTTATGTGTGACAGTCCCTTACACTTCACAAGCATGACATACCCTATCCATCACTAGCTCAGGGGAGCAATTTTTGGGGGGATATTCTCTAGTTTCCTCTCTGGGCCTACACAGTATCTCTCTGATATTCAACACTTCTTTGATGTAAACACATGGATTTTCATCCATGCATTGATCCTCATAGATTCAGACTGCCCTGACCGTGCTGTCTTTCATTTCTTCCTCATATCCATTAAAGTAGCCCTACTTGCACACAATGTTAAGCATTAGTACGCATGACCAGGGTTATGATGAGGGGTCTGTTGAGGGAGACAATGTTTTACTGACTGATTATTATTTCTTGTCAGACTTTTACCACATGCTCATGTCTCCTCATGAGCAATATGGCATGTGCTGTGACACCATTTTCAATGACAGTGCTAGTTATAAATCATACTGGATTGAACATTGGGTGGGAAATTGGACTTCCATGTTGAATGGCAGATGACAAAGTTGACACTTTTAAGTCATTTCCATACTGATCTGTTTCAGAATTTCCATCAGATCCATCTGCCTCAAAGTTCATGTGTAACCCATATAGAACCTGGTTGACAACTCTGATAATACATTGGTAGGTTTCCAAGTATGCCATTGCACCTACAGTAGATGGTTGTCTACTGAACCTTGTTTATCCTATTTCTATATTTAAGAGCTTTGGCCTGCTATTTTCATTTGACAACAGGCCCGACAGTGCTTAATGTGTTTCCCAGTCTATGCATTTCAATCAACTGGGTCATACAGCAGCAGCATTCACCACAGCAAGCTAGCCAATCCACATGAGTCTCTTAGTCTGACCATGAGCTATTTTTTTATCGCGGCATAGCCACAAAAGATAACAGTGCCAATATCTATCTGATGGCAATCAATACATGGTCATTCTCTTGTCACAAGGCTAGTGCATTAATAGACCATTGACTACCGGTCAGCCAGTTGAGGACTGGCACTCATTTGATTTGACCTAGAAACCAGAGGAGATGATGGACCTGGGGAACATCCATTCATCAACCTGATGAGTCATTGAAACCCAATTCACATACTGTATTATTCAACACGTTTGAGTATAAATATGTAAAGATGTGAATGAGTAATTATTTCAAGGACATTCTTTTCATAATATTTATTTGTATATTATTTGCAATCTCAGATAGAAAATGTGGTACATTTCGATGAGGCAAGACGTGAATAATTCTGCCATTCTAACCACTGAGCATGGTGTTCTTGGAGACAGACACCGTAGTCTATGTGCACCCCACAGTGCAGACACAGTGAGATAACAGCACTGGTGTATCCAAGGTTTTAGAGTTGCATACTACTTTCCGTATGTCTCAGTGACTGCATACATGTACATGTGGCCACAGAGCCCCATTCTCCCTCACTGTCAGTGGCGAGCCAACCAGGATAGCCTGTCTGGCGTCCTGTTAGCCTCATGGGTCCCTGGCAAGACTGAAACAATTATGACACTGGGAAACAAAGCCATTGCACTAACCAAGAGCTCCCACTCCCACTGCCACAGTGCCACAACTGACATCACTAAGCCTCTGGATTTATCCCCTCTCCAGTTTTCAAGGAAGATTCCTATTGATTTTCTATCACTGTAGCAGTGTACACAGTAAATGGGAGGTGCCCTCTTAGTTTTTCATCTGATGAGACAAAAGGATATACCCCAACATCTTTATCCCGCCCTTGCTCTTGAAACGCTAGCTTTCACATCATAAAGACCATGACCATACCTCCTAATTGCTTAATAGTTTCATAACCTGTGGGCATAACATTTGTTTTCATAATTTGTGTAGCAATAAGTCCTCAGTACTCTAGTTAATATTAATGAGATTACATTAGGTTTACCACAAGAACACAACCTGTAGCATCTCTGGGTGTTTGTGGGCTACTGGAAGAAAACAAAGTCCATGACACATGTCTTTAGACAGGGGAATAGCATGGATTCATTCAATCATCTCAAAGGTAGTTCAGATACTACCACATACTGTAAGTGACATTTGTTTGAGAATTAACGTCAGTAGTGTGACTGCACACATCAGTCGATTTAGGCCTCTAACCTGCAGAGGTTTTGTCACAGACCCAAATCAGCTTTGGAATTTCATTTTTATAAGCGATTGTTATTTTTCATCTCCTAAAGTTGATAGGTATTACATCTTTGTAATTGCACCGGTGGGCTATAGGCATCAAATCAAACCAGAGACAATATTCCCACAATTGAGTTTCCTCGACCAAGGGCCCAGAGGTGCATCCAACTCTGCAGTCATGAGTGTCCCCGAATTCTCGGTACAATATCCAGGAAGGACAAGCTAATCTTTACTGATTTGAAACCGTGCCAAACAGAAGCTTTTTTAATCCCTCATATTTTTTTTTTTTATCAGAGGAGTGGAGAATGTACACCTCTGTAAGGAAAAAGGTAGAGGGGGCTATTTCATGGCCCACTAGTTCCACTGTTTTGTTCCACACTTCAATCCCTATGTATTGTCAAATAGTTTGGATTTGCTATTTGCTGCAGACACACCTTTCAAGCAATCAGAAGTATGAAGGTGCTTTCATAATTAAATGCAAATATGGCTCCATTTTCCCACTGTCATTGTAGTATTAGCAATTTAACTTTTAGGCAGATAAGACTTATTATCTCTGAAAAGTGGAGCAATTTCCTGTCCTGTCTTAATTTCATTTGACAATTGGCAAATACCTATAGCATATACCATATATATTATTCTCAACCAGCTTTGCAGGAATAGATTAATTTGTATTGTTGAATACATCAATAGTACTTAATTTGTAATTCATTGGTATTAGTTCCATACATTCCCTGCCCATTCCCTAAACAAAGACTTTGTGACACTTTCAATTAATCTAGGTTTACTACAGTTCTGGTATTGTAACAGTATTTGAAGCTGTTCTGTGATTTTCGACCACAGGGAAAACAGTGTATATGAATGATATTGCATAAAATGTCATGAAAGGGCTTGATACAACGTAGCCCATCTCCAGCACACACACACACACACACACACACACACACACACACACACACACACACACACACACACACACACACACACACACACACACACACACACACACACACACACACACACACACACACAGCCTTAGAAATAATAAGCAGTATGAAATGTAAAGGTAAGCCCTGGCAGCAGTAAGGGTCATCACAGCACATACATTACCAACAAACACATGTCTCAAAGGGCCACTTGAGGCTCTCTATGTGAAATAGTTGGGTAGCAATAGCAAAGCAGGTTTTTGAGTCAAAGTGCAATGATGGTCTATATGCTTTGTTTTGCTTTTGTAAAAGGGAGGACAGGGTTACTATTAATCATTGCTTGACATGTTTGGGCTGTATAAACAGGAAATGCATTCCCCACATGTGCAATATTTAATGACCCTCTCTCATGAAACAGTCTTGAAATTCTACTGGAGTGGGTCTTTATTCTGTAACATGTCATATGAACAGGCTCATGAGAATATTATTCAGTGTACCTGTAAAACAGATGATGAGCACCACATATTCTGAACTGCAGAATGTCTGTATCTACAAAGGCACAACTCATGCTCTCAGCCTCAAAAACATTTGCCAAGCCCCAAAGCCAGGTAATACAAGGTACAACAGAGGAGTTTGGGCCAACAGACTGTGTGTTGCTTGCCAGCAGCTGCATGAGGGAAACGTATCCACCTGTATTCCACAACTTTTCTTTCAATGGTCCTAACAACAATCAGCAGAGAAATCAACTAGAATAGAAAAAAAGTCAGCATCCTTATATTAAAACTGAGAAGCACCATGTTAAACTGGCCTGGTGTTATTACTTTGTTTGTGCCAGATGAATGGCACAGCCTAATGACAGGCACAGAGGTGGCCTTAACTAGTGTTGTCCCCCACTATGACCCATTCTGTCTCCTGCAGACAACAGGCCTGGATACCTGTGGCTAGGCCTGATGCCTTCTGTAACCATGAACATTTACCGATGTTGTCAGAACACCTGAGAACATATTTTACAAAAAAAATTACCATACCATCTGTACTGTCAAGTTGCTTTCCTACGAACAGCTTTCCTCCTTTTATTCTCTTCCCACCTGAGCCACAGACTAATGATGAGTTGGGCATCAGCATCAGCCCTGCTCTTTATTGTTCATTTTTCAAAGCCTTCACTGTATGATAGTGTTCTCTGTTGGGACGTTGTAGCACAGTATGCTGTGTCATTCATGTGTCTGGCAATAAGCTTGTCTTTAACCTTACCAATAAGTACCTCTGGCTTTATAGTGGAACCAGGAAGATTACAAGGGGAGAAGCTAGCTGTAAGGAGTGATTATGGGTGTCAGAAGTCCACTCTATTTTTAATAATGTGCCCTTTCTCACATACAGGTACCTCAGTCACTAGGGTGACGGCAACAGACGCAGATGACCCAGTCTATGGAAACAGTGCTAAACTTGTGTACAGCATACTGGAAGGACAGCCCTACTTCTCCATAGACCCCAACACTGGTGAGTGGATTGCCATGGTGAAATACTAAATCAAATCAAAGTTTATTCGTCACATGTACAGGAACCAGCATGTGCAAACTGTAGAGTGAAATGCTTACTTGCAGCTCTTTCCTCAACAGTTAAAAATAAATTTAACTTTCAGGGTCATGGCATGTAAAGTTGTTGACCCTGAACAGATACACTCCTTTTTCATGATTCGTTTGCAGTCAAAACAAGTGGTGTTTCAGCTACATTTACAGATCGAATGCATATTATCCATACATAGACAATTACTCAGCATACAGATTATATTTGCATTTTGAGGACATAACTCCCGACAAGATATTCAAGGACTGTTACATATAAATGACAGAGCTATCTTTTTTAATTCCATCTGCCGTCTGCTTATTCTTCAACCTTGACTTTGTTGTTTTCCTAATTGCATTTTCAGCCGACTTGTTAACAGTGTGTCTGTAAGCAACATGATTAAATAATGGTGAAATTACATTAATAAGCAATGAGATGGAAATCAGCTGCTCACAATTTGGAAAAACAACATACAATAAACAAGCTCCAAGAACGTCAAAACTCTATGTACATAATACATATGAAGACATATTTCTACATGTAGAAACCCTGTTTCCTCCTCAACAATATTATGCATTTTAATCACTCACATCTACCACAATAAAATGGAGAAGGTATATTGAATCTATCTATCAAAGGACAATTTGAGGATCAGCGTGTACGCTTTGCATGATTACTGAGCACATGCAGATGGCTCATTCAAGTGAGCCAGATGTTTTAATGAATGTTAATGACAAATAAAAGGTAAGGGAAAAACAAACATTATAATCCATTTGACACTTCCAACACCATGAAGGAAATTAAAGGCATTTGATAAATAAATAAACATCATGCCCCAATCCATCACTTGGTTAATGGACGGTAGAAAAAAATCCTAGAAAATATCTATGGAAATGAGTGTTTGTCTTTCCCATCCTTTTCCGTGATTAGGAATTAATTTGAATAGCTAACGATGATCAACAGAGATGACAGTAGAGTGAGTAACAGAGGATAACTGAAGTGCATACGTGTGAGTTTGTGTGTGTGTGAGCACTTCTTTTAGGGAGAGTTGTTCTTACCTGCTTCAAAGTCATTTGCGTAGTGTAAAAAACGTTTATTCAAGACAGTGTAGCATAAAAGTTATTTCTCTGATAATAGAGTCTAAATCCCCCCTCCCCTCCACCCCCATCTGGCATAATATGCCAAGTGTGTCTGGCTAAAGCAGACCTTTATTAAGTGTTGATTATTTATTCGATTATTCTACCGGCCTCTGTTTTCTGAGCGGATTATCCTTGCCCTGAGCTGTTCATATTCTGCACTTTGCCACTGCAGTCAATAAGGTCCATTCTGCATAAACATCGTTTTTGTATATACTGTACCAGTCAAAAGTTTGGACAAACCTACTCCTTCCAGGGTTTTTCTTATTTTTTTCTACATTGTAGAATAATAGTGAAAACATCATCACTATGAAATAACCCATATAGAAACATGTAGTAACCAAAAAAGTGTTAAGCAAATCAAAATATATTTTATGTTTAAGATTCTTCAAAGAATCAGTTGTGTTGTGACAAGGTAGCGGTGGTATACAAAATATAGCCCTTTTTGGTAAAAGTCCAAGTCAAATAAGCAAAAAGAAGTGACAGTCCATCGTTAATTTAAGACATGAAGGTCAGTCAATGTGGAACATTTCAAGAACATTGAACGTTTTTTTTCAAGTGCAGTCTCTAAAACCATCAAGTGCTATGATGAAACTGGCTGTCATGAGGACCGCCACAGAAAAGGAAGACCCAGAGTTACCTCTGCTGCAGAGGATACGTTCATTAGAATGAACTGCACCTCAGATTGAAAGCTAAAATAAATGGTTCACAGAGTTCAAGTAACAGACACATCTCAACATCAACTGTTCAGAGGAGACTGCGTGAATCAGGCCTACATGGTCAAATTGCTGCAAAGAAACCACTTGGGCCAAGAAACATGAGTAATGGACATTAGACTGGTGGAAATCTGTCCTTTGCTCTGTTGAGTCCAAATGTAGGTTTTTGGTTCCAACCGCCGTGTCTTTGTGAGACGCAGAGTTGGTGAAAGGATGATCTACGCATGTGTGGTTCCCACCGTGAAGCACGGAGGAGGAGGTATGATTGTGTGGGGGTGCTTTGCTGGTAACACTGTCTATTATTTACAGTGCCTTGCGAAAGTATTCGGCCCCCTTGAACTTTGCGACCTTTTGCCACATTTCAGGCTTCAAACATAAAGATATAAAACTGTATTTTTTTGTGAAGAATCAACAACAAGTGGGACACAATCATGAAGTGGAACGACATTTATTGGATATTTCAAAAAAATGTAACAAATCAAAAACTGAAAAATTGGGCGTGCAAAATTATTCAGCCCCCTTAAGTTAATACTTTGTAGCGCCACCTTTTGCTGCGATTACAGCTGTAAGTCGCTTGGGGTATGTCTCTATCAGTTTTGCACATCGAGAGACTGACATTTTTTCCCATTCCTCCTTGCAAAACAGCTCGAGCTCAGTGAGGTTGGATGGAGAGCATTTGTGAACAGCAGTTTTCAGTTCTTTCCACAGATTCTCGATTGGATTCAGGTCTGGACTTTGACTTGGCCATTCTAATACCTGGATATGTTTATTTTTGAACCATTCCATTGTAGATTTTGCTTTATGTTTTGGATCATTGTCTTGTTGGAAGACAAATCTCCGTCCCAGTCTCAGGTCTTTTGCAGACTCCATCAGGTTTTCTTCCAGAATGGTCCTGTATTTGGCTCCATCCATCTTCCCATCAACCATCTTCCCTGTCCCTGCTGAAGAAAAGCAGGCCCAAACCATGATGCTGCCACCACCATGTTTGACAGTGGGGATGGTGTGTTCAGCTGTGTTGCTTTTACGCCAAACATAACGTTTTGCATTGTTGCCAAAAAGTTCAATTTTGGTTTCATCTGACCAGAGCACCTTCTTCCACATGTTTGGTGTGTCTCCCAGGTGGCTTGTGGCAAACTTTAGACAACACTTTTTATGGATATCTTTAAGAAATGGCTTTCTTCTTGCCACTCTTCCATAAAGGCCAGATTTGTGCAATATACGACTGATTGTTGACCTATGGACAGAGTCTCCCACCTCAGCTGTAGATCTCTGCAGTTCATCCAGAGTGATCATGGGCCTCTTGGCTGCATCTCTGATCAGTCTTCTCCTTGTATGAGCTGAAAGTTTAGAGGGACGGCCAGGTCTTGGTAGATTTGCAGTGGTCTGATACTCCTTCCATTTCAATATTATCACTTGCACAGTGCTCCTTGGGATGTTTAAAGCTTGGGAAATCTTTTTGTATCCAAATCCGGCTTTAAACTTCTTCACAACAGTATCTCGGACCTGCCTGGTGTGTTCCTTGTTCTTCATGATGCTCTCTGCGCTTTTAACGGACCTCTGAGACTATCACAGTGCAGGTGCATTTATACGGAGACTTGATTACACACAGGTGGATTGTATTTATCATCATTAGTCATTTAGGTCAACATTGGATCATTCAGAGATCCTCACTGAACTTCTGGAGAGAGTTTGCTGCACTGAAAGTAAAGGGGCTGAATAATTTTGCACGCCCAATTTTTCAGTTTTTGATTTGTTAAAAAAGTTTGAAATATCAAATAAATGTCGTTCCACTTCATGATTGTGTCCCACTTGTTGTTGATTCTTCACAAAAAAATACAGTTTTATATCTTTATGTTTGAAGCCTGAAATGTGGCAAAAGGTCGCAAAGTTCAAGGGGGCCGAATACTTTCGCAAGGCACTGTATTTCGAATTCAAGGCACATTTAACCAGCATGGCTACCACAGCGTTCTGCAGCAATACGCCATCCCAATCCCAAGGGCTTTTTGACCGAAGAAGGAGAGTGATGGAGTGCTGCATTTGATGACCTGGCCTCCACAATTACCTGATCTCTACCCAATTGAGATGGTTTGGAATGAGTTGGACCGCAGAGTGAAGGAAAAGCAACAATTGCTTATTACATGTGGGAACTACTTCAAGACTGTTGGAAAAGCATTCCAGGTGAAGATGGTTGAGCGAATGCCAAGAGTGTGCAAAGCTGTCATCAAGGCAAAGGGTGGCTACTTTGAAGAATCTAAAATCTAAAATAAATGTAGATTTGTTTAACACTTTTTTGGTTACTAGGTGATTCCATGTGTGTTATTTCATAGTTTTGATGTCTTCACTATTATTCTACAATGTAGAAAATAGTGAAACTAAAGAAAACCCTTGAATGAGTAGGTGTGTCCAAACGTTTGACTGGTACTGTATATTTTTTTATTCTCTGTAATACAAATAGCCACTTAGCGATTTTATAAGATTGGCTTTAGCCATGCCAGATAGGTTCCCAATCTCCCGTAACTAGCTACCAAGAAGACATTTCAGGCTATCAATCAAGTTAGAGCAGATAGCTTGTCTAACTATCTTAGCTGGCATGCCTGCTGGCAAGGTTGGTAGACTTTAGAAAAGCAAGCAAAATACTGAATGCACTGAATAAGACATTGAATCTTTTACAGAGATGCAGAGAATCATATTTAGCTTATTTTTTTAAATTGAACCACCAGTCAGGAGGAAACAGACAGCTCAAGATGTATGCTTAGATGTGCAGAAAAAAGCTATTTTTTTTTACATACAATTAAGTATAAAAATGATGACTCTAGATTGCAGGTAAAAACTGTTTCAGCTGTTCAAAAAAATGCTAAATTCTCCACCCCCCAGCCATCCTCACGTACTTGGTGTCCCTTCAGATTTTCAGGGTGCAATAAGCACCTGGACAGCGTAATTCCCATTCAATCAGAACAGAAATGACTTGCAGATAGCAGTACAACACTTCAGCAATCAAACACATTGATTTGCAATGCTATCCACAGGATCAGAGCTTCTCTCCAGGTGTTCTGTCAGAAATTCCACCACTGTTTAATAAAATAAATGCTTAACGGTTGTTATGAAGGATACTGCAACACTCTTAAAGGTGCAGTGAAGCGATCATGTCAAGCGTTATGAATGCCTTTGTATACCCCATTCTGTTCATTCATGTGTATGTTGATTTTTTGCAATTACAATATATTTGATGTTCATTTTTTTTGCTTTCAGCGATCATTAAAATTGCTTTACATGGGATGGATCGAGAGATGCGAGAGGAGTACCTGGTCGTCATTCAAGCAAAAGACATGGGTGGTCATATGGGAGGGTTGTCAGGGACAACAACAGTTACTGTCACACTAACAGATGTCAACGATAACCCGCCAAAGTTCTCAAAAAGTAAACAAAATGTCCAATTCTCTCTTCATACACTATAGTTAGAACCCATTATCGGCAAATCTGAATGTATTTGTTGTTGTTTTGCTGCGTTGTGTCAGAATTGTACTAGTTATAACGATGCATAGATAAGGAAACATCTACTGTTAGGGTGAAATAATCATGGTGTCCTATTCTTCAGGTCTGTACGAGTTTGTGATCCCAGAGGAGCTTGGCATTGGTCAACCTGGTGGCAAGGTAAAGGCAAATGATAGGGACATTGGCGAGAACGCCAAATCAACGTACAACATCATTGACGGTGATGAGAAGGACGTCTTCGAGATCACTACAGATGCCCAGACTCAAGAGGGGATCCTTCGTCTGAAGAAGGTAAGGACCTGATGCAAACTGCTTTGCCCTAGGGTTCCACCAACAACCACTTCATATCTTTAACAGCTTCAACTTAAACAAGGCCCAAATACTAGGTTGCAAGACGGGGTATCAAAGGAGGAAGGTTGTTCACACAGGCTACAGGTCAGAGCTGTATATCTAGAATGATTTCATTTAAATTGACCATGAGGAAAAAATGCTATTGTACTACATATATCATGCAAAGCAGTTTCAATGGCGAAGATGCATAAAGATGGCGACCCCCATTAATGCACCATTGAATTGATCTATAAGACTATATCAACAACAGCTACCAAATGTACACTGTTGATTTGGTAGATGATTAAATGTACGAAAGGGAAAACAAATTATATGTCATGTTTGCCTCCAGCAATCTAAATGTTTACTGTTACACAGCAATATACAGTATCACACATTTTCTGTAGAACTGCAATGATAGAAGAAGGAGCTACTTCAGGCCTGAAGTATTCAAGTGTATAAATGAGTGATGGATGTGTGCTCACGTCTTGACTCATGGTTAGTTTAATGTCTAGAGTTAGAGCTATAGATCATTCAAGTGCGATAGTATGTCATTGCGTTTGGATTCTAAATGACATCACATTAGGACATCCACGGTGTCTTCCTGTAACTATGAACAAACTATTGGATGAAATGAAATAATATTTCTTCTGATGATCTGCCTTGAATAGATTATACTCTACTAAACAAAACAGACGGCTTGAGAACAAACTAGACATGATCAATAAGACCTTTGAGATACTTCCCTCTAGTATTTCACAGTGACAGCAGTGCTGTGGCTCTGCCTCGTCACTTTATTCTCGTATACTTGGCCTGGAATCTGTTGCCTGCATTGCTAATTGCATGATGGATGAGATTGCATGTGAAAAACAGGAAGTCAACTGCCTACTCTCTTCTCACCTCTACATATCCAGATGGTGAAGTTCAGATTACTTTAGCAGAACTGGTATCTCTGCTTCCGTTCCGCACCCTGAACAACATATTCTTGGTTTCAGAGCCCTGTTGCACCAGCTTGTAGAGTTTTTCTTAGCCAATGTGGAAGAACAAAGGATGAAATGGAGCAAATAGCACCACCACACCCACAGCAACAAAAATAGCTCAATAAACTGCTGTCAAATACCAAGTGCAAATTATTAAAGATTCTTTGCGGCAAGGTTAAAAAATATTGATCTAAACATGACTGCAGAAACACAAACTAGGAAGTGGCTTTGTTGTTTTGGGTCTAAGCTTTTTATCTTCCACCCCTCAGGCCTATCGGGGGATGTTAGTGGGAAGTTCTGCTTCCTCCACCAGCCAGCACTGAACTTTGATGTCTCTAAATGGCCTGTGTGTATACATACAGATCCTATCCTGAGGCTCATGGGAATTTGATGCATGGCACAGGAGTGCTCTGAGGTGGGGACATCAACAAGGGGCAAGCATGGGGAAAATGGAGTGAAAAAGCTGCCCCATCTTCATCTGCACATACTGTAGCAACACAAGCTGGTCTAACACTTCCACTACCATGTTCCATCAATATGAAAACCAAAGTGCTGCTCTCCGGATTATAGAGTGTCAAGTGCTGCATGAATTGACCTCCCCCAAAACAATGAGTAATGGCAGAGTGGCATAGAGGGCCAATTCAAATATGGCTGGAGAGGTCAGATGTCATTGAGGATCATTTGAGAGGATGCGAATAGGAATACTATCTTCAAAGTTCTATTCTGAGGTAAAACTGTCAAGGTAGAGTCGCTTGTTGAAACGATCATACCAGTGTTGAGACAAAAAAAATGAACATACTGCTTTGTTATAAGGTATGGTCAATTATGCATAACATTTTAAAAGTACAAATATAACAGCAATGCAGTATGGAGTCTGACTTGTAAATTGTTGTTATTAATCGAATACAAAAACAGAATAGTGGTGATCAGGAAATGGAGCTGAATAGTTTAACTATTGTGGTATTCCTTTCTTTAACTGCGGTGTAATCAATCTGACAATTGACCCCTGTACACTTTTAGCCCTGGGCTCCTTTATACTTGGTATTAAGCTGGAATCCTTTGAAACCAATGTTTGCTCTTGGTCCAGCTGTTCACTCCTCTCAACATAGAGGAGGAGGAGAAGAAGGTGGGGAGAGAAGAGAGAGGAAGGGCGGTTAATAATGAAAATGCTCCAAATAGCTTCTCAGACAGCGGAAGACTGGGCTGCAGGGCCCTCTCCATACGGGTGCCCTGACGCCAGACGTGTGGACTTCAAAGCCCCCTGTCAGTCCCCGTCCCCAGCTGCTTTTCTCTCACAGCTGGGCCTGCTGCCGGCACTGCCCCAGCGCTGGCCCGACCCAGCCTAGGGGACCATTGGATTCTTTTTATTTCTTTGTGAAAAGCTGGAATACATTTTTTGATCCCTCTGCTAACCCCTCTCATTCCCAAAGCCAACTCAGATCCCCTCAAGCGGCAAGGCCCAGTTTTGATTTCCCTATAAATCCTGGTTTTTGAGCGTGGAAGTGACTTGATCCCATTATTTGAGTATTATAAGAGCGGCCAGAGGTGATTCAAAATACAATTGTGAGAGTCTGGGATGGCTGCTAAGACACCAGAGAGTTAAATTGTGGTGTTTTTACATGTTGCAAATATTCAATGATGTGTAAAAAAGTAGTGGACATTGGTTCTCAATGTCCTTGTGAAATAGGAATGAGACCATCTGTAATTTCAGGGGTACGTTTCTTGCCACAGAAGTACTCATAGGTATGCAATTCCCCCTAGGAAATGTCATTATTATGTTAGAATTCCTGAATACACATCCACTTCTATTCATGTGATGATAATGCCTCAATAATTGCTATCCTTCAAATAATTTTGTAACAGTGTTATCGTGCACTACCCACACAATTATATTTTCAGGTAGCACAAACCTACAAATAACATTATTTTAATGATTTCCTAACACATTTGAACCAGTATGGTGTGATGCCAGATTAGATTCATCTTATTTACAGCCTTATTCTATCCTAGAGCAGATGTGGTAACACATGGATTATTTGAGGTGAGATTGTGGTTATTGCGAATAATTACAAATGTGCTTGGATTATTTCCTTAAATGTTTTTGATAGGATCAGAGATCACACTATTAAATTTCAACTCCGAAAGTTCTTCTCCATCAGGTGCATTTTTTTCTTGCTGCTTTGGGCATCAGTGAAAGGTATTTGTTTCTGTCATTTTCCACAGCCCCTGAACTTCGAGACTAAAAAGTCATATACACTGAAGGTGGAGGCGGCCAACATTCGATTTGATCCCAACAGTGGCGCCCCCTTCAAGGATACAGCTACGGTGAAGATTGCAGTGGAAGATTCAGATGAACCCCCTGTCTTCTCCAAGCCCACATTTGTCCTGCAGGTGGATGAGAATGCCCCCATCAACACGGTTATAGGAACAGTCACAGCCCGCGATCCTGATGTCACTGGCAGTCTAGTCAGGTAAGAAACAAGATGATATTCACAACCTCATTTCACCAAATACTTGTTTACTTTATTGTTTACCCACCCATATAAGGAGTGCAGTGTGCCATGGAATCACATATATATTTTTAAAATATAGTCTTGCCACTGTGCATGTTCCTTTGGAGGTGAAATGTGAGCCGATGGCTGCCCTTGTTTCCTTAGGACCACAATGTAGTAAACTTGAAAGAACAGCACAGGTAGACTTCTCTTAGTGGTGACTTTGTCTACTGCGTTTCAGTTGTGTGACTTATTCTTAGACATTTCACAAGGGCACCTTGTATAGGTTATACAGGCAATTTCTCTCCATCCACTACGTCATTTCATTAATTCTCCAGTGACTTGCCGCTTTCCCCGGACAACACTCAACAGGTTGTGTAATTTCATGGTGAACAGAGTGTGAGCTGGGAATCATTTATTGGCTATGGCCAAAGCAGGGGAATTCAACCTGGTTCCATCTTCATCATTTAAAATAAAATAGGCATACCAATATAATGTAACCTGTTCTCATGTTTGGGTGTCTCTTTCCTTTTCCTTCTTTTTTTTTCTTCTTCTGTGACCCCAATGTTCTTTTATGTTGCACTTTCACAAAGTTTTTCATTATCACTGTGCTGCGCGTGCGTATTTATTGATGTGTGTAGTGTGCAAATACTATATATTTTGCATTTGTCCATCACTAAGAAGACTTCTGTGGTATATATTATTCTGCTGATCTATGTGTGATAAGCACTGCCCTATTTCATTTGTATGTGAACATGTCTGTCCAAGTGATTGAAATGATTGTCATAAACGTACTATATTGTACTATATTGACACCTCAGACTGGCAATTAGGAATCACATTTTTTCTGTGTAATGATGTATTAGGTTGTTTTTTCAATCTGGACTTTCTCATTGAAAATATACTTTTTGATGTTTATTTCTAATTCCTTGTTTTCTGTTTTGAATGAAAGAGCACTTCATGTATTTACTATTTTGTGGATAAGATTACACATTTCGATAAGTGAATTGAGGCTGTAGGATATTATGCCAGTGTTTGTAAGGCTGTCCGAAAGCTTTCAAGCAATCAGAGTTAGAGGACGCTTTACGGAACCTACTTGGAGGCTGTAAGAGTTTGGAGCCAGAGGAAAGTAGTGATTTTCTGTACGTAAGTGGTTAATGTCACATTGCTTCCCATGTCTGCCAATGTCAATGAAGGCATTCAACAGTAAAGCCATTCTGTTAAGGAGAGGAAGGGAATGGCTCTTACACAGCTTGAGATGTTCCTGCCATCTTGTGTTGTTTCCCAATACTGATCATTTGCTCCACAGCAAGATGGAATGTACCTTTAAAGCCCCATGCAGTCTTTTAAAAATTATTATTCATCACTGTATGTCTAATAAATCACTGTGTGTGTTTATTTCATGAAAATAATTTCCAAAATATTTATCATTTTTTTTCCATGAACGGCCATTGAAATGCTCAGGCTGATCATGTCTTCTTGACACAAATGTTAATATATGTACATACACAGCCCTGATTGGCAGATAGGATCGCCTAGACCAGGGGCCTCTGACCTTTTCAAGCATGAGAGCTACTTTTAAATTATGAAACATGTCGCGAGCTAATCATACATTTTCTCACTTTTAATATAGCTGGTTTGGAATTTTTTTTACGTTTTTCTCTCAACATTTTTGAATTACTCTTAGAGAAACAATGAAATTGGATGTTGGGAGTCCATGTCAATGCTTAAATCAGAATCAGAATCAGAATATACTTTTTGAGTGTAATACACCTTTAGAAAGAGGAATGTGCTGGTCTAAGCGATGTTTTTGCTGCTGCATTATGTCATGACATGAGATTGATACAAATAATCATGATATAATTCTGCCAGGTAAGCCTACTTTGTAGTCAACATTTTATTGAGAAGGTTTTTGGGAAATTATTTCTGTCTACCCAGAAGACAGATATCATTATGGCTAACAGACTTACAGGGGCAATATTAATGGATATAAATAAGCAGATATTGTGTTACGTTTGGCTTTTCAAGCCAATTGTGGCTTCAGCGCCTTTAGAAAGTATTCATACCCCTTGACTTTTTCCACATTTTGTTGTGGTACAGCCCGAATGTAAAAATAATTACATTTAGATTTTGTGTCACTGGCCTACACACACTTTTTAATACATACATACTGTAATACATAATGTCAAAGTGGAATTATGTTTTTTGAAATGTTAACAAATTAATTAGAAATGAAAAGTTGAAATGTCTTGAGTGAGTAAGTATTTAACCCCTTTGTTATGGCAAGCCTAAATAAGGAGTTTCTGGAGTAAAAATGTGAATGACCGCCTCGATTTGGTCTTATGTAGCAACATTTGAAATTGTGTTTTGAATATTTTGGTTCACCTACTGAAGAGCACCTCTTTGTCGACACCCATTCAGCATCGTTCACACCCTCTTAAGCATTAGCCCCACCCATATTTTTAAGGATTCACATGTGAGGCCATGTGGTAAACACACCCTATTTCAAATTAAATCTATGCTTATTTGTCACATGCACAGGATACAGAATGTGTAAACGGTATGGTGAAGTGGTTACTTGCACAGTAGCAATATCAAAAACAGAATGTGTCCAGAAAAAAAAACATTTTATAAATATTTTAGGATTGTTAGATGACACTTTCCTGACACAATTGTCTAAATTGATGGGTCATGGGAAGGAAATGCTATAAACACCCCCACGCCACATCTAGCTAAGTGGATGGGTCACTATTGTCTAAACATGTACACGTGTACATGAAATATAATAGATGGCTGTAATCACCCCCAGACACACCTGGCTAATTTGATGGGTCATGTAATAATCGGGCCGAAGTGGGGTCTTTCGTTTAGACATGTAGCTAGCTACCTAGCTAGCTAGCTAAACAATGAACCGAAATAATCCCAATTTGTACAATACAAATATTGTAATAGCTGTAGTATGAATCTGCAGGTAGCTAAAGCTAACAAACTAGGTTCAATATTAGCTAGCAAACATTAGGCTATAACTAGCAATGCACATTGATTTCTGATTCAAATAATATTACTACACAGATCATACACGTAACATCAGCTAGCAAGCCAGCAAGCTAACGTTTGCTAGCTAACTAACAGTACGCTTTAACTTGCAATAAAAACGTCTTTCTGAACCTTATATCTGAAAATGTAGCTAGACTCTTACCCGTATACATGGATGAATGCTTCACGGCAGACTGGAACCATTTAACTCAGTTTTGTTTGTAGCTACATCTTGTTTGGCCAGCGTTGTATCAAGTCTCTCCAGGTCACACTGACCGTGGCGTGTGCATAAAGTTGCCCATCACTTTTTCCAACTGATCTGTCGATCGCCGCCGGCTAAATTCAGGGCGTCAATGTTGTTGAGAAAAGTAGCAACATTTTTGTAGTTCTTGATGGCTAACATTTTATCTTTCAAAAACGGCGTGGTAGAAAGGACTGTCAACACATACTGAACAGCTCACGTTATAGACAGAAGCATGCTACATGGCAGACATATCCAAACTCATCTCTCGGCATGTCCAGCCCATCCATTATCTCAGCCAATCATGGCTAGCCGGAAGGTTCCCGACTTTTTCCATGGCTTAACCAACTTGGCTCGTAATTTAACTATTTTATTCCTATTTATGGATGGAATCCAAGTTAGTTATTAAGGCACATCAAAGTTCACATGTTCCAGAAGACATTTCTGCCAAAAATGCATTTTGATCAAAAATGTATGTTTACATTCAAATGCCGCTCCTGTGAAGTAGTGATGTGCAACATACGCCTAGTTTCCTGAAATGAGTCACAAATCGGCTTAATAACAAGTCACATAATATGTTGCATGGACTCACTCTATGTGCAGTAGTCATTTTTGAATGAGTTCTGTATTTCATTTTTGAATGACTACCTCATCTCTGTACCCCACACATACAATTATCTGTAAGGTCCCTCAGTTGAGCAATGAATTCCGAGCTACTCATGGGTGGGATGAGAGATACTGGTAGCTCGTCATCAACCTGTTGGAGACCCATGATCTAGAGTCTAGACTCTAGAGCAGGGATGGGGAACTTGCCTTCCATTTGTAGGAATTCAGTCAAGGTCTTATTAA
Organism: Oncorhynchus mykiss; assembly: GCF_057628025.1. Classification (NCBI taxonomy): domain Eukaryota; kingdom Metazoa; phylum Chordata; class Actinopteri; order Salmoniformes; family Salmonidae; genus Oncorhynchus; species Oncorhynchus mykiss. The sequence continues at coordinate 61,147,945 of NC_143027.1, read as the reverse complement.
AGTTCAATGCAGCAGTTTTCATCTCAATATCAAAGTATTTATTGGTAACAATTAAGCACCTTACTGTGATTGTTTTAAATTAAATTGGTCAAAAATAGCAGTTTCTCAAAAAATAATTTTGCAAGGACTGTCTGGGAGTGGTCTGAGTAGGGGGGGAGGACTGAAAACTAGATTTTATTGGCAGAAGGGTTTGGAATTCTCTTTTTTTATTGGTCTATTAACTGATTTATGTCACCAGGCATAACTGGTGATGTCACCAGGCAGGCCAAAACTTCATCCGACCAAAATAGATTGAAATTTCAGGTGGTCTTTTCAAACAGCTCTTACACTAGTGCCCCAACCCCCATCAACATTGCCCATCCCTGCTCTAGAACCTACCCTACATACAAAGTACGAGGATACATATGCAAATACAATTGTAGGCAGGTTTTTGTTGTTGTTCAAGAGTACTAAAAGGGCATTATCATAATTTTCACAATTTCAGTTTTATTATGCTTTTATGTCACTTCTATTCTGTAAAGTCTTCTATTTTATCTCCTTGAGATTCTATCAATTTAAAGTGATCATTTTACATTATTTTATGTGTAATTTTGAATGTGTGGTAATGTGTCATCATAGTACTGTCTCTCAGAGACCCAATGTAGAGACAACCAATGGAAGTCTCATCCTGTTTTTATCATGTTGTAATTAGCATATTGTCTTTGTATGTTGCCACAAAGTGTTACATTCTCATTGCAAGGTACCACCAGGCAGAGGATGCCCAGGCAAACGTTATCCTTGACATACAATGCTTTTGGATAGAGTGCCTCTCTATGGAGTGATAATAAGCAGTGTTGTGACCATCGTAGAGGTAATAGGCTGAACAGTGTTAGCCTTAGCTAACCTTAGCCTGAGCCTGATCTCATAGACTAGACGAAACCAGGTAGATGTGAACTTCTAGCAACCTGAAGGTTGCATGTTTGAATCTCTTCACGGACAAGTTTAGCATTTTAGCTAATTAGCAACTTTGCAACTACTTACTACTTTTTAGCTACTTTGCAACTACTAGCATGTTAGCTAACCATTTCCTTTCCCATTATCATAACCTTAACCGTTTAACCTAATTCCTAACCTAAACCCTAATCTTAACCCCAACTCCTAGCCTAGCTAACATTATCCTCCAAGCTAACATTATCCTCCAAGTTAGCATTAACAACCTAGCCACCAAGCAAACATTAGCCACAACAAATTAGTATTGGTAACATATCATAAAGTTTTGCAAAATATTAACATTGTACGAATTGCGATTCGTAACATATCATACAAATTGTCATTTGGATTCTATCACACTAAATAGATGATGGACATCCACAAATTTACACCATATGAAATGTAACATATCATACTGAATGGAGGGAGACAGATTTACATTTACTATGTTACGTCTACCCCTGAATCCAGGTTGTGAGTAAAACACTCTCACACCGAAATGACTCAGAGTCTCTCAGTCTGACCAGGATGACTCAAGGCCTGGGTCCTCACTTAGACCTCAACCCTCAAGCTATACTTTATGCATTCAACCAAGGTTTCAGGTGGACTTCATAAAATGCAACACAATTCCTTCAGCGTCCTCCCATACTCTGTGAATATGATTTTATTCTTGAATGATCATTATGCTCCAGACCTTGGGCGTTACATGGACACTATTGCTTTGAATGCTAAAGTAAGAGCCAACCAAGGTTCTCATTACAGTACCTGGTATTGATGATGCCTTAATAATACATTATGGCTAACCTAGGTAGTTGCTCAAAACACCATGTAGAGAAACATTTGTACATTGGTGGAGTTGAGTGGGACATGCACACAGCACTGAGGGTTTAGAAGAGGATTATAGGACTACAAAAGTTTATGGGTAATGAGAGCCAGGTCTGTCAGGTGACTGTGTAAGCTTGTCTGCCTTTCTTCAGGCCCCGCTACATCATTTACTTACCTTGACAGCTGACATGTTGCAAATGTTAATACAAGGAGTCATGTAAAAGAGATTATGTAAAATGAATGTAAATTTAATGTCAAGTAGACTTTCTTGTCGAGAAACAAGTTCAGGACATGTTCAGGGAAAACAGTAATACATGTGTCCTTACAAAGAGCTGGTTAGCATGCGGAGGCCAGCGAAATTAGTTCTACATCTGTGATCCTCCCAATAGAATTACTGACCTTATATAAGACAGAAATGTCATACATTTGTTCTCTGTCTCACACTCACACATATTACTGGCTTTATGGCTTATAACCAGCACATTTTAACGATCACTTATAACATTCCTGTTTGTGACCTTGGAGAACAGCTTAGTAAATGAAGCTTACAAAGTGTTCAAACCTAAAATAATATTAAGACAGTGTGTAAAAGTTATAAATGTCATATGATTGAATGAGAAAGATGTGTTTAGGGGAGGGCTGCCCAATGTAATTTGAGTCAGGTATTGAAGGAGTGAAAAGTATCAGGTGCTAATTTGTATCGTCCTTTCCCGGCATTGAATTATTTACATCCAATGGTCCGCTCCCAAACACATCCTCACACCTTTGACAGTCAGCACCCATCTCTTGCAAGGAACATCTGATAATTGTATTTCCTTTAATTCTTTTCACATCACATTGTCAGTTTGATTGACACGTGGCAGAACATTTCAGGGTCGGTCTCCCTCCACGTGAAGCTGTCAAAGCCTGCCTGGAATCCACTCCTTCTCCTGGAGACTTCTCCCAGGTGGTTTGGGCTGTCTGCCTGTCTTGAAAGTGCTCTGCGTCTGTAGAGGAGTCCTCCTGGACCTCCCGCCTGTCGTCTGAGGATTTACACCATTTCATTAAAAAAAAAGAAATGTCATGGCTCAATACGTCTCCCACAGTTGGAATCTAGGGCAATGGCTTATTTATTTCATTTTGTGTTAGCTCGTTGTTTTCATTATTATTATTATTTGGTCATTGTTGTTGTTTGTCTCCCCTTTTTCTCATGCAGAAAATACATGTGTCTGTCAACAGGTCTGTGCTGATAGGGATGAGCAGTTCCACAGTGAAGTAGGATGAGACCCAAGGTTGTGTGTAAAGGGAGATGGGGTTGGGAAGGTGGTTGGAGGAGGTTTGCAAAGCACATTGGAGAATTAGATTACTGAAAAAGCAAAGCATTGGCCAAACTTTTGACTTGCTTTGAGAGAGGCTATGTTTACAGGGAGGGGCATTTAGTTTAAAGGAATATATACATGTATGTTCTGTGTGTCATTGAGTGCATTCAAATAATGAATGCATGCATTCACATGCATATGTGACTCACCACCTGGATTCTGTCTTATATAGCAACATTTCAAATTGTGTTTTTATTTTATTTGGACATTCGATAAAGGTAGAGACTCAGAGCTACAAAATGGTATATCATACTGCATTTTTGAGGAACAATGGGACAGTAATTCTGCCTTGAAAGTTGATAAACTTGTTAACTGACTTTTCAGAAAATGGCCTTTTAATGTTTTGGTATCTGGTGAAGAGCTATTTGTCTACACCCATTCAGCATCGTTCACATCCTCTTAAGCTTGAGCCCCACCCATCTTTTTTCTCCCTCAGAGTGTGCAGAGCACACACTTGAAGCTCTGGCCGATGATTTGTTTACCTATGGATAACATGAAAACAGCCTAACCAGCAATGCTGGCAACAATTGCATTTCGCTTCTTTGCAGAAGTTTACCAACACCGGCCATATTCAACGAGTGATGTACACTTTAGCTTAAGACATATACAGTTGAAGTTGGAAGTTTATATTAACCTTAGCCAAATACATTCAAACTCAGGTTTTCACAATTCCTGACATTTAATACTAGTAGAAATGATCTGTATTAGGTCAGTTAGGATCACCACTTTATTTTAAGAATGTGAAATGTCAGAATAATAGTGGAGAGAATGATTTATTTCAGCTTTTATTTCTTTCATCACATTCCCAGTGGGTCAGAAGTTTACAATTAGTATTTTGTAGCATTGCCTTTAAATTGTTTAACTTGCGTCAAATGTTTCGGGAAGCCCTCCACAAGCTTGCCACAATAAGTTGGGTGAAGTTTGGCATAGTGCTCATGATGCCATTTATTTTGTGAAAAGCCCCAGTCCCTCCTGCAGCAAAGCACCCCCACAACATGATGCTGCCACCCCCGTGCTTCACGGTTGGGATGGTTTTCTTTGGCTTGCAAGCCTCCCCCTTTTCCTCCTCATTATGGCCAAACAGTTCTATTTTTGTTTCATCAGACCAGAGGACATTTCTCTAAAAGTAAGATCTTTGTCCCCATGTGCAGTTGCAAACCGTAGTCTGGCTTTTTTATGGCGGTTTTGGAGCAGTGGCTTCTTCCTTGCTGAGCGGCCTTTCAGGTTATGGCAATATAGGACTCATTTTACTGTGGATATAGATACTTTTGCACCTATTTCCTCCAGCATATTTACAAGGTCCTTTGCTGTTGTTCTGGGAATGAATTGCACTTTTCGCACCAACATACTTTAATCTCTAGGAGACAGGATGCATCTCCTTCCTGAGCGGTATGACGGCTGCGTGCTTCATGTTGTTTATACTTGCGTACAATTGTTTGTACAGATGAACGTGGTACCTTCAGGCATTTGGAAATTGCTACCAAATGACATCATTTGATTTTCCCATGATGTCAAGCAAAGAGGCACTGAGTTTGAAGTTAGGCCTTGAAATACATCCACAGGTACACCTCCAATTGACTCAAATGATGTCAATTAGCCTATCAGAAGCTTCTAAAGCCATGACATCATTTTCTGGAATTTTCCAAGCTGTTGAAAGGCACAGTCAACTTAGTGTATATACACTTCTGACCCACTGGAGTTGTGATACAGTGAATTATAAGTGAAATAATCTGTCTTTAAACAATTGTTGGAAAAATTACTTGTGTCATGCACGAAGTAGATGTCCTAACCGACTTGCTAAAACTGTGGTTTGTTAGCAAGAAATTTGTGGAGTGGTTGAAAATTGACTCCAACCTATGTTGGAGTCAAACTTCCGACTTCAGCTGTAGCTAGCTAGGTAAACAACGTGTAAGATCACACACGTCACGTAGCGTTAGCTAACGAGCCAGTCAGCTAACATTAGCTAGTTAAACAACAATGAACATAGTGCCTAATCATGTCGTTACTACCATTCATGAATATGCTGGGAGCTAACCATCCAGGTTCACTGTTAGCTAGCTACCATTAGGCTCTAACTAGCGAAGCAAACAGCTGTAGGATTCAATTAATAATGTCAGCTAGGGAGCCAGCCAGCTAACATTAGCTAGCTAGCTAACAGTGCACTTTAGCTTGATATGAAACCACTTTCAGTCAAAATTAGAAACGTTTAATATCTGAAAATGTAGCTAGCTAACGCTACAATATCTTACCTGAACACATCATCATGCATGATGGTCTATCATGCATGATAGTCTCCCTGTCATGGATGCCCTGCCACAGTTGCCCTTAGTTTGAAGATGTAGTCCGGAGACAGGTGTTTTCTCCATCTCTTTAGCTATCATAGTCTAATTCCACTGATTTCAAAACTTGATCCTCCAGAGAGTGGAGAGCAACACTTAGCTATGCAGATCCACAACACGAAACTTTTAAAAAAAGCTGCGTTTGACAGGATTACCAACACAGACTGACCAGCTCAAATAGACAGAAGCCTTCTACATGGCAGACCAATCCAAATCCTGTCTCGGTATATCCTGCCTACTCATTATCTCAGCCAATCATGGCTAGCAGGAAGGTTGCTGATTTTTTCTGTGGCTTAACCAACAAGGCATGTAATTTAACAATGTTATTTATATTTACAGATGGCATACAAGTCCGTTATTAAAGCACATGAAAGTTCACATATTCGAGAAGGCATTTCTGCCAAAACACGCATTTTGATTAAAACATTTTTATTTTATGTTCAATGGGCTCTCCTGTGAAGTCGTGACTTGGGACATATGCCCAGTTTCCTGAATCGGATCACATATAAAATACCTTTTAAAGGCTTTGTTGCTCTTGGTGACTTAGATTTTTCTGACTGGCAGCCTTAATTTAGGGCAATTCATATTTGTTGATAACATGTTGTATGGTATTGAGTGCATTTAATTATTGAATGTACACATTCAAATAAACATATATAAAACAACACTTTTCACATCAATAACATGTTTTTCACATGCCAAGTGTGCATGTGTGTCCTTTCTGAAAGCGTTTGAGGAATTGCCACCACACAATGCATTGTGACAAATCCAGGTCTAAAGTTACAATGATTTTAGAAATCCATATAAATATTAACTTGAGGCTTTTTTAATGGTCAATGTTTCATCATGTTGTTGCTATTGGTGAGGTTGTTGAATTATATATAAGGTTGTTGCCCTTGAACTGCTCCTTCCGTCTTGCTTCAATCCATAGTACAGGGACGTCAGAGTAAACGAGGATGGTCGATTTGGATTTGAATTTAAATGCAACTTTACATTGTATCCCTTCTACCTTGTGACTTTCCCACCCCTCCTTAGATTGAACCCTGTGAAGTTTTCAAACAAGGTCAAGGTAAAGTCAAAAGGAAAGGAGAGAATGTAAAGAAGGATGATGGTGCTGATCCTGCTGGGCCCTGCAGACTTCACTAATCAAAAAAATAAAAATAAAAGTTTATTTGTCACGTGCGCCGAATACAACAGGTGTTCACCTTACTGTGAAATGCTTACTACAGGCTCTAACCAATAGTGCGGAGAAAACAAAGTATGTGTGTGTGTGTGTGGGTAAGTAAATAAATAAAACAACAGTAAATGTCCTATTTGTAGGGAGGGGAACATTAAGGAGCCACTGTTTGGAGACCAAACCAGACTCACGTCCACTTTAGTTTTTAAAGAGCCTCCTAAACCGTATTGTGCTTTAATGTCCTCTCTTGCTAATCTGAGGCCTGTAATTAATCCTTCGTTGATAATTGACTTCCTATCGTTTTCCCCATACATTCATCCACAGGAACCTCTTGATGGATACGTCTCCATTAGTCAGTGCACCCAAGGGATTATCGAGAACGGTTAGTTGTGTGCTGCATTTAGAACTTCTAATGATTTACTTTTTTTTTGTAGGTACTTTATTGATCGCCACACTGATCTGGAGAGGCAGTTCAATATTAACGTAGATGATGGGAAAATAACGTTGGCCAAACCGCTGGACCGAGAGACAGATATGTGGCACAACATCACAGTAACAGCCACTGAAATCAGTAAGTAACATTTCCAATAGATATTTCTAAACGCTGTTTGTGGTCTACTACATAATTAACTAAATTCAATTTCCTTTTCAAATCAGTGCAATGATGAAGGACAAGTGTAAACTCAGGGGGAAGACAGCTGCTTGTGAACATTCAGATCTGTTTACTAACACAGTTTGAACAACTTCATTGCTGCCTCCAACAAAGGATTGACTGGCTTTCATAATCCTCGATAAAATAGTCTTGCACTTGTAACCTATCTGATGTTAATGGCCGTAGTGTGGTACAAATAATTAGAGTTTGAATTCACAAGGGTGGAAAATATGTTAATCTGCAGAATTTTGATTGAATTAAACAGCTCAGTAGTCAATTTGTGGAAGTGCGAGTACATTTTAAGAAGTATCAAATAAACAGTTGTAAACACAAATACCGACGTTGAATGCACCATTGCCAGCTTCCATTACAGATACAGCAACATCTGTGATCCAGGAAACTGACTGACTATACAACATATTTGAGGTAGTACTACAAACAACTCAAACCATGTGAAAAACTATATTTCCATACAGATTGTTTCAGGGGGACTGTATGTTGCGATAAAATGTCATGTACACCTTGAAGCTATTGAATGAGAAATGTACAATACTTGTAACTTGCTCTCCCTCACCTTTCATAATCAAAGTGAAACACACTAATTGCCACAACCATTAAAAAAAATGCTGTAGAGCATACATTCGTGGCATGTTATTGTAAATGCAATGTGTCTCTGTTGATATTCATGCTAGCTTTGTCAAGCCTGGTCTTATACATCTCACTGTGCCTTTCATGACTTTTGCTAAACTGACTGTGACTCAAGACAGCAGCATCACTGAACACACTTAATAGAAATTTACCAAAATAAATATGTCTGTTTACTATTCTTTGTGGATTGGAGGCAAGCAGGAATCCTCTCTGGCGTGAAGAGGAAGAATTGCATTCCCAGTCCAATTCCGTTGTCATTTGCCACCCAAACGGTGTGGCGTTCTGCTGCTTGCACCAGTTGACATCTGACTAATCAGATGGCAATGCTTGCTGTGGTGGAATGAAAGTCACATTAACAGAGCACAAGGAAAACGTGGACACTTATTTTTTTCCCCACTCTGTCCATCTATCACCTTCTAGCAAACTGTCTATTTTAGTTTCTCTCTGTTTCCCACTCTTTTTCTCCTCTCTTATGCTCACCTCTGGGCATTTTGTCCTGAAGCATTCTTAAAATTAAGTGTAGAATCCTCCACTTGCTGCAGTATTATGTGAGTGTGCTAAGGGGTGCTTATATCACAACCTTGTATCTCACAACCATATATCAAAAACATTTTCTGTTTTTTTTATGTGACAATATGCATCATGTACATCATTGTTTTGAATGTTAGCTATCAGTATGGTCTCACAAACATACAAAGAAAGGAAAGGTGTCAACAGCCAGAGCGACATCTATTGCTCTATGGACCAAATTAATAGCTCCAAGTTAGTGGTTGCAACACTTAAATACAATAATTTATCTCAAAAGGGACTGTCAATTACAGGCGATGAATAATCCCAATAAAAATCAAATCTAATTAAATGGCCCTTTATTATCTTTTTAGACTTCTGCTGCCGTTGATTCATTAATATGCATTTTTTAACCCTCATGCATAAAACATGAGCGTGTTCAGGGGATTTCAAAAGCACTTTGAATGTGATTTTTTTTCTTCTCACCACTCCTGTTTTGCATTCTTGATATCAGCTAAAACTCAGATTGATGTGGCTTCTCATCTGTCTTTATCAGCCTAGGGAATTAAATAAAATAACAGAAAAAAATGTATCTGGGTCATGAAATTTACCTGGGATTTAATTTCCCACTGTACAGTATCCAATGTTATTGTATTCATTGTCTGATGTTGGGTTTTGTTTATCAGGAAACCACAGCCAGATATCACGGGCTATCGTGGCCATCCGAGTGCTGGACATAAATGACAACGCCCCAGAGTTTGCGACGGAATACGAGGCTTTCCTCTGTGAAAATGGCAAACCTGGCCAGGTACGGGGCATTCATCAAGGCTGTCATTGTTGTCTCCCCCTGCATCTCCTCAGTAATGATAACCCATGGTGAATTATAGCCTATTTATTTCAATGGGAAAGTACAGAGGCAGGAGTGTGGCCTTTCTCTGAGACTCCTCCCCTGACACAACACACAGAGACTGAGGGAAAATGAGAGCAGTCAGCATTGATCAGAGTGAATCATAATTCAGAGTTGTCTTTCATGTCCTCCTCCAGATGGCACAATGGATCTCTTGCCAAAATTCTGCACAAGTGCTTTGCATTCTCCTTCACATCAATCCTATTCATTCAGACAACTACAATAAAATAAAAAACACCAATGACCAAGATAGCTGAATTCTCGTTTCTAATCAATCACAGACATACAGCTTGATAAGAACTATGATGGCAGATAAATAGATGAACCCAGGAACCAAAAGTGTGCCAGATGAGACAGCACCACATATAACAATTTCAAATTCCAGGAATGAATGGAGGATATTTTTCATTTTCTCTGAGCCAATGTCACGGTCAGGCTTTTTGTGATGGCAAAAATAAAGTAATGGATGACCTCTCTCTCTAATGGCATTAGGCTCCTCTCTTTCTGTCTGTTTCCACAGGTGATACAGACGGTCAGTGCTGTCGACAAGGATGACCCAATACAGGGACACTACTTTGAATACCGCCTCATCCCAGAGATGCTAAACAATCCTAATTTCACAATAAAAAACAATGGAGGTAAGGACCGAACGTGAGAGAGAATGACAAAGAAATGTCTTCTATCCTGCGGCATATTAGTCCAATCGAAGATTAAATCTGGTTGGATTACCGTACCCAGTAGTTAGCAGATGCGCAATAGCCTGGTCATCAGCTACTTTTACTCCCCAGTGGATTTTGAAAGGAAGTCAATTAGTTGAATCCAAATAGTCTGCGGGAAGTCTTGCAGCTCAATGTAGGGTGACTTCCTGAGAGCTGTTGCCGCATGGCAGATGGCACTACATTTGTTTGCTAAATACGGTGATTGGTTTAGCAGGCTTTCTGGTCTACTTTCTCCCCCTCCCCTGCTCTTTTCCATTACTCTCACGGAAGAGCCCACGCTCATCCTGATGTTGTTGCGTAATGTTTTCAAAGAGCTTTGGGGCGAAGAATCTTCCTCTGGTTCTGTCCGTCTGTTTTGATGCGAAGGCTGCAGGCAAGAGGAACTGCTGTGTCTAGTTGTTAGTAAAAGGAAAATATAGATTCAGGACATTAAATGCACCAGCCTCTTTATCTAAATGGAAACCTGCCACCATGGAAACAGGTGTATTAGGAGACAAATAGGATACGTTCCTGAATCTAGAGGAATTTGTAATGAAAAAACCATAGGCAACATCGAAGCAATATTTTCACATCTAGATATCATTAAGATATGAATTATATGAATTAAACTGTTCTTGTTAAAGTCTACACCTAGCTGTTGTGAACTGTCAGTATTCTACATGAGAAATATAAGCACAGCACGTGTATGACTATTTTCGTCTGCATACTGCAGGCAGAGCCACTCCAGCGAAGAGTAGTAGACCTTCTGAACCTGTGTGCTGGTTTGTTTGTGATGATGACTCTAATTGCAGTGAATGTGCTGTGGAGAGGATAGGGTTAGCCAGGGCTAGGGAACAGGGTCAGCCAGCTAGGATATGTTACTGCACACAAGCTGTTTAGGCTTTAACCTCATAGTCTTAAGTTAAAATACCTCTGAGAAACTTTCAGGTATACATTGTGATCAATGTAATACTGCTGTATTGATTGCACTAAAGATTGACACGATAGGAACCAGCATTTTACCAGATGCTCTTATCTAAAGTGACTTACAATGAGTGCAAACATAATTATATTTTTTGTGCTGGTCTCCTGTGGGAATTGAACCCAAAACCCTGGCGTTGTAAGTGAAACGCTATACCAACAGACGTACGCTGAGTCTACAAAACAAGACAGATTGACCAGGTGAAAACTATGATCCCTTATTGATGTCACCTGTTAAATCCACTCCAATCAGTGTCAATGAAGGGGAAGAGAGAGGATAAATAAGGATTTTTAAGCCTTGAGACAATTGAGATGTGGACTGTGTGTGTGTGCCATTCAGAAGGTGAATAGGGAAGACAAAAGATTGAAGTGCCTTTGAATGGGGTATGGTAGTAGATACCAGGTGCACCGGTTTGAGTGTGTAAAGAACTGCCACGCTGCTGGGTTTTTTCATGCTCAATAGTTTCCTGTGTGTATCAAGAATGGTCCACCACCCAAAGGACATCCAGCCAACTTGACACGACTGTGGGATGCATTGGAGTCAACATGGACCAGCATCCCCGTGGATTGCTTTTGACATCTTGTAGTCCATACCCCGACACATTGAGGATGTTCTGAGGGCAAAGGGTGTGCAACTCAATATTAGGAAGGTGTTCTTAATGTTTTCTACACTCTCTGTATACTGACTTACTGTATACTGGACTACTGTTGACCAGAGCCACATAGGGTTCAGCACACTTTTCACACTTTTGGTATGAAGATGCTACAATGTGATGGACTACATGTTTCCTTTAGGCTTTATTGCTAATGTTTCACGTTTCTCTGCCATGCATGCTCAGACAGAGGGTAGACAATTGAACTTACCTTATTCATTTCCCATGTGAAGTGTTCTAAAAACACGTTGTCATGTGATCACGTGATCTCATGTGAAGTTAATTTGATAACATGTGACAAGAAACATATTTTCTACTACACCGGCTTGAGTAGACTCTAACAGGAATAAAAGTGTTTGACAATATGCGTGTGAGTGAATATGATTAGCTAGATAATGAACACAGAGCTCACAGAAGTGTCATCAAAGAGCCCCTGGCACCGCTCAGAGTTGCCTTGTACCATCTTCTAAGTCAGTGTCGCACTCACGTCGCTTCATTTCCACATCTTAGTAAGGGTATGACAAAATAGGGTTCAATCTCTTACAGAGTTCTGCTATTGGAATATGTTGAGGAGGAAGGTGACTGAAAGCCATCAACAGAATACAAATCTGAGACCACAAACCACTTGGCAGCCAGTGCAACTGCTGTTTTTCTAGTGTCATCACCTCAACCTTCATTTCATTTTTTCTTTTTTTTACTGGATTGCAAAACATTTTGGTTTGTCACTCTACGAAAAACATGCTCTTACTCAGCAGAAGCTAGTTTTTTCTTTTTTTACAACTACTTTCTCTCCCCACAGACAACTCCATCAGTGTTTTAGCCAAGCATGACACCTTCCGGCGCCAGAAACAGGAGATGTATTTCCTGCCCATAATTGTGACTGACAATGGAAATCCTCCAATGAGCAGCACTAACACGTTGACCATCCGGGTGTGTGGATGCAGCAGGGAGGGAATAGTCCAGTCATGCAACGTGGAGGCCTACGTCCTACCCATTGGCCTCAGCATGGGAGCTTTGATTGCCATTCTGGCCTGCATAATACTACTTTTAGGTAAGATAATACTGATACTTAATGCAATTTGATTACATCTGAAAAATAGACAAGTAACAAAAATCTACAAACATTGTCTTTGTGAGAGCACATGACTTTGACATGTCCTCTTTTTCGGCAGTTATAGTGGTGCTGTTTGTGACGCTGAGAAGACACAAGAACAAGCCACTTATCATCAAAGATGACGAAGATGTGAGGGAGAACATCATCCGGTATGACGATGAGGGGGGTGGAGAAGAAGACACTGAGGCCTTCGACATTGCCACACTGCAGAACCCTGATGGAATCAATGGTTACCTGCCCCGCAAGGATATCAAGCCAGACCTGCAGTTCATGCCAAGGCAGAGTGGTGGCCCTAACGGTGTGGACGTGGATGAGTTCATCAATGTCAGACTCCACGAGGCGGACAACGACCCCACAGCCCCTCCCTACGACTCAATTCAGATCTATGGCTATGAGGGCCGGGGCTCCATTGCTGGGTCTCTGAGCTCCCTCGAGACTGCGTCCTCAGACTCAGACCAGAACTATGACTACCTCAGAGAGTGGGGTCCGCGTTTCAGAAGACTTGGGGAGCTCTACTCAGTGGGTGAAAGTGATAAGGAGACTTGACCTTTGATCAGCAGATACCCTTTGATTTTGTCCACATACTTGTGTATTATGCTAGGGTTTGCCGGCTTATAGAAACAGCTGTTTAAAAAAGGGGGCCACCTTTTGTACTCTTAGAGTGAAGTATAGCGTTCATCATCTATCACGTTAAGAGCTTTGTATTGTTGAGCCAAACTTAACAATGTCGATATATTAGGAGGTCTAGGATTCTTGTGGAGTGTAATTTAGATTCCGTTGTGGAGTGTCTAGCAGTATTTGGGGTATTTGTCATTCTCTGTGACTGCCAGAAGCATAAAGACCTGGATTCTTGGTAGTTGCCTGATGAAAGAATAGAGGGATTGTGTGACGTTCTACAGCCTTCTTGGACAACATGGAGATTCAACCACAGAACAATTGTACTACTGAGTGGCCCTCATCTCAGATCTCTACCCACCACCCAGATAATCAGAGATAAAATAGGAAACTAAAAGAAAAAGCAATATTTGGTCTACAATACAATGTTGAATGTATGTATGATTTGAAAAAGCAAAATGAGAACCACTACAATATTGGCTTTAAAATGAATTTGTGTAGATATCATTTGATACCAGGTGGCCACATTTATAAACTGTCTGAGCCAGACAGCTTGCTTTATACAACTATTTGTATTTACACGCTCCAAGTGTGGTTTGCAAATATTATTAGCCTATAAAAGACTAAAGCGAAAGACAAAAAAAGAGAAATGTAGAAACTTTGAGGCCTTCTTTTTACAGAAGCAAGCATTAAATGCAATTGTATTCAAATGTTTTTCGAAAATGATCGTCTTGAATCTTCATTATCGTTGTATGATTCGTTTTTTATATATCTGTTCTTATTTGCGTTTGTTTCTGTGCTTCAGGTTATAAGTGAGTGAGAGTTTAGAATGATCCCTTTTCTCAACTGTTCTTTCCACCGCTGAAGCTATTTCATCACAGCTGAACTTGTTGTTTAGATATTGCTGTTAATAAAGTATACAGAGAACAGGAATTACTGAAAAGTAGAAGATTGGATGGACTTTTACACATACAAAATGTATACTGTTTATCATTATTCTGTATACAGAGTTACCAGTGACCATTTAAGCACAATAGCTGGGATAATTTAATTGATGTGAATATTCGACCCCTCAATTTTCAATTTCATTTAGGAACCACTGGTAACAAAACTCATAAAAATAAAATACAGGCTCTTGCATATTGTGCTACACTGTATATTATTAGACAAAAAATACATGTACATAGTTACTGATAATATCCGTAGCTTTCATTGAGGTGGTAGGTTTTGTCTATGCACGTTAGCTCTTGCACATGAGAATCTAAAATGGCACTACAGCTGCGTGCATACTCAATTTGTACTGATACAGTATATGGCAGTTCTCAGTAGACTTCACAATATATATGAAATAGTGTTACATGCAGATCATATTTTCTACTGTGCTTTAATGCTTATAAATGTGTATGTTTAATTATTCACTCCCTGTAATGTAATCTAAGATACCCTGTATTGTTTCCTACTTTGTGAAATATATTTTTATAAATATTGCTGAATGAGTTTGCCTTTCTTTAGCAGCTAAAATGTTTGGAATAAGAGAGATTTGCATAGTTCCTACTTGAATTGTCTATGTTCCTCATTGTGCATCAGTAAGTACCTATATCAACATGTCACATATCTTATAATTAGAAATTATTTATTTGGTAGTTGATGCAATGAATGGTTTTGAAACCTACAGTCAAGGAAATTATTGGAACCCTTGATAAAGATGAGTCCAGAAGCCCCGAAGCCCTAGGTATCTTGTTCAAGCAAGTTAGTATCTCACTGGAATGACTAAATTGTTATTGTCTAATTAGCCCCCATTTGTGACTGACCGGCTCAAATCGGTCTTACGTAGCAAAATTTGAAATTGTGTTTTATACATTGGATAAGGTAGAGAGTCAGAGCAACAAAATGGTATATCATACACTGTATTTGAGGAACAATGGGCAAGTAATTCTGCTTTAAAAGTTGATAAACTTGTAAACTCATTTTTCAGGAAATGGCCGTTGAATGTTTTGGTACTGTATCTACTGGAGAGCTCTCATTTGTCTACACTTATTCAGCATTGTTCACACCCTCTTAAGTCAGCCCAATCCATCTCTTTAAGGATTCACATCTCACTAAGATCATGTTCTAATGTTCTAGTGAGTAGTGTAGTAAAGATGAAGACTAAAAGTGGTAAAAGTAGTAGCCTACAATAAGGACAAAATCGAGGTAAACAGAAAGTGTCCAGATACAAATATTGTTTAAATGTTAGATGCCACTTACCCAGACACACTTGTCTAAAATGATGGGTCATGTGAAAGGAATGCTATAACCCCCAACCACATCTTGCTAAGTGTATGGGTCTCTGCAGAAGGTGAAAACGATACAGCCAAATGGTTACTTGCATAATAGCTATATCAGAAATAGATAGTGTCAATATAAATAAAATAATACACAGTATGTACAAGAACAATAACAATATCGGTGATAGATATACACTGAAAATATCTATGTCCTTAATCAGTATAAAGGAAGAAATGTTGCTCACTTGTTGAGCAAAATCAAAGCTATAATGCATCCTGATGTCTTTGCTTGCTAGTTCAGTAGTGGCCCCCAGAGACAACTGCCGGTCTTCACAGGTGGTCTTGCAGTCAGCAACCATCTTCCGGCAGACAGACCGCTCACTCTGAACAAGCAGGAGATGCTGCTCTTGCTTCTTCAGCTTGGCTGACTTAACAGCTTCTGGCAGAATGGCAGATCTGAAGACCTGATAGTTGTTCCTCTGGCACTGCTAGCACAGGTCTGTCCTGGGCTTAGTGCTTGAGATGTGGGGCAGCAATTTTCCCCACAGATTCCTGAAGGAAGACAGCACGACTACACATACCTCTGGAAAATACAGAAATAATGTGACAGCAATAAAAGTAGTGCCAATCATGATGTAGGTCAATTAAATAATCAAAATGTGTTGTTTATGCTTTACATACCAAGTGTTGTCATCGATTCCTTGTAGAGGCACCACACTGCTGCTTTTGTCACATGGGATGGCAGCAGCTTTCCACCAAAGTGTTTGTGTACTGGGTGTCGTCCTGGTAACACTATTTCATTATCCTCTGCATAGTTGTTGATGAAGTTAACCACTTGCTGCAAGTCCTCATGCTTCAGGTGTAACCTGTGCTTGCTTGGGCCAGCTCATTTTGATGGGAGGCATTAGACCATTCTCCTTGTGTCATGAACTGGCTCGCAATCCGTAACAAAGAGGGAGACAACGTGGAGATCAAGGAATAACACAAATATATTTATTTAAAAAAGTAAACTATATACAATTAAAACATCTTAGGGCTAGGCCCCTTTTTTCTCCACTTCCTGTCTGAATGACGTGCCCAAAGTAAACTGCTTGTAGCTCAGGCCCTGAAGCCAGGATATGCATATAATTGGAACCATTGGAAAGAAAACACTTTGAAGAAATGTTAAAATGATGTAATAATAATAATGTAATATAACACAAATGATATGGTAGGATAATATCTGAAGAAAAACCAACCAATTGTTTTTTTTTGGAGAGGCCATCCTCTTAGAAATGCAAGAGTAAGGTCATATTGAAAATTAGCTCTCTGGATGCCATTCCTATGGCTTCCCACGGGGTGTCAGCAATCTATGTTAAAGGTTTCAGGCTTTTAACTTCAAAAAACGAATAAGAAATATCAGTTTTAGCAGAAGGACACAGTCTTGGAAATTCGTGTTTGCGCCCGCCATGAAGACATTACGCGCGCCATGAAGACATTACGCACCTGCTAAAATCGGTTTCCTATTGAACATACTTCTTTCCCATAGAAATAGTATAGTTTGATTAGATTTTAGGGTATCTGATGAGTTAATAGAAACATATTTTGACTTGTTGAAACAAAGTTTAGGGGTAGATTTTCAGATTCCTTTCTCTGCAAGTTGAACGAGTAGTTTACTCAAATCAATGGCGCCAACTAAACTGACTTTTTGCGATATAAAGAAGGATTTTATCTAACAAAACGACACTACATGTTATTGCTGGGACCCTTTGTATGACAAATCAGAGGAAGATTTTCAAAAAGTAAGTGAATATTTATCATAATATGTGAATATATGAAACCTCTGCCGTTGGAAAAATATTTTGACGTCGGCCGCCGTCCTCAAACAATCGCATGGCATGTTTTCGCTTTAATAGTACTGTAAATCGGACAGTGCAGTTAGATTAACAATAATTTAAGCTTTCAGCTGATATAAGATATATGTACATAAATGTTTAAATTCCATAATATTTATGATTATTTATTTGAATAGCGCGCCCTCACACCTGAGCCCAGGTGTGTCCCATTTCGCTGATGACCTTCCCGGCTCCGCCCACTGACATCCTATTAAGGAAAACAAGAGCAAAGAGAAAGCATTCGGCAGACATAGTGGAGGGTTGTCCAAACAAAAACACAAACAAAATACTGCCCTGGTTAACACTATCCCCTGCCCAAACCAACTTTGTCCTCCCCAGACCTCAGCAACCCCTGCACACAGGAAGCAACCCTCAAGAAGAAAGAAGAAAATGGGGACAGCAGGGAACAGATGATAGGAGCAACCGGAAAACACAAAATACAAATAAGTCACATGGACGACACGCATACATTCGGGGACATCTCGGATGAGAAAATGTGTGTCCACCGATCAATAGGACCAGATGCGTTCAGAAACAGGGCTTATGAGAGAGTGTGTCAGCAACAACATTATCTTATATTCTGACCAAGGTACAGGGATAGGCTCAGCTGGAGAAAGGAGGCTCTGCAATATCACTCTCCAGCAAATACCTGATCTCAGCATCCAGACAATGCCGTTCCTCTGAAGAAACTCTATAGAACCTCTCACGGTTCGGGTTAACATCCCCAATGTCAGTATGTGTTCTATTAAGTGTGCATGTATATGTAGGTGTATCAGAAAACAAAATGGGAAAACTCAGAATCCGACCAACCAACTCGTCTCACCTATTAGCAGGTAGACTGAGAATGCTATCCAAAACATCCAGTGTCTCTGAAATGTTCAATCTACCCTGCAGTACGCAATCATTGGGACCAGGGACAGGGACCTCACCATGGGACCTCACCATGCACGGAGTATGATAAAAAAGTACCCAGCGTTGTAACAGTACTGGCCAAAAGGACAGGTTTACTGACATCTGCGGACTCCCACATTTCGGGCCCAGAGGAACCGGCATAATAGGGTTTTAGCAGATGTACATGATACAGTTGGTGCACTTTCCTCCGTTCTGGACTGGCAACTAGATAGTTTTGCTCAGTCCACTGGCGTGCAACCATATATGGACTTTGAAACTTGGCTTGAAAAGGAGAACCAACAATTGGCAGCAGAGCAAGAACCTGGTCATCTGGATTAAAGTGATGAATCTCCGCTCGCCGATCAAATATTCCTTTCATCCTCCCCTGTGAAGATATTAGCTTCTCTTTAGTCATCTCACCAGCGGCATACAGGCGTTGCCAGAAATCTCACATATAAGATAACAGGAACCGAGGTGGCTCAGGAGACTTCCAGTCATCCTGGAGCACCGCTAGAAGTCCACGCACACTATGTCAGAACACTAGGTTATTTGGACTGAAACCTGTGTGCTCCTTTGAAACGTCCCTGGCGGCTAACAGTAACCAAGGCAACCCCTCCTCCCAATCCTTATCCATCTCCGTACAATAAGCTCTCAACAAAGACTTAAGTGTTTGATGGAAACGTCCCAGCGCTCCTTGACTCTGCAAGTGATAGGCGCAAGCCAAATTGTGTTTAATATGGAGCTGTTGGAAAACCTGACCAAACAGATTAGAACTGGAATTGGTCACTCAGATTAGTACTGAACCTTGGTCACTCTGAATAACCTTATGAATTCCAAACAGCGAGAAAAACTGAGTCAAAGCTTTTTGCACAGACTTAGTCGTGTTAGACCGGAGAGGATAGGCAGCAGGATACCTAGAGTAGTGGTCTGACACATCACAGTGAACAAGTAAATACTACCATTCTTAGAGCGAGGCAGAGGGCCAACACAGTCAATAATCAGATACTCATAAGGTTGGCTGAGTACGGGAATAGGAAACAGCGATACCGACTTAATAGCTTGATTAGTTTCACCCGTTAATTGACAGGTGTGACAGGCTTTGATGAACGCAGAAACAACCCTCTTTAACCTAGGCCAAAATAAATGTCTCAGTATGCGATTGTAGGTTTTCCTCACCCCCAGATGTCCAATTTCTTTGTAACATTATTGTTAGCTGGGGCAGTGTCCAGGTCGCCAAGCCTCATGGAACACGTCACCGTGCACGCAGAGAGCACCTCTGGGAAACTGCGCGCTCTCATCGGGAATCCCTACAAATGACGGCTTAGCGGAAACCACTAGAGATGGAGACACGACAAGGCCATACACACCAGCTAAGTTATTACCAAGGATCACGTCAATACCCTCAATAGGCAACGAAGGACGCACCCCTACAACTACCTCGCCTTTCACCAGTTCAGAATCCAACATCAGTATATGCAATGGAACCGACAGTGTTCAAACCGATTCCCGTAATTAAAAGACTATTCCCTCAATCAATCTCAGCAGAGAAGGGTAAGACAGACTAACACAAATGACTCAGAGGCACCTGTGTCCCTCAGGATCTTCACTGGCACTAGGTCCTTACTTCCTAACAGAGACACAAAACCCTCCATAATGAAAGGTAAACAATCTGGGTCAATTGGACTTTACCAGTCAACACTGCAACATTAAAGTGCGATAAGAATCTCCTAGCGTCAGCAACACTCAAAAAGAACGTCTCATAAAAACAATTGGCAACATCCGTAAGTTTCCAACCATATCAAATCTGACCGAGAGAGGAGCTACCCCTACGTAAATCAGGGTCACCTGCCCAAATCAAACTCTCCTTGAGAGCTTTCCTTCCCTAACTAATTCTAACCGCTCTTGTTGCAGCTTGATTTTAGCACGGTTCAAATCTTGTTTAAATTCCTTTTCATGCTTAACACGATCATCATGCTTCAAATCATGTTTAAATTCCAATTCCTTTTCATACTTAACACAATAATGCTCCAGTTTAGCTTGTTCCAATGCCCACTCATGCTCTAGTTGTAACAGAAGTAGTTATTTCTGCTGTTAAAAAGGAAGACTACTAGGGCTAACTGACGGAGCAGCCATTGTAGCGAACCCAGGGAGACCGCTGGGGGGTGCGAGTCCTCGGCGGAGTCTGCCCCAGTTGCAACTTCAAATATACCACTCTCCATCAGATTGGCCTTCAATATCAACCTAAGATAATTTTTGGGATGTTTATCACTAATTTCAACCTGATAGTGTTCAGCGATCTTCAACAGCTGTTCTTCAGTACATAATTCTAACAGTTCCTCTGATGGAACTCGAATGAACTCATCAACATTAGACGCCATAGTCACAAGTATATAAGGAGTTTCCCAAATCCTACAATAACTCAACCATAGTCTTCTTCGTGCAGATTCGCGGTGGGTAAATGCGCACTGTAGCCTGCTGGCATGAAAAACCCACCAGCACGCTTGCGGATTCCCCGCAAGCCATGGATGTGCCCCAGAGACAACTGCTCAGTCCACACACCACACAAAAATAACTACCTAACTAACTAACCATGCCCAAAGTATTCCAAAGTGGAACACGTCGCTAAGCCTAACAGGGGAAAGAAAGTCTATAGCTCAGGGTAGCAAATGGCACTACCCTAACCAAATCTCCCACTGACGTACACAGCAGATTGTACTCACCTCCTCGGACCAATGTCCAAACAGCGAGTAACGCAAGAGTCTCCAGGCTGGGCAGGGGCCTGTAAACTAACCAGTGTTACTCTCCCCAATGCAGCACACAACCAACTATACACCACTGTGGCAAATTTACCAAACAAGCATACAAAGGCAACCATCACTGGGCCTACGAAACAGCACAACTCAAAAAGCTGTAACAAAAGATGCAAACAAAGCACCTACGGCCAGTGTCAGTAAACGTCGGCAAAAAAGCACAATGAAATTGTTGCCAGCAGGGCTGGTTAGGCTGTTTTCATGTTATCCAGAGGTAAACAAATCCTCGGTCAGAGCGTCAAGTGTGCGCTCTGAAGGCAAGGAGATGGGTGGGGTTAAAGCTTAAGAGGGTGTGAACGATGCTGAATGGGTGTAGACAAAGAAGAGCTCTCTCACCGAAACACTAAAATGCCATTTTATCAACTTTGCAGTGTATTATATACCATTTTGTAGCTCTCTCTACTTTTATCCAATGTAAAAAAAATTCCCTGGGACACACCCGAGCACGTGTGTTCCATTTCGCAGACGACCCTCATGGCTCCACCCACCAACATCTCATTAAGGAAAACAAGACCAAAGAGAAAGCATTCAGCAGACAGTGTGGGAGGGTCGTCACACTTGTATGACTAGTGGAGGAGAGTCAGGCGTGTTTTGCTGATGCTGAAAGACAAATTCCAGATACAATTATTTTAGCATTATTGTACAACAATCATCGTCAGACACACCTGGCTAACTTGATGGGCCGTCAGCTGGCTAACTAACAGTGAGCTTTAACTTGGGGTCTTTTGTTTAGACATGTAGTTAGCTAGCTAGCTAGCTAAACAATGAGCCATAATCCCAATCCATAGTGTACTAACAATACAAACCGATTGTCATAGCTAGCTAAAGTTAACCAAATAGGTTCAATGTTAGCTAGTTAGCCAGCTAACATTAGGCTATAACTAACTCCTATGATGTCGTGACTTGCGACACACGCCTAGTTTCCTGAAACAGATCATGTTTGTTGCAGTGCCAGTTGTGCTTGTCAGACCTTCGTTGCAGCCATTCATTTACTGATTCCATCCATTGATATGATTATTCATTGACAGTTGTTTGATAGGGCTGCTTTTCAATGCCAGAGCTTGTAAGTGGGGAAACAAGATCTCACATTTTTACCAATTTGACTTCAGATTCAGACATTTATCCACTTTTCTCCAAACGTTTTGAGTTGCTCCAAACATCACATTTCTAAGTGTTTTTGACACCCTGGGTTCCTCCTCCTGCTCAGCATCATTGTTCATTAATTCTGAATGCTTAAGTTAAGGTTTAAAGTTTTGGATAGGATTAAAACAAAAACAATTATACTGTTAAGTTTAGGCATTCATTCTGAATTGTTAAAGTAAAAGTTAATTTTGGGGTAGGGTTCAAATGAAAACATATAAAACAAGTGTCTTCCACTGGGATTGAACATGCGACCCTCGGAAGGATGAACTTAGTATCTCGAATGACCTGGTATCTCGTTTGAATGACTAAGTAATTAAAAAAATATACATTTTGCTTTGGGTCTTCCGTAGATAAGCAAAAAAGATTGTTTAAAATAAATAATAGAAGTACTGAGCTATATTGTACGCTCAAAATGTTTTATACGGTTGCTCAGGGAAAGAGATTTAGTTTTACCTTTAAATACATCACCTTGCCTGGATAATACCACTGAGGCGTTTTCATGTTTAATGAGATGTGCCCAGATCCTTGATTTCCTTTGTCTATGCTTATGGAATGGACAGCCACAGGTTTCTAATTGGGTCCGGATACTAAGATGACCATTGCAAAATGTTGATTTTGTGGTCAATTAGCCATTTCTTTGTGGATTTTGATGTGTGCTTGGTGTTATTGTCTTGCTGGAAGATTAATTTGCGGCCAAGTTTCCACCTCCTGGTAAGGAAACCAGGTTTTTGGCTAAAATGTCTGGGTACTGTGTAAAGTTCATGATGCCGTTGGCCTTAACAAGGGCCCAAGGAGCAGTGGATGCAAAATAGCCCTGTAACATCAAAGATCCACCACCATACAGTAGGCATGGGGTTATTTTCTTCATATAGATCTTTCCTCCGATGCCAAACCCACCACTGGTGTGCGTGGCCAAGGAGATCTATTTTCATGTCATCTAACCATAGCACAGATTCCCAATCCAAGTGCCAATGCCATTTAGCAATGTCCAGGCGTTTACATGTGTTGGATAACATGAAAATGTAGCTTTTTGGCTGTGCATACCGAATCTCTTTCTCTGAGCAATTGTACTAGTACAAAATGATATAATATTCAACCCCCCCCCTCAAAAAAAAATGCATACAATATAGCTCAGTATTTGAATTATTTATTTTATACAGTCATTATCTTATTAATGGTGCCAATAATTTTGGGCCTGACTGTATTTCCTCAAGAATTCTGTCTTTGCTGTTGACATGGAAAGCAAAAAAACATTGACATTTGAGCCAGAAAAGTAAAAAGTATTTCACAATCAAGCTTATTGACTGTGAACATAAATGTTAAACGGCATTCAGAAAAAACAGGAAATGTCAACTGCTTATCATTTGTTGCTCCTAGTAGCTTTTCTTTAAAAAGTACTGTGTTGATGAAGGCATGCCTTTATCCACATAAGATTCTGGGATTGTTCTCAACCTATACTGTCTTAAAGAAATACTTTATCCGTTTAATATGATGGAGTTAAGTCGATTTAACTTTAAAAATCACATACATTGTCTAAATTGCTTGTTTATTGAATGTGACAAACTTACATGGGGGGACTTATACCTTGTCTGTTCAGCAGAAGCAAAAGTAAACTTCACAGCTTTTGTATGCTCAGACTGGGTAGCTCAGCTCTGAACAACAGTACAACATGAAACTATCCATAATAAAGATCAAGGGCTTGAGATATTGTATTCAATTTCTAATTCTAGTGCATAATGTAGAAAAGTGACTAATGGATTTCTGTACAACGTGTTCACAACTATTTACAATAAAATAAATGGATCATGTCCCATTACAATGTGTAGAGGACCATGCAGGTATGCAAGGTTGTTACCATCAGTGACAGAGGGTGGGAAAAGTTTAGGTCTGCTCTGTGAGATCACATGGTCACTGGACTAATTTCCTTTTATCAGTAAATGCCCCTCTTCCTGTGTCTAGTTTCGGGTCAATTGAATATGTATTCATTTTAATTTTAAATAAAAATCACTGTCTCAAAAAGCTATTTGGTGAACATGCAAAGCCATTACACCATATTCTTCAATTTGATATCTGCTGAAGCCCGTCAACCTGCAAATAAATATTGTGAAGTCTGTTAAAACTTCTTGACGCTACCCATCCCTGTCGCGGGATCATTTTCATCAGCAACCGCTGAATAGCATAGCGCAACAGTCAAATAATATTACTAAAAAATATTCATATTCATGAAATCAAAAGTGCAATATTGCAAAACACAGTTTAGCCTTTTGTTAATCCACCTGTCCTCTCAGATTTTGAAATTATGCTTTACAGTGAAAGCAATCCAAGTGTTTGTGTAAGTTTATCGATAGCCTAGCATAGCATTATGTACACTTAGCATCAGGAAGCTTGGTCACGAAAATCAGAAAAGCAATCAAATGAACTTTGATGATCTTCGGATGTTTTCACTCACGAGACTCCCAGTTACACAACAAATGTCCCTTTAGTTCAATAAAGATTATTTTTATACCCAAAATACCTCTGTTTGCTTGTCGCGTTATGTTCAGAAATCCACAGGAAAGAGCGGTCATGACAACGCAGACGGAAATTCCAAATAGTCTCCATAATGTCCACAGAAACATGTCAAACGTTTTTTATAATCATTCCTCAGATAGTTTTTAAAATATATATTCGATAATATATCAACCAAGCATGTAGGTTTTTCAATAACAGCGGGAGCAACAATGGCCGCTTTACTCTGTAGTGCAAAAACTCACTCTGAGAGCCCCCACCTATCCACTTACGCAATGTGATCTTTCACGCTCATTTTTCAAAATAAAAGCCTGAAACTATGTCTAAAGACTGCTGACACCTTAGGGAAGCCACATAAAAATGAATCTGGTTGATATCCCTTTAAATGGAAGATAGGCATGCATAGGAACAGAAGGGTTTCAAAATAAGAGGCACTTCCAGATTGGATTTTCCTCAGGGTTTCACCTGCAATATCAGTTCTGTTATACTCACAGACAATATTTTGACAGTTTTGGAAACTTTAGAGTGTTTTCTATCCTAATCTGTCAATTATATGCATATTCTAGCATCTGGTCCTGAGAAATAGGCTGTTTACTTTGGGAACATTATTTTTCAAAACATAAAAATAGTGCCCCCTAGCTTCAAGAGTTTTAAACAAATATGTTTTTCAATTAGACTGAACAGATGTTCTTTATGTTTACCCTCTCACCATTTATTTCTCTTCAAAGAAAGTGAACCCAACCACATTCCGTCTCGGAAAGTTACCTACTCATGTAAAAAGGTTTCTCATGGAATGAATAGGCCTTGATTATATTAATTAAATTGAATTCCATTGCATAACTGTGTGTTATATAGTAATAATAGTCTGTCCCTCATTGTGTTAACAAACAAAAGAAAGGCTTAGAGGCATTGCAATTTTCCCTTTTTCACTCACATCTTCTTAAACAGATAGATTTATTTTGAGAATCAGCTTCTCTCGTGGGTAATCCTGCTGAAAGATTAGAGTTCAATCTTATCTGATATTGTAACGACTCTTCATGAATAACAAAATAACTTGATCTTGTCGATTACTGACTGTGCTTGAATTAATTTCTATATTGTTACACAGAAAGAGAGTGGGGGGATCATTTATTCCTGTCTTTATTTATTTGAATCCTATATACTGCATGGGCAGTTAGAAATGTGGATATACTGTAGTTCACCATTAACACTTGTGTGGTGTTCATGTTTTTGTTATTCACCCAATGTTCGCGGGTCTGATGGACCCACAACATTATTGTGTTTTTAAAAACAATACAGCCATACCAATTTACTTAGATGTTGACTTATATCAATTACAAGCAATATAGGCAGCATACATTGTTAACATTTGCCATTTTCCTCTGCTAGATCACATTTATCAATACAACGCTATTAGTATTTTTGGATAGAATGTGATTTTAAAAAACAAAAATTGATTATAATCAATTAATGGGTGGAATAAATCATGTTTATCTTGAACAAATATAAATTAAACAAGGTTTTCATCACAACTGACATTTATTGCTTTGAATTGAACAAATTGGGAGGACAAATTTTACATACAGCCGTAGAACATGCCCTAGAACACACACGCATGCAACAACATCACTCACACGTACTTTGGGTGTTGGAGTTGTTGGTTCTGTGGGTCGGGCGGATGGGGCACCAGCATCCTCCTCCTGAATCCTTCTCACGATGGCTGCGGAAGCTGGGGTCTCGAGAAAGAGCCTTCTCCTCTGTAGCTTCCCTCAGTTCCAATCTGGGTTCAATGCCATCCAGATGACAAATGTGTTGTACTCCGAGATGTTGAAGAATATCACAAGTGACCAGCGTAGGGTTCTTCTTTTGCAGCTATAGCCAGTCACCAGCTTGTCTAAATTGTCCACCCCTCCTTTTGTGGTATTGTAATCCATTTATGATTTCTGGTTTTTGATGTTCCTGGTCACAGATTCTCCCTATATAGAGTACTCATGAGTACCACATTTTTGCTTTTCTTTGGCACGTAGGACACTAGGGACGTGTCTACCGTGAACACAAACTTAGAGGAATAGGCCTGTTCCATGTATTCAACAGCTGAGGTGGGACTCTGACCTTTTTTTGTACCGTTCCTACCATCGTCATTTTCCTCTTGAGGAGCTCCTGTCCCAGCTTGTGCGAAGAAAAAAAGTTATCGCATGTGATGTTGTTGCCACGGAGTCCCTGTGTCACGTCCAGGACAACCCGCATCCCGTGGTTCTTCTCAGGGGATCCTCCATCTGGCTGCCCTGCATACACTTGCAAGTTCCACATATATGATGAAGCAGCATCACAGGCAGCCCAAATCTTGATTCTATATTTAGCCTGTTAACCTGTTGCGACGAGCAATCCCGTATCCGGGAGCGTAATTATAGCCTCAAGCTAATTACCATAACGCAACGTTAACTATTCATGAAAATCGCAAATGAAATGAAATAAATATATTGGCTCACAAGCTTAGCCTTTTGTTAACAACACTGTCATCTCAGATTTTCAAAAAATGCTTTTCAACCATAGCTACACAATCATTTGTGTAAGAGTATTGATAGCTAGCATAGCATTAAGCCTAGCATTCAGCAGGCAACATTTTCACAAAAACAAGAAAAGCATTCAAATAAAATAATTTACCTTTGAAGAACTTCGGATGTTTTCAATGAGGAGACTCTCAGTTAGATAGCAAATGTTCAGTTTTTCCAAAAATATTATTTGTGTAGGAGAAATTGCTCCGTTTTGTTCATCACGTTTGGCTAAGAAAAAAACCCGTATCCGGGAGTGTAATTATAGCCTCAAGCTCATTACCATAACGCAACGTTAACTATTCATGAAAATCGCAAATGAAATTAAATAAATATATTTGCTCACAAGCTTAGCCTTATGTTAACAACACTGTCATCTCAGATTTTAAAAAAAATGCTTTTCAACCATAGCTACACAAGCATTTGTGTAAGAGTATTGATAGCTAGCATAGCATTAAGCCTAGCATTCAGCAGGCAACATTTTCACAAAAACAAGAAAAGCATTCAAATAAAATCATTTACCTTTGAAGAACTTCGGATGTTTTCAATGAGGACATTCTCAGTTAGATAGCAAATGTTCAGTTTTTCCAAAAATATTATTTGTGTAGGAGAAATCGCTCCGTTTTGTTCATCACGTTTGGCTAAGAAAAAATAAATAAAATTCAGTCATTACAACGCAAACTTTTTTCCAAATTAACTCCATAATATCGACAGAAACATGGCAAACGTTGTTTAGAATCAATCCTCAAGGTGTTTTTCACATATCTATTCGATGATAAATCACTCGTAGCAGTTTGGTTTCTCCTCTGTTCAAAATGGAAAAATGCACGCACCTGGAGATTACGCGAGGACACCGAGCAGACACCTGGTAAATGTAGTCTCTTATGGTCAATTTTCCAATGATATGCCTACAAATACGTCACAATGCTGCAAACACCTTGGGGAAACGACAGAAAGTGTAGGCTCATTCCTTGCGCATTCACAGC
Source organism: Oncorhynchus mykiss (assembly GCF_057628025.1). Taxonomy (NCBI): domain Eukaryota; kingdom Metazoa; phylum Chordata; class Actinopteri; order Salmoniformes; family Salmonidae; genus Oncorhynchus; species Oncorhynchus mykiss. Next base: position 61,119,471 of record NC_143027.1, on the reverse strand, counting down.
CATATAAGGAGACATTGGAACACAGCCTATTCAAAATCTGGCTCACTTCTTGTATGAAATGTCATCTTGGTTTTGCCTGTAGCATTAGTTCTGTGGCACTCACAGACTATATCTTTGCAGTTTTGGAAACGTCAGGGTGTTTTCTTTCCAATGCTGTCAATTATATGCATAGTCGAGAATCTTTTCGTGACAAAATATCTTGTTTAAAACGGGAACGTTTTTCATCCAAAAATGAAATACTGCCCCCAGAGGTTCAAGAGGTTAAGACCGTATGTACAGCCTGAAGGGGCAGTGGCCCCTAAATGTCATAAACTGCTCATCAACAGTAACGCTGGGCTCAGGGTTGTAAAACAGGGGAAAGCGGTCCACCCACTTGTACAACACTGACCCAATTGCAGCTAGCTTGTCTCTCTGCCGCCAATCTGGTCTGGGGTCTCGGATATTGAAGCGGTTAATCCTGGAAATAATTTTTTCAGAGACATTGTTGCATGGAAAAGTTCTCTGCCAGTTTCTGCATCCCACAGGGATTCTGTGGATTCCCCAATGGATCTGAGACCACCAGCAAGGATAAGAACCCCAATGTTTGCATGTAAATTAGTTTGGTCCATCGCCTTCCATCTCCCTCCAAAAACACACCTTCCAACCAAATTAGTGCAGTCCAGAATGATTTTCTGGATGGTCACTGGGATGAACAGTTCAAAAGAAGACTTTATGTTCTTAACATGACTAACCACCATCCGCGTTGGCCCTGGTTGCATCCTTATCACATTGGCAGCCATTCCTTGGGGAAGAAGACAATTCAATTTCACAATTTTTTGACATCCATATTGCTCCTCCTGTAGGCTGCTGATGGGCTGGTTGTTGACGGGCTGGTCCTGGGGCTGGCTGAGGGTCAATCTCATCTTCTTCTTCTAACTCACTGTCAGACTCCGAGTTGATAGAGACATGATCCTCATACTCGGAAAATTCAAAGTGGAAGACGCTCTATACACACTAGCTTCTCTCTCTGCAGAAAATAGTTCTAACGCCCTCTGAGCAAAGATTATTTTTGCCATACTGATTGATTATGGTAAGGAGCCACACATGCAAAAGCTTTTTATTTATTGTGTCCCTCCCTCAATTTGCACGTGACTGGGGTAGAGTGTGGGAAAACACTGAATTGTTCTACAATGTATCAAAATAATGTATCTAAGTAATGTATTGTAATAACATTGTGCAGGATCCGCAAGACCTTGTGTAGTTTCACACAATACAAAGGGTAAAGAGTTGCGAGAAAAGCTGTAGACAGGCAGGCAGGCAGAGAGACAGACAGGTTATTGGTGCTATGTTGAAACAGCAAGCCCAGGGAGGAGGAAGACAGAGTGAAGGCATGCAGCAAACCTTTTTGTTTCACTTTTACTTGTATTCACCTACACACACACTTTTCCACACTTTTATTACCCTCAGGTCCAGTGGACCCGAACACCACATATGTAATGTACGTGTGTAGTGGGGTACACATTGTGCACTCAATGAAATTGTGTTCTTTTACATGTGTTTTTCCCAACTGCATACTGCAATACTAGTATACTTTACTGGAAATTATACTTAACAAAAATATAAACGCAACATGTAAAGTGTTGGTCCCATGTTTCATGAGTTTAAATAAAAGATAACAGAAATGTTCCATATGCACAAAAAGCTTTTTTCTCTCAAATTTTATGCACACTGACTGCAGGAATGTCCACCAGAGCTATTGCCAGAAAATGGAATGTTAATTTCTCTACCATAAACTTCTTCTAACGTAATTTTAGAGAATTTGGCAGTACGTCCAACCGGTTTCACAATCGCAGATCACAAGTAACCTTGCCAGCCCAGAACCTCCACATCCGGCTTCTTCACCTGCGTGATCGTCTGAGACCGGCTGATGAAACTGAGGAGTATTTCTGTCTAAAAAAGCCATTTTGTTGGGAAAAACACATTTTGATTGGCAGGTCCTGGCTCCCCAGTGAGTGGGTCTGGCTCCCAAGTGGGTGAGCCAATGCCTTCCCAGGGCCACCAATGGCTTTGCCCCTGCACAGTCATGTGAAATCCATAGATCAGGGCCTAATGAATTTGTTTCAATTGACTGATTTCCTTGTATGAACTGTAACTCAGTAAAATATTTGAAATTGTTGCATTCTGTGTTTATATTTTTGTTCAGTTTATTTAGAAAGGAGGTTTGCCTCCTTGATTCATATTTCTTAAAGTTTTGACATACTCCGCAAGAAAAGTGAATCCAACATGTGTGACCCCGGCAGACCAACCGGCTCATTTGCAGTCACGGTTCATGAAGTCACAGTTCCTCCAGTCACAGTTATGTTTTTTTTCTGCAGGTCTGACAGAGGCTGCCTAACTAAACAGGAAATCTAATTATCTTCCCACTTTTGTCACGTAATGGAAGTGCCCCTCTGGTGACAACCTTGCACATGTTCTCTACTGAGTTTAAATACTGTCTCGTGGCTCCTGATGGTGTGGGGAAACTGTAACTATGTTGCCAAAAGTGCTGCCTTCTATCATTAAAACCTGCAACACATGCAAATGTAAGAATATGTTAGTCTGCAGCTTAATTATATAGTCTGTTTTTGCATTTTGTTTTGCATTATCTGTCTTCATGACCTTTGTTAAGACTCTTCTGTCTGACTGTCCATAAACCACATTTATACTGATATTATCATTACCATCACTACCATTCTGTCTATCCCCGGTTTCTTTACACTTGGCATTATAATGACCAGAATGCCTCATAGCCCAACTCGGGAAGGTGATATTACTAGATCCTGCCTACTGTGACCGGATTTCACCGGATGTGGGCACAGATCCAATCACAGGATGGATGTTATTACTAAATATGAAAAGGCTCATTCATAGTCAGTGCAGTCACAGCAGACACCTAGGCCAGTGCTGTAATGTGGTTTCATGTTAAGCAGTTAATTAGTGTTTACAATATATAGACGTCTCACAATATCAAAAAATAGGGTTTGCAGTAGTTGGTTGCTACGTCTTCAAATGCCAAGACTAAGTTTAAATTGAACACATTATAATTGTAGCATTCATTATATGATTAAGAGCATTTTACCTTTCGTCACGGTCAAATTTAATTTATTATTTATTGTGAATGTTTTGATTGAATCTATTTTTAAGAGCAGGGTTGTGGTTATTGGTAATGCCGTAACATAGTGGGGCTGATCATGCACTGTGGAGTGCGAAATTGACCCACTCTTGTAATTAGCATTAATTAGCACCTCTGTTGGCGGATAGCACGGCTGAACCTGGATGTCCTGTAGTTTGGACTGTGCACTGCTGTCACTTCTACAGTGAGCCACATGAAAACTATCTGGCTACTTTGGCTGCAGTGGCTTTTCTCTGCGAGAGCCAGTATCAGTGACCGAAAGAATGATGGGATCTGAGGTGCACACACTTTCTGGATAAATTGAAAAGATACCTGTAAATTTAACAAACGTACATTTGCATCACAGTTTCTTCAAACCTCTTTGTTCTTTGTGCCCTTTCGTCAATGTTCACTTTTCACTTGAGTACAAAGAAGTTTGCTGAACTTGAAGATATTTAAACATTTAATTTCTTTAATACATGTCCTGGACAATCAAATTCTAAGACTTGGGCAGCATTACCAACAAAAAAAATCTAAATTGGATACGTATCGAAACTTTACAACCTTGGAAGCTGACCAGTGTAATACTTAATACTGGAACATCATCATAGTTGTCCATAATTGAATTATATTAGCACAACATAAGGAAACCGTATCAGTAGACATTTGCAATATCCATGACCTTGTATCTAGCAGTACCAATGCTATAGAGAACAACAAACTTGCTGTTCCATGTCAGGAAGTTTGGGGTGATGGAATGGCAAAATTGGGTTTATTGCCTTTATTTTCTATCACACACAACTGCATCAGTAAAAAGGTACAGCCAATATCCATATATATATTTTTGATGTTATTTTAATGGAAAAAACAATGGAAAAAATGATGTGCTCTTCTTTCAAAAACAAGGACATTTCTAAGTGATCCCAAGCTTTTTAACATTGTTTTTTCCATTAAAATAACATCAAATCTATCAGAAATACAGTGTAGACATTGTTAATGTTGTAAATTACTATTATAGCTGGAAATGGCAGATTTTTTAATGGAATATCTACATCGGCAAGCAGAGGCCAATTATCAGCAACCATCACTCCTGTGTTCCAATGGCACGTTGTGTTAGCTAATCCAAGTTTATAATTTTAAAAGGCTAATTGATCATTTGAAAACCCTTTTGCAATTATGTTAGCACAGCTGGAAACTGTAGTGCTGATGAAAGAAGCAAAAAAACTGGCCTTCTTTTGACAAGTTGAGTATCTGGAGCATCAGCATTTGTTGGTTCGATTACAGGCTCAAAATGGCCAGAAGAAAGAACTTTCTTCTGAAACTCGTCAGTCTATTCTTGTTCTGAGAAATGGGAGGCCCCAGTGCACAACTGAGCAAGAGGACAAGTACATAAAAGTGTCTAGTTTGAGAAACAGATGAATGTGATGATAAAGATATTTAAGCTTTCCACACTTGACCCTAATGTACTTGTCCTATTGCTCAGTTGTGAGAGCCAGTTTGCACTCTTCTGTGTGTTCTGTGAAGGGAGGAGTACACAGCGTTGTACGAGATCTTCAGTTTCTTGGCAATTTCTCGCATGGAATTGCACAAATAAATGCTTCACAGATTTCAAGTAAGACACATCTCAACATCAACTGTTCAGTGTAGACTGCATGAATCAGGCCTTCATGGTAGAATTTCTGCAAAGAAACCACTACTAAAGGACACCAATAAGAAGAAGTGACTTCCTTGGGCCAAGAAACACGAGAAATGGACATTCGACCGGGTCGAATCTGTCCTTTGGTCTGATGAGTCCAAATATGAGATTTTTGCTTCCAAATGGCGTGTAGTGACTTTTTCCAGACTGTTGGAAAAACTTTCCAGGTGAAGCTCATTGAGAGAATGCCAAGAGTGTGCAAAGCTGTCATCAAGTTAAAGGGTGGCTACTTTGAAGAATCTCAAATATAAAATATATTTTGATTTGTTTAGAACTTTTTTGGCTACTACATGATTCCACATGTGTTATTTAATGTCTTCACTATCATTCTACAATGTAGAAAATAGTACAAATAAAGAAAAACCCTTGAATGAGTAGGTGTGTTTAAACTTTTGACTGGTACTGTAGATTTAGAGTTAGATAAACTTGGATTTTTCTGCAAGGACATTTACAGGATATTACCCTCCACGACATAACATTCACTCCAAATCAAGTCTCCAAACCTACAACCTGATTTTGGACCAAATTACCTGGGAAGAATTCCAACTTAAAAATATCATCTTTTCCAAGGTCTATACAGCAAATGCTCTGGCAAACCATCGACCAGCAAAAGAAGCACTAGAAACCTGAAATCTCCATCCAACCTAGAATTGAGGTAGTAATGTTTAGTCTGAACCTACTTTTGAACCCAAGAAGAAAAATACATTACAATGATATATTTTACTTTATAAGGTTGAATGCTAAGTTAAGGCTACCAAGTTTGCTAGAACAGAACAGATCTGATCAATTACCACTGAGGTGTGAATTGAGAGGTGTCAAAGCCCTTGAGTTGTTTGAAATGTTTGGACAAAGTTTACAGGTAACTTATTAGATAATGTGTAGTCATGTTGGGAGAGTTGGAACCGGTGTTTTTCTGAATCAAACACGCAAAGAAATTGACATTTTGGAGATATAACGATGGAATTTATCAAACAAAATGGACAATTTGTGATGTTTATGGGACATATTGGAGTGCCAACAGAAGAAGCTCTTCAAAGGTAAGGCATGAATTATATAGTTATTTCTGAGTTTTGTGTAGCGCCTGGCAGGTTGAAATATGATTGTCATGTGTTTGTTTGATGGGGTGCTGTCCTTAGATAATAGCATGGTTAGCTTTCGCCGTAAAGCTTTTTTGAAATCACTGTCGCTGGATTAACAAGAAGTAAAGCTTTGATTTTGTATATTGCACTTGTGATTGTATGAAAGTAAAATATTTGTAATAATTTAATTTGAATTTGGTGCTCTGCCATTTCACCGGATGTTGTCAAATCGATCCCGTTAATGGGATTTGATCCCCAAGAAGTTTTAAGGTTGCTGCCCTTATCATCACCAAGCATGTCTCTGACCTTAACTTGACTCTCCTCTCTGGGGAGGTTCCTATTGCTTGAAAGGCAGCCACAGTGCATCCTTTATTTAACCTCTCTGGAATATGTGGAACGCTAGCGTCCCACCTGGCCAAAAGCCAGTGAAAATGCAGAGCGCCAAATTCAAATAAATTACTATAAAAATCAAACTTTCATGAAATCAAACATGTAAGATACCAAAATAGAGCTACACGTGTTGTGAACATAGCCAACATGTCAGATTTCAAAAATGCTTTTCGGTGAAAGTAAACAATGCTATTATCTGAGGGTAGCACCACCGTAAACAAAGAGAGAAAACATATTTCAACCCTGCAGGCAAGATGCAAGATGCAGAAATAAAAATATAAATCATGCCTTACCTTTGACGAGCTTCTTTTCTTGGCACTCCAGTATGTCCCATAAACATAACAAATTGTCCTTTTGTTCGATTAATTCCGTCGATATATATATCCAAAATGTCAATTTATTTGGCGCGTTTGATCCAGAAATACACCGGTTCCAACTTGCGCAATGTGACTACAAAATATCTCAAAAGTTACCTGTAAATTTTGCCAAAACATTTCAAACTACTTTTGTAATACAACTTTAGGTACTTTTTTAAAGTAAATAATCGCTAAAATTGAAGACAGGATGATCTGTGTTCAATACAGGAAGAAAACAAACTGACGCTACCTTTCTGGTCATGAAAAGAGAGAAATCTGAATGGTTTCTCCTCTGGGTTTCGCCTGCTACATAAGTTCTGTTATACTCACAGACATGTTTCAAACAGTTTAAGAAATTTCTGAGTGTTTTCTATCCAAATCTAATAATATGCATATCTTATCTTCTGGAGATGAGTAGCAGGCAGTTGAATTTGGCATGCATTTCATCCGGACGTGAAAATACTGCCCCCTGTCACCAAGAAGTTAAAGAGCGAGATCAAGCAGATCCTTACTGTGTTGGAAAATGTGTCGATAATCAACTGACAAGCTTTCCTGACGTTTATAATATTCTCTATGGTATGCAATCTGGTTTCCGCTCAGGTTATGGATGTGTTATTGCATACTTAAAGGTCCTAAAAGATGTCACCATTGCACTTGATTCTAAGCAATGTTGTGCTGCTATTTTTATTGACTTGGCCAAAGCTTTTGATATGGTACACCATTCCATTCTTGTGGGTCGGCTAATGAGTATTGGTGTCTCTAAGGGGTCTTTGGCCTTGTTTGCTAACTACCTCTCTCAAAGAGTGCAGTATATAAAGTCAGAACATCTGCTGTCTCAGCCACTTCGTGTCACAAAAGGAGTACCCCAAGGCTCGATCCTGGGCCCCACGCTCTTCTCAATTTCAACAACATAGCTCAGGCAGTAGGAAGCTCTCTCATCCAGTTATATGCAGATGATGCAGATGACTCTTTACAACAAAGCTTTCTTAGTGTCCAACAAGCTTTCTCTGCCCTTAACCTTGTTCTGAACACCTCCAAAACAAAAGTCATGTGGTTTGGTAAGAAGAATGCCCCTCTCCCCACCGGTGTGATTACTACCTCTGAGGGTTTAGAGATTGAGGTAGTCACCTCATACAACTACTTTTGAGTATGGCTACACGGTGCACTGTCCTTCTCTTAGCAAATATCAAAGCTTCAGGCTAAGGTTAAATCTAGACTTGGTTTCCTCTATCGTAATCACTCCTCTTTCACCCCAGCAGCCTAACTAACCATGATTCAGATGACCATCCTACCCATGTTAGATTACGGAGATTTCATTTATACATCGGCAGGTAAGGGTGCTCTCGAGCGGCAATATGTTCTTTACCATTCAGCCATCAGATTTGCCACCAATGCTCCTTATAGGATACATTACTGCACTCTATACTCCTCTGTAAACTGGTCATCTCTGTATACCCGTTGCAAGACACACTTTTGAATGCTTATTTTTAAACCTTACTTATAAGGCCTCACTCCCCCCCTATCTGAGATACCTACTGCAAGCCTCATCCTCCACATACAACACCCGTTCTGCCAGTCACATTCTGTTAAAGGTCCCCAAAGCACATACATCCCTGGGTCGCTCGTCTTTTCAGTTCGCTGCAGCTAGCGACTGGAAATAGCTGCAAAAAACTTTCAAACTGGACAGTTTCTTGGAATCTCATCATTCAAAGACTCATTCATGGACACTCTTACTGACAGTTGTGGCTGCTTTGCCTGAGGTATTGTTATCTCTACCTTCTTGCCCTTTATGCTGTTGTCTTTGCGCAATAATGATTGTACCATATTTTGTGCTGCTACCATGTTGTGCTGCTGCCATGTTGTAGCTACCATGTTGTTGTCATATTGTGTTGCTACTATTTTTATTTTTGTATTTATTATTTCTTTATTTTATTTAACCAGGTAGGCCAGTTGATAACAAGTTCTCATTTACAACTGCGACCTGGCCAAGATAAAGCAAAGCAGTGCGAAAAAAACAACACAGAGTTACACATGGGGTAAACAAACATACAGTCAATAACACAATATAAAAATCTGTACACAGTGTGTGCAAATGAAGTAAAGAGGTAAGGCAATAAATGGCCAATAGTGGCAAAGTAATAACAATTTAGCAATGTACACTGAAGTGATATATGTGCAGATGAGGATGTGCAAGTAGAAATACTGGTGTGCAAAAGAGCATAAAAACAAAAACAAATATGGGGATGAGGTAGGTAGTGAGGTAGGTAGTTGGTTGGATGAGCTTCCTGTATAAAAGAGAGTTACACATGGGGTAATGAGTGGAGAACAGGAGGGCTTCTTAAAGAAAAACTTACAGGTCTGTGAGAGCCGGAATTCTTACTGGTCAAATACTTATGCCATGCAATAAAATTCAAATTAATTACTTAAAAATCATACAATGTCATTTTCTGGATTTAGATTCCGTCTCTCACAGTTGAAGTGTACCTATGATAAAAATGACAGACCTCTACATGCTTTGTAAGTAGGAAAAACTGCAAAATTGGCAGTGTATCAAATACTTGTTCTCCCCACTGTACATATACATATGAGATAAGTAATGTACGGTATGTAAATATTATATTAAGTAGCATTGTTTAAAGTTGCTAGTGATATATTTTGACATCAATTTCCATCAATTTCCATTATTAAAGTGGCTGGAGTTGAGTCAGTGTGTTGGCAGCAGCCACTCAATGTTAGTGGTGTCTGTTTAACAGTCTGATGGCCTTGAAATAGAAGCTGTTTTTCAGTCTCTCGGTCCCTGCTTTGATGCACCTATACTGACCTCGCCGTCTGGATGATAGCGGGGTGAACAGGCAGTGGTTCGGGTGGTTGTTGTCCATGATGATCTTTATGGCCTTCCTGTGACATCGGGTGGTGTAGGTGTCCTGGAGGGCAGGTAGTTTGCCCCCGGTGATGTGTTGTGCAGACCTCACTACCCTCTGGAGAGCCTTACGGTTGTGGGCGGAGCAGTTGCCATACCAGGCGGTGATACAGCCCGGCAGGATGTTCTCGATTGTGTATCTGTAGAAGTTTGTGATTGCTTTTGGTGACAAGCCGAATTTCTTTAGCCTCCTGAGGTTGAAGAGGTGCTGCTGCGCCTTCTTCACCACGCTGTCTGTGTGGGTGGACCAATTCAGTTTGTCAGTGATGTGTACGCCGAGGAACTTAAAACTTACTACCCTCTCCACTACTGTCCCGCCGATGTGGATAGGGGGGTGCTCCCTCTGCTGTTTCCTGAAGTCCACAATCATCTCCTTTGTTTTGTTGACGTTGAGTGTGAGGTTATTTTCCCGACACCACACTCCGAGGGCCCTCACTTCCTCCTCACTTCCAGACCGTCTCGTCGTTGTTGGTAATCAAGCCTACCACTGTAGTGTCGTCCGCAAACTTGTTGATTGAGTTGGAGGCGTTCATGGCCACTCAGTCGTGGGTGAACAGGGAGTACAGGAGAGGGCTCACAACGCACCCTTGTGGGGCCCCAGTGTTGAGGATCAGCGGGGTGGAGATGTTGTTACCTACCCTCACCACCTGGGGGCGGCCCGTCAGGAAGTCCAGTACCCAGTTGCACAGGGCTGGGTCGAGACCCAGGTATCTCGAGCTTGATGACTAGTTTGGAGGGTACTATGTTGTTAAATGCTGAGCTGTAGTCGATGAACAGCATTCTCACATAGATATTCCTCTTGACATAGGTATTCCTCTTCTCCAGATGGGTTAGGGCAGTGTGCAGTTTAGTTGCGGTTGCATTGTCTGTGGACCTATTGGGGCGGTAAGCAAATTGGAGTGGGTCTAGGGTGTCAGGTAGGGTGGAGGTGATATGGTCCTTGACTAGACACTCAAAGCACTTCTGGATGACGGAAGTCAGTGCTACGGGGTACTGACTTCCAGGCGTTTAGCTCAGTTACCTTAGCTTTCTTGGGAACAGGAACAATGGTGGCCCTCTTGAAGCATGTGGGAACAACAGACTGGGATAAGGATTGATTGAATATGTCCGTAAACACACCAGCCAGCTGGTCTGCGCATGCTCTGAGGACGCGGCTGGGGATACCGTCTGGGCCTGCAGCCTTGCGAGGGTTAACACGTTTAAATGTTTTACTCACGTTGGCTGCAGTGAAGGAGAGTCCGCAGGTTTTGGTTGCGGGCCGTGTCAGTGGCACTGTATTGTCCTCAAAGTGGGCAAAAAAGTTACTTAATCTGTCTGGGAGCAAGACATCCTGGTCCGCGACGGGGCTGGTTTTCTAGACCCTGCCACATACCTCTTGTGTCTGAGCCGTTAAATTGCGACCCAAAACTTCGTTTGCCTCTTTTACGACGTCGTTGTTTTGGGTCGCCGGCTGGGATCCGATCCATTGTCCTGGGTGGAAGGCAGAACACAGGATCCGCTTCGGGAAAGTCATATTCCTGGTCGTAATGATGGTGAGTTGACGTTGCTCTTATATTCAGTAGTTCCTCCCGACTGTATGTAATGAAACCTAAGATTACCTGGGGTAGCAATGTAAGAAATAACACATAAAAAAACAAAATACTGCACAGTTTCCTAGGAACACGAAGCGAGGCGGCCATATCTGTAGGCGCCGGAAGTCAAATGAGTGGGTGTTGTGTTGCTATGGTGACCAGTGAGCTGAGATAAGGAGGAGCATTACCTAGCAAGGCCTTGTTAATGTCCTGGAGCCAGTGGGTTTGGTGACGAATATGTAGAGAGGACCAGACAACGAGAACTATGCTGGGTTGTCATGTATTGCTGCCATGTCGTAGGTCTCTCTTCATGTAGTGTTGTGGTGTCTCTCTTGTCGTGATGTGATTTTTGTCCAATATTTATTTATTTTTATATATTTTTAAATCCCAGCCCCGTCCCCGCAGGATGCCTTTTAGTAGGTCGTCATTGTGAATTTGTTCTTAACTGACTTTCCTAGTTAAATAAGGGTTAAATACAAATAAAATGTGAACTGTAGCCCACGCTGAGCGTACATTTTTCCTTTATTTCTTTAAATGTCGCCAACCAAACAAGAAACAACAAAACCGAATGTGAAGCTTACTAGGGCTATACAGGTCACTAACAAAGATAACTACCCACAAAATAACAAAGGAAAAAAGGCTGCCTAAGAATGATTCCCAACATGTATGATTCCAAGTATGATTCCCAGAGACAACGATAGACAGCTGTCCCTGATTGAGAACCATACCTGAACAAAACATAGAAACACAGAACATAGAGTTTCCCACCCGAGTGGGAAATGAACTCATTCGCTGCTGCAGAGGTAACTCTGGGTCTTCCTTTCCTGTGGTGGTGCTCATGAGAGCCAGTTTTATCATAGCGCTTGATGGTTTTTGCGACTGCAATTGCAGAAACTCTTGAAATTTTACCGATTGACTGACCTTCATGTCTTAGAGTAATGATGGACTGTCATTTCGCTTTGCTTATTTGAGCTGTTCTTGCCCTAATATGGACTTGGTCTTTTACCAAATAAGGCAATCTTCTGTTTACCACCCTTACCTTGTCACAACACATCACAACACAAGAAATTATACAGATGAACTTTTAACAAGGCACACCTGTTAATTGAAATGCATTCCAGGTGACTACCTCATGAAGCTGGTTGAAAAAATGCGAAGAGTGTGCAAAGCTGTCATCAAGGCAAAGGGTGGCTACTTTGAATAATCTCAAATATAAGAAACATTTTGTGATTCCATATGTGTTATTTCATTGTTTTGATGTCTTCACTATCATTCTACAATGTAGAAAATAGTTAAAATAAAGAAAACCCCTGTAATGAGTAGGCGTGTCCAAACTTTTGACTGGTACAGTTTAAACACACACTGAGTGCACAAAACATTAGGAACACCTACTCTTTCCATGACATAGACTGTTAAATTGTCACTTGTTAAATCGACTTTAATCCATGTAGATGAAGGGGAGGAGACATGTTAAATAATTATTTTTTATCCTTGAGACAATTGAGACATGGATTGTGTATGTGTGACATTCAGAATGTGAATGGGCAAGACAAATGACTTAAGTGCCTTTGAACGTGGTATGGTTTTAGGTGCCAGGTGCACCGGTTTGAATGTGTCAAGAACTGCAATTCTGCTGGTATTTTCACACTCAACAGTTTCCCGTGTGTATCAAGAATGGTCCACCACCCAAAGGACATCCAGCCAACTTGACACAACTGTGGGAAGCATTTGTGTCAACATGGGCCAACATCCCTGAGAAACTCTTTCGACACTTTGTAGAGTCCATGCCTCATTTCTGAAGGTAAAAGGGGGGGGGGGGGGGCAACTCAATATTAGGAAGGTGTTCTTAATGTTTTATACACTCATTGTATATCCTGTATATAACAATTGGGATAATGGGGAACATTGGAAGAAGCGCATTCCAAATTGTCATTGGTAAGGAGAGCTCATTAGCTCAAACATTGGAATGTTCTTAACAAAACTACAAACTGATCGAATCCACAAGAGATGGGGAGAGATATAAAGCAAGCAGTCTCAATTCTTGCTGCAAGTCAGATATTTAGCTCGACCACTTCACAAGAGCAGTATGCTGGAAATCAATAGTGTCTGGTCAGAGCTCTTCTCCCGCAGCACTTACTCCAGTTCAAGAGCCCCTTAAATGACTGAGGGTGGGTCCGTGGCCCAAACCACAAAATATTTAACTACTTTCTATTTACAGAACTTAGTTCATCTTGCTGTCACTATATTTGATCAACTTGACGAAGATAAGATGCCTGACACCATCCGTGATTAAATTGAGACATTGATCGAACTCCATCAATTGAATCCTACACTCTCTTTGCATTGTACCTTAATTTAAGGATATGGCAGACATATGCCCCCTTTCGAGAGATTGGGCACCCCTAGTAAACTGAAAAAAAAATCTGTCAAAAATTGCTAATATATGCAAATAAAATTATTATTATTATTGGATAGAAAACACTCTAAAGATTCTAAAACCGTTGGAATTATGTCTGTAAGTATAGCAGAACTCACAGGGCAGGCATTCTTCCAAACTAGTTTTTGTGGCCATGAAAGTTGGAGCAACTTTGACGTCATGGCCCCCACCCTTCCCAACCAGTTATGATTCTGGGGACACTTTCTATCTCTTCCGCTAGATGTCCTCTTTCAGTAGAGCTTTGAATCGTTCAAATCCCGCGAGAATTGACCCTATGGGAGTGAAACTGTCGCGTTCGGACCTTTATTTTCCTTTGTTTTGTCTTTATTTAGTATGGTCAGGGCGTGAGTTGGGGTGGGCAGTCTATGTTTGTGTTTCTATGTTTTTCTATTTCTGTGTTTGGCCTGATATGGTTCTCAATCAGAGGCAGCTGTTTATCATTGCCCCTGATTGAGAACCATATTTAGGTAGCCTGGGTTTCACTGCTGGGTTGTGGGTGTTTGTTTCCTGTGTCAGTGATTGTGCCACACGGGACTGTTTCGGTTTGTTTATTTCACGTTATCATTTATTGTTTTGTATTTCATAGTGTTCAGGCTTTTCTTATTAAAATCGTCATGGACACTTACCACGCTGCATCTTGGTCCAATCCTTACTCCTCTTCAGACGAAGAGGAGGAAATCTGCCGTTACAGGTTCATCCGAAATGGATGAAAATACCCCCCCCCCACATTAATTCTGGCAGTCTGTTCTTTAATGGATTTGATTGTATTTTTTTGTCAACAATACACACAAAATACTCTGTAATGTCTAAGTGAAAGAACTTTTTAAAAAACCCGTAAAGTTTGAAAAATAAAGCACTAATATATCTTGATTAGATAGATGTTCAAACCCCAGAGTTACATACATGTTAGAATCACCTTTGGCAGCGATTACAGCTGTGATTACAGCTTTGCACTCCTGGATTGTACAATATTTGCACGTTATATATATTTTTATTCATCACAGCTCTGTCAAATTGGTTGTTGACAGCCATTTTCAAGTCTTACAATAGATTTTCAAGCCAATTTAAGTCAAAGCTGAAAATAGGCCACTCGGGAACATTCAATGTCATCTTGGTAAGCAACTCCAGTGTATATTTGGCCTTGTCATTTAGGTTATTGTCCTGCTGAAAGGTGAATTTTTCTCCCAGTGTTTGTTGGAAAGTAGACTGAACCAGGTTATTCTAGGATTTTACATGTGCTTAGTTCTATTCCGTTTATTTTCATCATCAAAAACTTCCTAGTCCTTGCTGATGACAAGCATATCCATAACATGATGCAGCCTCCACCACGCTTGAAAATATTAAGAGTGGTACTTGGTGATGTGTTTGCCACATTGTTTGCAATTTTAATTAGTTTTGGAACATTTTTATTCTGTACAGGCTTCTTTCTTTTCACTCTGTCAATTAGGTTAGTACTTTTGAGTAACTACAATGTTGTTGATCCATCCTCAGTTTTCTCCTATCACAGCTTTTAACTGTAAGTGTTTTAAAGTCACCATTGGCCTCATGGTGAAATCCCTGAGTGGTTTCCTTCCTTTCTGGCAACTTAGTTCGGAAGGATGCCTGTATCTTTGCAGTGACTGGGTGTATACAGCATCCAAAGTGTAATTAATAACTTCACCACGCTTAAAGGAAAATGTATTAATTTTGTGCATCTACAAATAAGTCTCATTCTTTGTGAGGCATTGGAAAACCTCCCTGGTCTTTGTGGTTGAATCTGTATTTGAAATTCACTGCTTGACTGACATAACTTACAGATAATTGTATGCGTGGGGTACAGAGATGAGGTAGTCATTAAACAATCATGTTAAACATAATCATGTTGCACACAGAGTGAGTCCATGCAACTTACTATGTGACTTGTTAAGCAACTTTTTACCCCTGAACTTATTTACACTTGCCATAACAAAGGGTCTGAATTCCTTTTGACTCAAGACATTTCAGCTCTTAATTAAAATGTTTAATTAATTTTTAAACATTTCAAAAAACAAAATTACACTTTGACATTATGGGCTGTTGTGTGTAGGCCAGTGAGCAAAAATCTAAATGTAATCCATTTTAAATTCAGTATGTCACACAACAAAATGTGGAAAAAGTCAAAGGGTGTGAATACTTTCTGAAAGCGCTGTACAAAATCAATAGTTTTTGTGCCACACTTGTAATTAATTCATACATTTCAAAGTGTGTTAACCTTTCTGATTTTTAGAAAGGCTCAATCTTTATTGTGCTACATTGTGGTCCATAGTAGTGCGTGGTTCCGAGTTCTTTATTATTGAATGAGTTGCATCAACTTCGGGCTGAGAGGTCTTGTTGAGATGCAGCCTCACTCTCCCCTCGCCGTTGATAGTGTCATGCATATTTCATGATCAATGTAATGTCAATGAGTCCTATACTAATCCACCTGAGAGCCAGAGCGAGTAGACCCAATGATCAGGGTGAGTGAACTCAAACAGACTGGGATAAATATTGTATTTTGAGAGGCAGAGGTAGAAGATAGAAATAGAGAGAGAAAGGAAGGGCAATATAGAGAGCCTGGTATTTACCTTCCTCTTTTGATAACAAGTTGTAGATTTAAGATTAAAACCTGAGGATTGCTATTGTGGACACCGAGGCAGACATATCCCCCAATCTAATTGCTATCTGCAAGTCATGCAGATGTCTGAAAAAAAGAACTCGCATTAGTGTAAAGTTGATATTTTGCCCTAGCATTCAAGGGAGAAAAAAAGGTGCAGAATTAAATTTAGAGTGTGGGATAATTGATTGCAAAGTGGGTATGTGTCTTGACAAGTCAATAAGATGTAACAGCCAGTGCATTCAATGTATGCCCTGCTGTGCTGAAACAGAGTTCACACACAATTCCAAAATATCATAATGATAGTATATATATATATATATATATATATATATATATATATATATATATATATATATATATATGTGTATATGTATAACTGTACAGAGAGTTTACAAAACATTATGTAAACCTTCCTAATACTGCATTTTTCTTACCCTCAGAAGCGCCTCAATTAATTGGGACATGGACTCTACAAGGTGTCGAAATGATTCCACAGGGATGCTGGCCCATGTTGACGCCAATGCTTCCCACAAGTTGGCTGGATGTCCATTGGGGGGTGGACCATTCTTGATACACACTGGAAATTGTTAAACACGAAAAACCCAGTGTGCCTGGCACCTACTACCATACCCTTTTCAAAGGCAATTAAATATTTTGTCTTGCCCATTCACCCTCTGAATGTCACACATACACAATCCATGTCTCAGTTAAAAATCAACTTCTTATTGCTGGGGGGCAGTATTGAGTGGCTTGGATGAATAAGGTGCCGAGAGTAAACGGCCTGCCACTCAGGCCCAGAAGCTAACATATGCATATTATTAGTAGATTTGGATAGAAAACACTCTGATGTCTGTGAGTATAACAGAACAAATATGGCAGGCAAAAACCTGAGAAAACATCCAGAAGTGGAAAATCTGAGGATTGTAGGTTTTCAAGTCTTTGCCTATCCAATATACAGTGTAAAATTTGGTCTGATTGCACTTCCTAAGGCTTCCACTATATTGAATTTGGATTTGTGAACTAAACAGGCAAACAAAAAGGAGGTATTTGGACATAAATGATGGACATTATCGAATGTCCATCATTATCGAATGATTCCTGGGAGTGCATTCCGATGAAGATCATCAAAGGTAAGTGAATATTTATAATGCTATTTCTGACTTCTGTTGACTCCACAACATGGCGGGTATCTGTATGGCTTGTTTTGGTGCCTGAGCGCTGTACTCAGATTATTGCATGGTGTGCTTTTTCCGTAAAGCTTTTTTGAAATCTGACACAGCGGTTGCATTAACTTGTTATGGCTGCAATCCCACTAACGGGATAAGTGTCATCAACAACCGCTGAATAGCATAGCGCTACATACAATAAATATTACTAAAAATATTTATATTCATGAAATCACAAGTGCAATATAGGAAAACACAGTTTAGCCTTAATCTGACACCTGTCGTCTCAGGTTTTTAAATGATGCTTTACAGCGAAAGCAATCCAAGCGTTTGTGTAAGTTTATTGATTGCATGACAAAACATTAAGTACACTTAGCATCAGGTAGCTTGGTCACGAAAATCAGAAAAGCAATCAAATTAATCGTTTACCTTTGATGATCTTCGGATGTTTCCACTCATGAGACTCCCCGTTACACAACAAATGTTCCTTTTGTTCCATAAAGATGATTTTTATATCAAAAATACCTCAGTTTGTTTGCCGCGTTATGTTCAGAAATCCACAGGAAAGAGTGGTCACGACAACACAGACGAAAATTCAAAATAATTTCCATAATGTCCACAGAAACATGTCAAACGTTTTTTATAATCAATCCTCAGGTAGTTTTTAAAATATATTATCGATAATATATCAACCGCAAATGTCTTTCACAGTAGGAGAGGGAAAGGCAATACCTATCCAAACTCTGTTGCGCGAGCAAAACTCATGTGACCACTTGACGCGATGTTATCGTTCTGGCTCATTTTTCAAAATAAAAGCTTGAAACTATGTCTGAAGACTGTTGACACCTTGTGGAAGCAATAGGAAAAGGAATCTGCTTCATATCCCTTTAAATCCACCAAAGGGAGGCTATGAAACATGGAGTTTTCAAAATAGAAACCACTTCCTGTTTTGATTTTCCTCAGGGTTTCGCCTGCAATATCAGTGCTGTTTTACTCACAGACAATATTTTGACAGTTTTGGAAATTTTAGAGTGTTTTCTATCCAATAATAATAATAATATGCATATATTAGCAAATGAGACGGAGGAGCTGGCCGTTTACAATGGGCACCTTTTCATCCAAGCTACTCAATACTGCCCCTGCAGCCATAAAAAGTTAAGGAGAAGTATATCTTTAATTCCATGTCTCACACTTGTATTTTCATCAACATTTATGATGAGTATTTCTGTAAAAAGATGTGGCTCTCTGCAAAATCACCGGATGTTTTGGAAGCAAAACATTACTGAACATAACGCGCCAATGTAAACTAAGATTTTGGGATATAAATATGAACTTTATCGAACAAAACATACATGTATTGTGTAACATGAAGTCCTATGAGTGTCATCTGATGAAGATCATCAAAGGTTAGTGATTCATTTTATCTCTATTTCTTTATCTCTACTGACCTAACAAAATCGCATGGTATGCTTTCGTCTTAAAGCCTTTTTGAAATCGGACACTGTGGTGGGATTAACAACAAGTTTATCTTTAAAATGGTGTATCATACTTGTATGTATGAGGAATTTTAATTATGAGATTTCTGTTGTTTGAATTTGGCGCCCTGCACTTTCACTAGCTGTTGTCAAATAGATCCTGTTAATGGGATTTCAGCCGCAAGAAGTTTTAACCTGTCTCGTCACCTTCATCAACACTGATTAAAGTTGATTTAACAAGTACCATCAATAAGGGCTCATAGCTATCACCTAGATTTAACTAGTCAATCTATGTCATGGAAGGAACAGGTGTTCCTAATTTTATAGTTCATCTTCCATCACATTACAGGTAATTCTGACAACTTGAAAGCTTTATTTCCTTAAAACAATATGTGTAGATGAAGATCAAGGTTATCAACTGAATTCACCCTCAAAGTAAATCCATTTTTAAGTGGGATGTCCAGTGGGAGGTTTACCAAAGACACCCCTGTGAGCTGATTGGTTGATACTTCCTTTTCAATGGGAGCAGAGGGACTACTCAAATAGAACTGTGTCAGATCTCAGTCCAAATGCATTGAGAACAAGCTCGCAAGCCAAGCTAATTAGACTGAAAGATATTAGGGAAGTTTCCTACAACGTAAACAGACACTGATAGAGGCTGTGAAACTGCATGAGAATTTCAGTTTAAACCCAGGCTGTTACCTCAGCATTGGGCTAATATTAAAAATGTTATCCACTGGACCTACGCACAGGTTTGGAATATCCAAACATATCCTTCCTCTCATACTTAGGCAGGTTATTCTGCCCTAGGAGTAGAATAACTTGCCTAATGCCAATTTTTTCACATTGACATTTTCACTCCAGTGCGAGCATTTCAAACACTTTCAAAAAACTTTAATGTGACAACATTTATAGGGTGCAGGGTAACAAAATAATTGATTGAGATTAACAGGTACGGATGTTCTTGCACTTTCTTTTAGACCCATTTGAAACAGAACAAAATTATTATTGCAACTGAGTGATCCTTGTTCCCATGTAGCTAGGGGAGTTCACGTGGAATTACAGGAAGAAAGGTTGTATTTTACATCAGATGATTAGCCTTTTTAGACCTAATTATGTCCCAGGGGACCCTGGGACTTTCCTCAGCACTTCTCTCTGACACTGTGAGCTCTACCTTTTCCTTCTCCACTCAGCTGCTGACCGACGGATACAGACAGACTTACTCCTCCCAATTATGCCCAAATTCCCTGCAGTGCCCATCCAAAGACCTCCACTCCAATGTATGTTAACGTGTCGATTTCTTTTACCCAATTAGTCTCGCTTATTGGTTTATTCGTTGCTTAAATGCCACATCAATGGGATTCATCCTCAAGTATGATGTCAAGCTGTTTTGTCATTGAACTCATTGAATCGATTACCAATATGTATATATGGATGTTAGTGTTAGGTAAAGCAGGGATTGCACTTTCTTACCCAGAATATATTCAACAAGTGAACACTATCAGGTCATTTGTACAACTCTCTCTCATAAGGAGGGCCTCTGATAAGCCAGGCAGTTGTTCAGGTTCTATGCACGTCAGATTAGAATGGTGGTTATTTACACCAACTGCAAACATAGCTGTACAGTTGGGGCCCAAGGTCAAACTTCTCAACTGTCGAATATTGGTCAGAATGAATTATCTTCTGTAAAGGAATAAAAGACAGATCAAACATGAAACAAAAAAACTGAGCAATACGTAGACCAGAAGTCCACTAACTGTGATAAATGAAGTTTGTCCTTAGTTGTTTAGCAAATGCAAGTGATCTTTCAAACAAATGTTGAGCAGATATTGTACTTAAACACAATTAACTGCTCTCTGAACCTGCAGTTGAAGGACAAGTCAGTGTTAACATTTACTGGTGGAAATAGTGAAGTGACGTTAAGCATACTGCATAGCCTGTTAGGATGCATCAGTGTAACAGCATGTCTCTAGAATGAGTTCTCTCTACTTTTAATTGTATTCATAGTGACCTAAAATGATTCATTCATAAAGTGTCCCTGGCAGCTAGACAGCACAAGTACAAACTGATCACTTAGATAGTTTTGGAATGTGCTATAATTTGAAATTGGTGTACTAGGCAGTAGACCAGAACTGGAGAACTGGAGTGCATGTCCCTTGATTAGGACATGCAGCTATGGCTGCACAGATTCAGATCAATAAAACAAAAGGGAGTCTGGAAACAAAAAAGAGAGCCACCCAAGAACTCTATGAGCCTATTTGTAACCTGGCTCCGTTTATCTATATAATGATTCTGCAGTGAGACTGAAGCATTCCTGCAGGCTGTGATCCATATGTCCACTAATACCAACGCTGTTGGAACCATGCATGGAAAAATGATCTCTAGGAATGGCTTCTAGTATGATTTACAGATTATTCAGTCATGTATCTGAATTTCATTAATCTGTTTGTGACAGGTCGCCTTCTGTATCTTAGAGAGGTTTTGGTCAGCCAATGCTATCAATTATATTTTCCCAAGCATTTTTAACTCTTTAGAAATGAGTTTCCCAATATTTATGGGTCTTTGGTAATAAAATTAGCGATCAACTTATTAATGAACTTGAGCAACATACACACCTGGGAATCACATGCTAGTTAAATTCGCTGTTAGACCGAAGAGGAATAAACTTGACAGAATTTTTACAAGGCTACATGCAACTACGGTCCTTCGGTAAAATATTTGTAATCTATGCCAAAAAAATGAAATATTATCCTGTCTGAGGTCATAGGGTTAATGTTAAAATAAGTCCAATTCAAAACTATGAGGTATCCTCGATTCAAATGTAATAACTGTAGTAAAAAAAAGAAAATCTAGAAATGCACAGTGCAAATATTTCATTTATTCCAGCAATAATGTGGTTTTCAGGGAAGTCTAAGCACTTACATATTAGCAAATTGAATAAATGTTATTTTCTTCATATCCCTATGAGGAACTAAATGCAGGGAATGAAATTACACATTGTAGGTTTTTGTCTTTATTTCCATAATGTAGCCTTTAATGTAATTGCTTCTCTGAGAGTAGACTTTATATTTACATTTATCACTTGAAATTCAGATGGGTGCATTTGGAAAGATGCTGACAAAATTGAAACATAAAAGTGCAACACAAGGCTCTTTCACCTCATTTAATTAGAGAGAGCAGACATTGAGTGCCTAAAACACATAGAGTGGACTCATGGAAGAAAAAGTCATAATCAGCTACTTTTTTTCATGGGGGGCGTTATCGAAATGAAAACCAAATAAGCAGCTCTATCTCTATAATGACACTATCAATTAAGTAGTGGCAAACATCCCATGCTCGTAGTCCCGCACAATTGTATTGAATGAACAATGCCTCAACCCTAACACAATATCATGGTAGAATGGTTACGGTGAAGGCTTTCAATGATGATTACACTATAGTTCAGTTACAGTTTATCAATTAATATATACATTAGAGCATAACGAGAATGACAACAGCATTTCTACATTTGAAAAGAGATTGCCATTCTGTAAAATGTTGCAGTACTGACCATGAACATTCAGTTGCATCTAATATCCGATGTTGAGATGAGTTGGTATGCATGTTCCACTACATCTGCATGCTATTACTGCCAGCTATGGTCAAATCAGTCACAATCAAAATGCACATGCACAGCCAGGAACACTCATTTACTGATAGTACCACATCTAATGGCTTAATAGTGATTTTGTTCTTTATTAATGAGACTTTGCCTTAGAGTGTGCTGAGAATTTCAGACATCCTGCCCGCCTCTAAATTGAATTGCAGGGTGCTTGGCTTAAGTTCTGTTCATTCCCTCCCCAAGACAAGTGGTCCCACTCTAATAGGGTGCAATAACACAGCACATGCCAAAGACAGACAAACACTTTGCATACTAATCAAGGGAAAGACAGGCAAAATATGGCATACATTTTGTCCACAGTGGTCTAAAGTGTCATTTAAATGTTGGGCTATTCACCTGCAGTAGTGGTGCGTGAATAAAATCACTGGGGAAGTGGAGCCAGAAGGAAAAGCCATACTACAACCTGTGTTGGGATAATTATCTGCTCTATAACCTGTTAGTTAATATGCCTTGCCACTGTGAAATATAGGCCAATGGCCGAGACAATAAGAAGACACACTGGCAGAATAAATTCAACCACACCTTATTTTCATCACAAAACCAGAGAGCAACATCTGTCCAGTGAACCTCACAAAGCATATTGCATGTAACAAACAGTTACATAACCTACAGCATGGACAAGCAAGGAAATGTTTCAGACATTTTTAGACTACGAAACAACTATTGATTTAGAACCACAGAAAGTTACCGGAAGGAGCTGCCTGCACTATTCCAGCACAATCTTCAACATTTCAACATAATCAAATCACTTATGCTTAGTCTAATACAGTGACAAATAAAAGATACCAAAAACTATTTAGTCCAATCAACATCAGCTGAATATGGTGTGGCTGTCCATGGTTCTTATTTATCTGTGTGTGTGTGTGTGTGTGTGTGTGCGTGTGTGCAAGTAGAAAAAACATGTTGACTCACCTTACTTGAAGAGAGATGCCAATGCCATCCTCCTCTCTTTCATGTTCTCGAAATGGTCTATGACTCTGTCATACAGTACATACTGTTAGCTTTTGTTGCCCTAGGCTACCTGTCTAAAATGCTTGCTTGCACGCCTAATTTCCTTTCATGGGCAACAATGAGCCAGCTAGTTAACATTAGCCTACAACATAGCTAGCTACATATTGAACTTCCATCCTCTCAGGCCAGGGGCACAATGTATGAATTGATGGTTGGATCATAATTGCTGTTATAATAATTGGCCAGTATGGAGAATTAAGGAAAACCACAAGTCCAAATCCCTATCTTCTTCCCTGTCTGATTTAGGAAAGGGACAATTTTAGCTAGCTAGCCACCCGAGGACGACACACTGAGATGCAACAAGTGTTTTCTGTCAATGACGTTTTGCTTTTGATGTGATGAGATTGGTATGAAGTCAAATACAAACTGGCTTCCCGTAACATTTTTTTGGGGTGTGCCAAGGCCATTCACAGTTGAGCTCAATGCTGATTGGCTATTATTCTACAAAACGATATAAAGGGAGGCTAAATGCTTACTGGCTTCACTTGCATTCAATGCTACGGGCGGCAACAATGTCATGCTCTTTTTGACCAGAGAGCATCAGATAGATATGTTACACATACTGAGATAGAGGGGAGCTGTTTCGCTCGCTTGGATGCTTTCTCCAGTGTGATACAGTCATTCAGCCTCTTGCTAATTAAAGGAAAATTATGAAACACAAAGAGATTTCTGTATTTGTACATTTTTTGGGGGATGCCTGACTTCCTTCCTGGCTTGCTATGTTTCATTTATCTAAATCAAAGTAACACAATTGGCTTATTACAAGTGTATCAAATCCTCAATAAACCATTAAACCATTGAAAAGACACATGGCATGTTTTACACTCAAAGTTTGCTTTGAGAAATTTGAATTAAAACCTGTCAGCATTACTAACAAAACGTATCTGACAATGCATACAAACTAATAAAAACCGCTTATACAGTTTGCATGATGACTTGAGTGGGTGAATTTTTTTGCGGTGTGACATGGCCTCGTAGAGGTCTGAAATCACAGATGTGCTCTACAGGGCTCCGTGCTTTTACACCACCGTCAGCATCTTTCCCAACCACCTAGCATATGTGGTGTTTCAGCCTGGATTGCATCCATGAGGAAGCACAGGAGAATGTTTGCTGACCCTAGTCAAAAAAAAGAGAGAGAGAGAGAGAGAGAGAGAGAGAGAGAGAGAGAGAGAGAGAGAGAGAGAGAGAGAGAGAGAGAGAGAGAGAGAGAGAGAGAGAGAGAGAGAGAGAGAGAGAGAGAGAGAGAGAGAGAGAGAGAGAGAGAGAGAGAGAGAGAGAGAGAGAGAGAGAGAGAGAGAGAGAGAAGCCCTGTTTATAACTGGTTCTAACATGTGTCCTTTGTCCTAACCTTGTCCACATTCTGATAATGCACACATTTTTTAGACAGGTGTAGAAATCAAAATACATGTTGGCTACGTTTACACAGGCAGCCCAATTCTGAACTACTTTCCTCTAATTGGTCTTTTGACCAATCGCATCTTTTGACATCAGATACTTTTTAGAGCTGATCTGAATGTTCAAAAGACCAATTAGAGAAAAAAAGGTCAGAATTGGGCTGCCTGTGTAAATGCAGGCAAAGTGTCTTTTGATTGTCTACACTTGTCTAAAAAATGTGATCATTGTGATCTGATTTCGATGGACCTTGACTGTGAAATAATTTCAATCATCATTATTCTGCCCTCTAAAATCATTGACAGGTGGCACCATTGACTTATGGCATCAATATGTGTCAACATATATATTATTTTGAAAGAATATCTGTCAAATAACTTGCATATGAGGAGGGACCAGGAAATCTGCTCACAATGCGGACACAGTGGACGGATAATATATACATTCTTATTAACAATTTTATAGGAATTAGAATGTTACTGTAAAAATGTGAATGTCAATACTTTTTTCATCCACTACTGTTTTACCCATAGCCATAGCATCTCCACTCTTCAGGATCCATAGGAGATCAAGTCATGCAAACCTGCACAAAGCCTAGAGGAACAGGGGAAGACAACAACTTCTTGTAATGTCATTCATCATTCACTCTCGGCCAGGTAATGGATTGTAGCTTTGCCTCATTAATAGCAGGCATTGTTTCCCCCCTGTCTGTTTCATGGAGTGAGTGCAGCTCTCTGATTAGCACCACATTTTTTGATGAACACTATATCAGAGCAAATGTTTATGAAGGTACACCAGCAATTTTGACATTAAGGACTTTATCCAGACAAATTCATCAACACTCCAAAGTTGCAGTGAGAAGGTGTAATTGGGGATAATGATTCAAGGTTTAATTCACTGCAAACTACAATGAGATTGCGATTTTTATGACTAAAATACTCAATGTTTTGGACTATATACTCAGGGAAAGGTTGCCTGTCTAAGAGTAACTTAGATACAACATTTTAGGGCTGGGAGTCCAAATTGAAAAGTATTCACATTTCTACCACACGTTTGTAGGTGGTGTAGCTAAGGACTGAAAACAGTTCATTCAAAATTCAGTATCTTGGCTGGTGTCGACTGACTATTTTTCATTGTCTGCTTGGGTTATTTAGTTTGTTTCATTAGCCTTTGGCTAGCGTTAGCCTCCTTGCACAACAAATAGAAGCCATGGGGGCATTTTGGGTGCAAGCTCTACAAATAATACTACACATAATGAGGCTTAGCGGTCAAGTTATTTTAAGGTCCCAAGAGAGGTGTTTCCATGTTCCCTAACTTAGTGACCAAAAATTGTTGCATAAGCCACGTAAGGTGCAGATGAGGGATGGTGGGTGGGGGACTGGATGACCTTTTGGAAAAGCTCCTTCATTGAAGCTGTCCCGCAGCTTTGGCTGTAGTGGTATTTACATTAACATTTCAATACATCCAGCCTGGTCAGGGATAAAATATTCATTTGACCTTTAAGGCTAAAAGACTTAGTTAAATGCTGTCATATCATTTAACCTTAAAAATGTACACTGCAGGACCCAGCAGCAGGACTATCCCTCATTACTGCCACATTCTAGACAAGGATAGGTACCTTTGCTGACAGCTCTGATGTGACAAAGGGACTGTTCTATTGTTAGCTGTGAAAGCCATTCATCCGATCTTCTCCCATTGTAAATTTGGTTGGCAGTTTTGACAAACAAGGTGTGTCCTATTATCACACACATGCAGACCTGTGCGCACACACACACACACACACACACACACACACACACACACACACACACACACACACACACACACACACACACTAACACACACACACACACACACACAAATGCATGAAGGCACGCAAGCACGCACGGACACAAACCCTCCATCTGCTTGAAACTAACAAAATGGATGCATGCCCTTTGGGAGCCCTAGCAAATGAATACTGTTGACGAAACAATTAGCATTTTAAAGACGGAATAACCTTTACTCAATATATCATTTTTATTACTCTGGACTTTCCATCAGCAGCAGGACCTCAAGCCTGGTGTGTATGGCAGCATGCAATTTATTTTAAATATTTAACTATGCAAATCAGTTAAGAACAAATTGTTATTTACAATGACAGCCTAGGAACAGTGGGTTAACTGCTTTGTTCAGGGGCAGAACAACAGATTTGTACCTTGTCAGCTAGGGGATTCGATCTAGCAATTTTACTGGCCCAATGCTCTAACCACTAGGCTACCTGCCACCCCAATTGTCTATAGCTTGAAGCCTGAGGAACCCGTGAGAACTGTTTAATGTGCTAAAGCAGGTGCAGTCAAACAGAAAGGGCATTCTAGGTAGAGATGGATTTGTCATCTCCTGACCCTCACATCACAACTGTGCCAGTGAAGTGTGCCGAGGTGCACACATTATACACACAAACCCCTTGGATCGGTGTTAACTGGTAGCATGCTGCTTCCATCGAGAAGGTATCTGCCATATTTTCTGCCCATAATTCCATCCTCCTGATCCCTGCTTACAAAGTGGTCAGATTAAGCAGATGCAAACTACAGGACTGTTTTGCTAGCACAGACTGGAATATGTTCCGGGATTCCTCCAATGGCATTGAGGAGTACACCACATCTGTCATTGGCTTCATCAATAAGTGCTTCGACGACGTCGTCCCCACAGTCACTGTACGTACATACCCCAACCAGAAGCCATGGATTACAGGCAGCATCCACACTGCGCTAAAGACTAGATCTGCCGCTTTGAAGGAGAAGGACTCTAACCCCGGAAGCTTATAGGAAATCCCGCTATGCCCTCAGATGAACCATCAAACAGGCAAAGCGTCAATACAGGACTTAGATTGAATTGTACTACACCAGTTCTGACGCTCGTCGGATGTGGCAGGGCCTGCAAACCATTAAAGACTACAAATGGAAGCACAGGCGAGAGCTGCCAAGTGACACGAGTCTATCGGACGAGCTAAACTACTTCTACGTTCGCTTTGAGGCAAATAACACTGGAACATGCATGAGAGCACCATCTGTACCGGAAGAATGTGTGATCACGCTCTCCGCAGCTGATGTGAGTAAGACCTTTAGACAGGTCAACATTCACAAGGCCTCAGGCCCAGACAGATTACCAGGACGTGTACTCAGAGCATGACCAACTAGCAAGTGTCTTCACTGACATTTTCAAACTCTCCCTGTCCGTGTCTGTAATACCAACATGTTTTAAGCAGACCACCATAGTGCCTGTGCCCAAGAAAACTAAGGTAACCTGCCTAAATGACTACCGAACCGTAGCACTCACGTCTTTAGACATGAAGTGCTTTGAAAGGCTGGTCATGGCTCACATCAACATCATCATCCCAGAGACCCACTACAATTTGCATACTGCCCCAACAGGTCGACAGATGATGCAGTCTCTATTGCACTCCACACTGTCCTTTCCCACCTTGACTACAGCTCAGCATTCAACACCATAGTGCCCTCAAAGCTCATCAATAAGCTAAGGACCCTGGGACTTAACACCTCTCTCTGCAACTGGATCCTGGACTTCCAGACGGTCTGCCTCCCAGGTTGAAAGGTTAGGTAACAACCCATCCGCCACGCTGATCCTCAACACAGGGGCCCCTCAGGGGTGCGTGCTCAGCCCCCTCCTGTGCTTCCTGTTCACTCATGACTACACGGCCAGGCATGACTCCAACACCATCATTACATTTGTAGATGACACAACAGTGGTAGGCCGGATCACCGACAACAACGAGACAGCCTATAGAGAGGAGGTCAGAGACCTGGCCATGTGGTGCAAGGACAACAACTTCTCCCTCAATGTGATCAAGACAAAGGAAATGATTGTGTACTACAGGAATAAGAGGACTGCGCATGCCCCTATTCCCATCAACGGGGCTGTAGTGGAGCAGGTTGAGAGCTTCGACAAAACCTATTCCCCCTCAGGAGACTGAAAATATTTGTCATGGATCCTCAGATCCTCAAAAGGTTATACAGCTGCACCATCGAGAGCATCCTGATGGGTTGCATCACTGCCTGGTATGGCAACTGCTCGACCTCCGACCGCAAGGCACTACAGAGGGTAGTGCGTACGGCCCAGTACATCACAGGGGCCAAGCTTCCTGTCATCCAGGACCTCTGTACCAGGTGGTGTCAGAGGAAGGCCCTAAAAATTGTCAAAGACTCCAGCCACCCTAGTCTCTCTGATACCACACGGCAAGCGGTTCCGGAGCACCAAGTCTAAGTCTAAGAGGCTTCTATACAGCTTCTACCCCCAAGCCATAAGACTCCTGAACATCTAGTCAAATGGCTACCCAGACTATTTGCATTGCCCCCCCTCAACGCTCCACACCACTGCCACTCTATGTTGTCATCTATGCATAGTCACTTTAATTAACTCGACTACATGTACATACTACCTCAACTAACCGGTGACCCTGCACATTGACTCTGTACCGGCACCCCCCTGTATATATTGTTATCTTTCACCGCTGCACTTGAATTACTTTTTGCTCTTTAGTTACTTTTATCTCTTATTCTTATCCGTATGGGGCGGTAGGGTAGCCTAGTGGTTAGAGCATTGGACTAGTAACCGGAAGGTTGAAAGTTCAAATCCCTGAGCTGACAAAGTACAAATCTGTCGTTCTGCCCCTGAACAGGCAGTTAATCCACTGTTCCTAGGCCGTCATTGAAAATAAGAATGTGTTCTTAACTGACTTGCCTAGTTAAATAAAGGTAAAAAATGAAAAATGTAAACTGCATGTTGGTTAGGGGCTCGTAAGTAAGCATTTCACTGTAAAGTCTACACCTGTTGTACTGTATGCGTCGCATGTGACTAATACAATTTGATTTGAATTGATCTCACAGGAGCTGGAGTACCCATTGGTTCCAATATTGATTTAGAGGTTGTACGGAAGGATTATAGTAGATCGTTTGATTGGTTCTGCATTTCATTTGGTCTGATGAATCACATACATTGAATACTTATCACACCAATCCAGAAAGATCCCTTTGGAAAATAAGTCTATAATCACACAACATTATTAAATGAATGTACTGTGATATATTTCAAATTTTGGCATTTGGATTCACGGCCAACAAAACATAAAATACATTCCTAGTATAACTGCCGAGAGATTGTAGCTTCACTGTAATACGTGAGCAGACTTTGTCCAGAATGGTCCTTGTAAGGCATTGGTTCCCAACCTTTTTCAGTTACTGCACCACCACCTTCATTTTGTTTTGCCTAGAGTGGCCCTGAAGTACCTCCTCGTGGGCATTTTACCAGCAGGCCTTTGGTCTCATGAGTCTTCTCAAGTACCCCCTGTGGGATAGGCAAAATACCCCCAGGGGTCCTAGTACCCATGGTTGGGAACCACTGTTGTAAGTAAACAGTTTCACTGATTGGTATGATGTCTGGTAAATTTGTTTATAAAATAAAACATTTACTAATAGGATTCATGTTTGTATGCACAGCTGTCTGTGGAAGTGCTGTGTGTGTGTGTGTGTGTGCGTGCGTGCGTGTGCATACATGCATGCGTCTTTGCGTGCGTGCGTGCATGCATGTGTGGTTCATCTGTCGGCTCTTTTAGGTGTCTGAAACAAAGAGGAGCTTTGAGTAAGGTGGACGTTTTCACTTAAAAGCTCACTCTCAAACATTTTTAAAGAAGAAGGAGCAGAGGGACTAATATGAAGGTCTTCAGAGTCTGTTGACTGTATTGCTTTTATTGACCCCTCCCGTTATCCACTATGGAAATCTACTCGTCATCTTCCCAAAAGCCCATCTATAGATGGGTATTGAAAATAAGCTACACACACTGTCAATTTTAAATGTTATTTTATTGACAGTAATCTACTTAC
The DNA here is from genome assembly GCF_057628025.1 of Oncorhynchus mykiss. Classification (NCBI taxonomy): domain Eukaryota; kingdom Metazoa; phylum Chordata; class Actinopteri; order Salmoniformes; family Salmonidae; genus Oncorhynchus; species Oncorhynchus mykiss. The sequence continues at coordinate 61,088,694 of NC_143027.1, read as the reverse complement.
AGTGTCTGAAAACTGTAATGTAGAGTATATGTTGTCTGAATACATTTTGGAAGGCCTACTCTGAAGACAAACTGAATTGGTGATGCATGGTCAGGTGTCCAAGTGATATTTTGCCATGCCTTCTCCTGACCAACAAATACTGCATTACCAAGATGATGTGGATATCTGTTTGTCGAAAATCTAATTCCAAAATCATGGGCATTAATATGGAGTTGGTACCCCCTTTGCTGCTTTCCATTAGATGTTGGAACATTGCTGCGGGGACTTGCTTCCATTGAGCCACAAGAGCATTAATGAGGTCGGCACTGATGGTGGGCGTTTAGGCCTGGCTTGCAGTCAGCGTTCCAATTAATTCCAAAGGTGTTCGATGAGGCAAGGGCTCTGTGCAGGCCAGTCAAGTTCTTCCACACTGATCTCGACAAACCACTTCTGTATGGACCTCACTTTGTGTATGGGGGCATTGTCATGCTAAAACAGGAAAGGGCCACCAAACTGTTGCCACAAAGTTGGAAGCACATAATTGTCTAGAATGTTATTGTATGCTTTCGCGTTAAGATTTCCCTTCACTGGATCTAAGGGGCCTGGTTCGAACCATGAAAAACAGCCCCAGACCATTATTCCTCATCCACCAAACTTTACAGTTGGCACCATGTATTCGGGCAGGTAGCCTTCTCCTGGCATCCGCCAAACCCAGATTCGTCCGTTAAGACTGCCAGATTGTGAAGCATGATTCATCACTCCAGAGAACGCGTTTCCACTGCTCGAGTCCAATAGCCCAGCATTACATCACTCCAGTCGTAGCTTGGAATTGTGCATGTTGATTCTTAGGCTGTGTGTGGCTGCTCGTCCATGGAAATCCATTTCATGAAGCTCCCTACAAACAGTTACAGAGGCAGATTAGAACTCAGCAGTGAGTGTTGCAACCGAGGACAGACCAATTTTACGCGCAAAGTGCTTCAGCACTCTGCGGTCCCATTCTGTGAGCTTCTACGGCCTACCACTTTGCAGATGAGCCGTTATTTCTCCTAGATGTTTCCGCTTCACAATAACAGTACTTACAGTTGACTGGGGAAGCTCTAGCAGGGCTGAAATTTGACAAACGGACTTATTGAAAAGGTGGCATCCTATGACAGTGTCACGTTGAAAGTCACTAAGCTCTTCAGTAAGGCCATTGTACTGCCAATGTTTGTCTATGGAGATTGCATGGCGGTGTGCTCAAACGTATACACTTATCAACAACGGGTGTGGCTGAAATAGCCAAATCCACTAATTTGAAGGGGTTTCGACATACTTTCTATATACATTGTATTTATCTTACAAACTTTCCACATGAGCAACACAACATTTTAGTAGCTTTTTGTGTGATTTCTCTTGTTCATCAGTGCATCAATGTTTTGTTACTTGTCATGTTTTTTAGTTTTTTTTGTAGACCCCAGAAAGAGGAGCTGATGCTTCTGCAAAAGCTAATGATGATCCTGGTAAGGAAATAACAAATAATAGTGGGATTTGTGAGATGTTGAGATAATAACCCTTCTCTAGCCAAGTGATAGTGAAGTATGTCACTGCCAAAACTAGACTACAGTATACAGTATCGCTCACACAGCTGCTTTGACACAGAAATGTGTCATCACCCAGACATGAAATGTGATGAACCTACTAGCCATGTCTCTCTCTCTCTCTCTCTTTAACTGAACATGCAATAAAGTAAATCTAGTCAGAATAAATTGTGGTACTGTAGAGCTGTCCTTTTCTGTGTATTTAATTTCACACATATTTGCACAGGGAAATGACATTCTACTTATCTTATGTAGTCAAGGATTATGTATAAACATCAGGTTTCTGGATGGCTCTTGGATATTGCACCATGAACCTAACCCTTTACGCTTTGGGCCAATGCACGTAAAGAAAAAAAAATGATGAAGTGGCAAACAGATGATTTCATTTTGAAATGTTTGCTTATTTGTCAAAATTGTCAATTCATTTCGGTAAGTGAATTATTGATGATATTGTACATTGTAAGTGCAGATGCACAAAACAAGGGCTCAACTAAAATACCAACAGATTCTTCTCAGAGTTGATCTACACCTGATCAGTTAACTAACCCAGCAAGGGTTAAACTCACAACCCAATCACGTGATGCGCTGAGTGGATATCCAATGTAAAGCCACACAATCCATAAAAGTCCTCCAAACCTCATTGGCCAATTAAACTCATATTAATCCCCCTGGCATCTTAATATGTTATCAAGAACAATAATTATACTTCTTAACTTGATTCTTGTTCTTAATTTGAGATTTCCTTTTAAAATGTTTTGAGAAATATCAATGTATTGCATATTGTTTACCATAGTTTAAAATACCATATTAAGCTATTCTTACACTGGGATTACACAGTACCTAGCAATGTACTTATTATTATGTAAACAGTATTAACAACACTTGATCTAAAGTGTGACTTTTGCTTCGAACTGCAATGCCTTGAGAGGTAACAAACATGATCCATTTGAAGACTTTTGATTTATTTTGCTTATTGGCCATACGAAAAAAGCAACGTTTCCCTGATGAAGGTGCACATGTCGCATGCTAGAGTTAGGCGTTTCACTGACTGATCTCTTGGATGAGGAGAAATTGAAACTGAAGAGAATGCGAAGAAGCCGCAGGAGATCCCTAGCTCCCCTGTCGAGAACGTTATGAACTTGTCTAGGAGACTGAAATAGAGGACACGGGGCTAATACAATATTTATCATTCTCATTGTGCCAGCGTAGACACAAACAATGTATAATGGATCAAATATCTTTGCAAAACAGTGTTCTCATAACCTTTACCCTTAGGCACTTTTTCCTATTCTTTCAACCATGATCTAATTGCATGTGTGTTGCAAAAACCACGTTGCGGATCAAAACAGTCACAGGTTAATAAGTACCTTGTTCTGGTGTGTGCCAAGATATCTCTACTTCCAAGCCCACTTTTGCCTGGAGTGAGTAAGCATCTTCAAAAGGATGGAGAACTTGTTTTGAACTACAAGCAGGTTTGTATTCTCCCATCCTTTGTTATACTAATCATCCCATGGGCAAACACCGTAGATAACAAAGGATGGAACAACAAGCCGTTATCTCGCAAGAAAACAGGAAAATAGATATCCCCATTGTGCATAATTTAGCTGTGCTCCCATTTCTTTTTACCAATACAGAGGAAGAATGAGGTTGTAGTCTCTGTAAGAGAGAGAGAAATACTCATTATTGCAGTCAATTTGGTACTGATGGACATCTATGGATAATGTTCAAGTCTTCAAGATTACTTACACTCCTAGAAAAAAGGTGCTAAGTAGAATCATGAAGGATTCTTCGGTTTGTCCCCATAGGGGAACCCTTTTTGGTATTAAGTAGAACCCTTTGCAGAGGGTTCTACAAAGAACCATCTATGTAGGGTTCTTTATATAACCCCCTGTAAATGGTTGTACCTAGAACCCTATATGAAGGGTTCTGCCTAGAACGCTCTACGTTCTACCAATAACCCTTTAATCCTTTAAAGGTTCTTCCTAGAATCCTTTATGAAGAGTTCTACCAATAACCCCTTTATCTTTGAAGGGTTCTTTCTAGAACCCTCTATGAACGGTTCTGCTGAGAACCCTTTTATCTTTGAAAGGTTCTTCCTACAACCCTCTATGCACAGTTCCACCAGCCTTATTAGCATTTCAAATTATACTTTTTATGACAATACATTACATAGAGTATATCAAAAGGGCTTTATTTGAGGGCCTACAGTAGTTACTGCATACCATAACTTCTGGTTTACAGACCACATTAGGTATGCAAGTCACATTATTCTGGCTTGCAAAGTGATGTGTAATTCCAATTGGATCCAACCAAAGTCAGATAGACGTCTTCTGAAATGGACCTGGGGCTTTCTCACCTGGACCCGATAAGCATAAATATATTTTTGAAATTTAGAGACATATTCTTGATGGACCCAAGGACAACTAGATTTGGTTCCGTATAGACCTGGTCGGATCCAGACCCTGTTCAATCCGAGTGAGGGAAGCAGCAGAAAATTCATTTTTTAAGACACTTTATTAACTGTAGCTGATAAAGGGAGAGAAAGGTACCGCTCTAGTAGGTGGGGGAGGGGCTGTACTGTGAGCGAGTGACACAGGAGCAGGGAGGAGGGAGGGAGAGACAAGAGACAGCACCCAACCAAGCCGACTCGCACTGTAGTAGACGAATAGCTACCATAAATAGGTTATTTATCATCAAATATGATTACGTACTACCTGTCTTGACTGGCTCAAACTAGGAGAAGCTAGTTAAGCTAGGCACTGCAGCCTCAATTAGCACTTTCTCATCCTACAGTTACAAATAACAACAACTCCATTCAAATTATTAAGAGGCAGCCTACATGTTGGCTCTCGGTTGTTGTAGCCTATCCTTCTCCTTTAACTTTGAATTCCAGTATTTTCATTCCATCTTCCACTGATTAGAAATCTATGTTTATTTTATTTTACCTTTATTTTACAAGGTAAGTTGACTGAGAACACGATCTCATTTACAGCAACGACCTGGGGAATAGTTACAGAGGAGAGGATGGGCTTCTCCTGGTTTGAGCCATTTGTAAGCTGGGAATAATTAGGTGATCATGATGGTATGAGAGCCAGATTGGGAATTTAGTCAGGACACAGGGGTTAACACCCCTACTCTTACAATAAGTGCCATGGGATCTTAAGTGACCACAGAGAGTCAGGACAACCGTTTAACATCCCACCCGAAAGACGGCACGCTACTGTGGCATTGGGATATTTTCTTTTTTAGACCAGAGGAAAGGGTGCATCCTACTGACCCTACAACACCACTTCCAGCAGCATCTGGTCTCCCATCCAGGGACCGACCAAGACCAAGCCAGCAGTGGGATGCAGGGTGGTATGCTGCTGGCCTATCACTAAACTTTTGCCATACATGGAGGCTCTATGACTGTAGCCTATTGCCACTTTGATGACTTATGATTGGCCAACAACAACAACAACAACCTATACGTGCCAAGCTCCCCTCTCTTGAAAAGCAACAAGAGCAGCAGCAAAAATTATAAAATGTCTCTCTCTCTTTCCCTAATGCAGCAGTCCTGTTCAGATCTGTACGGGCCCATTTAAAATTACACATACCCGAGGCCCGTGGCAATCAAATCAGATCCGACCCAGACCCGTGACATTCTTTAAAATTCTGGATCCGAACCTACTTGGTTCCCGGATTGGGTCTCGTGTTTTCGGTTAAAATTGGGTCTGTGAAGACCTCTAGAGTGAGGATATCCAACAATGGGAACTTTTAATCACACGCAACCTGCGTTCAGAATGACTGCCAGGGTAGGAAAGATTGATTAGTGAGACTACCCACATCATCTAAACAGGAACAACCCTCTCAGTTTTAGGTGCAATAAGTCCAACTACTGATAGATTGGATTAGTTTAGAAAAATATACTGCATGTTCATTATCTTTGTGTAGCATAACATTAATCAACCAATCTATCTACATGCAAAAACACACATATGGAAACAAACAATTCTGAAAATCAACGTGCAGTAGAGCATGCCGATAAATATGGTAATGAAGGGTATGGTTTTTAGGGTTTTACTCTATACAGAGTAAAAATGACACAATCATGGTCAACTCTGGTTATTAACACCAGCACTGGGGTTCTTTCACACCACTGAGTGTTAAGTCAATTTAACTCCTGAATCAACACTAGACATTTTACACACAAAAAAAACTTGCCAAATTGCCTTGTACCACACAATCCATTCCTGGTTCACTCAGACTCTCTTCTATTCTCCTACTATCCTACTCCTACTACAGTAAAATGACAGAAAATACCAATTTGAAAGACAGAAATCATGGCAAAGATCTCAACTATGCCAGTAGTTGTAAATGTATATGTATATGTACTGTATATGTAAAATGATAAAGGGGATACCAGATAAATGCTAAAACAGTTCCATATAGCTACAGTTTAAAACATTCTCACACCTATCTTTTTAAACGTATCAGATTACTCAAACTCCTGATGTTGAAGTTTAAACACTGATGTAAACACTAATGCTCAGGCACTTTTTGAAAGAAAGAAAAAAATTACAATCAAAAAACTCTTCTTGCTTTCTGAAGAATCCTTTTTGCTTTCCAAAGAATCATCAATGAGCCCTTTTTTCCAGTTCATCGGGTTCTTGGTTCTTTGCAGAATGAATACTGTCCACCTTTGACATGAAGTGTATTATCCATATGGGATGAATGGTTGTTTACACTTACACAACCAATAAGTAGACCAATTCATGATCAAGAAAGAGTCGTCACCGTGGTCATCCGCTGTTTCTAGGAAAAACAATACAAAAATATCTCAAAATGTAATGAAGGATGTAATAAAAGTCCTAAAAAATGACAAAAGGGTTACAATTTCCTAGTGTCAAGTGAAGCTCAACATCATGCACATCACAAAGTCTGACATGTTTGTGAAGAAAATTCATTCACTCCTATTTCTATCATGTGTCGACTTTCTCCAAACAGGACACCTGGCTGTGCTATTCAAACCCTCCTCTGATTGAATGCCTGTCAATTCACTCTAAAGATTGAAATTCTGGCCTTAGTCTTTGTTATCCGACATTGTTTTCCTTTATGTTAAGAAATAAACAACAAGAACAAAAATGCCAAGAGAACTTTATGGGTAACAATTGTTGGACTGAAGGACGTCCAATTCTTTAGGTTTTATCTTATCTTGCAGAGCAGCAAACCATTCATTAGATGTTGGAGTGCCTGCATTGTGGGCTTGGGTGAAAATAGCGCTCAGGTCCGGGCAGTAGGGCTGAGAGGCTGGTGTGAGACTGGCACAGAGACTGGCACAGCATTTGATCACTGCACATTGGTAAGGTAGGCTGCATTGAGGAAATCCCAGATGACCCTTGGGGGACAAGAAGAGAGCGTGATGCACCAAGAAGCCAGACGAATGCTCCTCTGGGTGAGACGGTGGCTGTCAGCTTCCCCTCTCTGCATGACCTGACCACCCTTCAGAATACACATGCCATTCCACCCTCCCACCAAGACAGTTCATCAGCTTTCCCACAGGCCATCTGTAAATCTCTCTTTGACATTCAAGTAACTCATGAGACCATGGAAACTAATAGATAAATAGTGAAGAAGGTAGACTTAGTTAAGCTCTGTTTCTTTTGGCATTGAAGGTATGTACTCTCATAAAGGGCGGTTGTACGTAAAAAATAAAAAAAACGGTGCTGTTTCTTGAATGCTCATTGACCCTTGCTTTGCAAGTCTCTAACCATGCCTCCAGAAATGTAAAAGCTCGCAACTACTGGTCTACAGGATACATTCCAACTGAGAAGCAAGTGTGACAAGGTTTAATTGAACCTTTATTTAACTAGGCCAATCAGTTAGGAACAAATACTTATTTACAATGACAGCCTACCCCGCCCAAACCCTAAACTGGACGACGCTGGACCAATTGTGCACCACCCTATTGGACTCCCAAACAGAGCCTGTTGTGATACAGACTGGAATTGAACCAGGGTCTGTAGTGACACCTCTAGCATACAGATGCAGTGCCTTAGACTGCAGGGCCACTCAGGAGCCAGGTAGACTTGCAAATTGACATGTTTGCATGCATTGCTGTATTTCAGTTATGAACATTCATCAAGCCCCATACCGCACATTCAGGTGCACACATAAAAACAGTCAATGTCCATGAAACAAGACATTAGGATTTTTTGAATGTTTTCACGTGTGACACGGTAAAGAAAGACTGAAATTATGAGAATGGACAGTTTGATTCCATATACTGTATTGAGATTCAAGATATTGATTTCCTCAAGATATTGATTTCCTGATTAAAGGGTTGCTCAAGAGTGAAGAGAGTGTAAACGACCTCCTTTTAAAATCTCAATTCAACTCTCACTTTGAAAAGCACTCTCAATGTCAAGGCAGTGCTGTTTTTAGCTGTAAACAGTGACAAGACTCTAATAAACAATCTGCCACGGTTCACTCTGTATAAATAACTAACTTTCATCTACTGTCAATCTTAATACAAAGCTCCAATTATCCAGTCTTTACTGGAGTGGAAAGAATTGGTTTATCCATACTTGCCAGAGAACTACAGAAGTCCGCTAGCTCACTGGGTGATATCATTTGACTTCTTTATAGTTGCTCCATTGGAGTTATAATCTTACTGTTTTGTCTGTCGGGAAGTACTGCTGGGACCTAACAGGCTTAATGTAGCTTAGTTGGTAGAGAATGGCGCTTCAATGCCAGGGTAGTGGGTTTTATTCCCGGGACCAATCATATGTAAACAATTGTATGCAAGCATGACTCTAAGTTACTCCTGTAGGTCTAAGCCCTTATATGGTGATATCTAGATGGACCTATTTAGCTTTTTGATTTAGAATTCTAGGACCCCTGTAAGTATTAAAAAATATGTACAACTTATTTGATCAAACATTGAATTTGGCCTTAGTGCCATTAGCCCATAGAAACGAATTGAATACATGGAAAAGGTACACCAAAAATAAATCAAAAGGAAGTATAGTTTGAAGTGTCTTACCTGTACCTTCGAGATATAGGAAAGCATAACAAATAAAGTGTTCCATGTGTAACCCTGGTTCCTTTTCCAAAAAAAAGGAACCACACAATAACCAGATGACCTTCTGGTGAGTCCTGTGAAGTGTGTGAGACTGAGCCGAAGCCCATGTAAAAACCCGGAAGTCTCTAGCTGAAACACACAGATTTTGACGAATAAAACTGTGAATAAATGTCTATGCTAATTAGACATAGACTCCACTTCCGCTAAATGACATACATTATTATATTACAATGATGACAGAATCCATGATAACAAAAGGTGTAGAAAAGTTTAGCTGAATGAAAAAAATGTATGATGTTTGTTGTCTCAAGGTGTTATCAGTTTGTTACGTTCTCCAAGCCAACTTATTTGTTTTTGCATCACTCTCCTACTAAAGGGATGTCAATGAGAACATTGACAGAGGAGAAAAGGGAGCCTGGAAATTTGCTGGCAGTTTTGTAATAATGTCCTAATTAAAATATTCAGAAAATATGTTTTTTTGTCATCTTTACTCGAGAGTTAACATTTGGAGATGTTAGTGGAGAGAAATAACAGATCCAATTAACCAAAGTGTCATATTCACAATCCCAAATTGTCTAAACAGTTTTTAAACTTTAATACTGGTATATTATGAGTCTTTCAATGTATTGTTTTCTTGTCTGTATTGTGTCATGTAAGAAGGCTGTTACATGCATGGAATTTTGCTCCCGAGTGGCGTAGGGATCTAAGGCACTCAGTGCTAGAGGCTCACTACAGAACCTGGTTCGATTCCAGGCTCTATCACAACCAGCCGTGATTGGGAGTCCCATAGGGCTGCGTACAATTGGCCCAGCGTTGTCTGGGTTAGGGTTTGGCCATGGCAGGCCGTCATTGTAAATAAGAACTTGTTCTTAACTGACTTGTCTAGCTAAATAAATTAAATAATAAATGACATATATAATAATGTATTATATTAATTAATTAATTATAATCAAGAGTGATAGGATCTATATTGTTACATGTTGGGTGCAATTTGGTGTTAATATGGTGTTTATTTCAGTAGTAAACACACCAATAGGTAAAACTTCATATTACCAGTACATTTCCGAATATTGAGTTGCGCGTCTCGTCCTCTTTTGCTCATAGACTCTCAAAAGGTTTTATAAGTAGTTCCAGTTTCCATCCTTAAAGGTCTATATAATGTGGAGAGAAATGTAATTTACTGTGTGGGTTCAAGGCACCGTTTTTGAAGAGGTGAGACTGTGAAAGAGTTGAATTAGCAATGAATGCTATGATAGTGTACCATGCACTATTGTGGAAAATGAAGGGCAGATATTCAAAAGCTTACAGGTATTTCCCATTAGGAGCCCTTCATTTCCATTAAGGTTGCAGTATATTCATAACATATTCATTACCAGACTATTTACATTAATGACATTTATGAACAAGTTTGATTTCATTAAATACATATTGTATAGTCGTTGAAAAATAACACAATTCACTGAATAATGGGTTGAACAATGTTATGATTCAGTGCTCCTAACATATGCTGCACTCCTTTAGGAAATCTGAATGCAGTCCTGAAAGAGAGACATGATTGAAAGGATTCCCATTGAATGTTGTCCGTACAAAGGAAAATATCCTTTTATCAAACAGAAAGACAGTGAGAGATTAGGATCTGGATTTTCCCTCTCCAGTCAACCAGCAGGTAAAAAAAAGGAACAATGATCATGGGGCTCAGTGAGTTTCAATGCCATGGGAGGCTTGGCACATATTGCTGGTATAAAGTGAAGGTAAAGAAGCTTCTCCATCCAAAAAGAGATTATATGAACATAACAGCACAATTCCACAGATAGCCTGTGAGGAGCATAGAGACACAGAGGTGAGGATGACCGTGTTTTAAAGAAGCAGTGGCCGAGACTAGTATTTGTCATTTTGTGGATAGCCAGCCTTCACAGAGAGTAATGAAATCCTGGTGAAAGCCAAAATGGATACAAATCAAATCAAATTAAATTGTATTAGTCACATGTGCCAAATAAAACAGGTATACAACCTTATACAACCAAATACAACCTTACAGTGAAATGCTTACTTACAAGCCCCTAACCAACAATAACAAATAAGAATAAGAAATAAAAGGAACAAGTAATTAAAGAGCATCAGTAAAATAACAATAGCGAGACTATATATAGGGGGTACTGGTATAGTCAATGTGCAGGGGCACCGGTTAGTCGAGGTAATTGAGGTAATATGTACATGTACATACATGTAGATAGAGTTAATTAATGTGACTGTGCATAGATAATAACAGAGAGTAGCAGCGGAGTAAAAGAGTGGGGGGGTATACAAATAGTCTGAGTAGTCATTTAATTAGATGTTCAGGAGTCTTATGTCCTGGGGTAGAAGCTGTTTAGAAGCCTACTGGACCTAGACTTCGCAATCCAGTACCGCTTGCCGTGCGGTAGCAGAGAGAACAGTCTATGACTAGGGTGGCTGGAGTCTTTTAGGGCCTTCCTCTGACACCGGCTGGTATAGAGGTCCTGGATGGCAGGAAGCTTGGCCCCAGTGATGTACTGGGCCATACGCACTACCCTCTGTAGTGCCTTGCAGTCGGAAGCCGAGCAGTTGCCATACCAGGCAGTGATGCAACCTGTCAGGATGCTCTTGATGGTGCAGCTGTAGAACCTTTTGAGGATCTGAGGACCCATGCTAAATCTTTTCAGTCTCCTGAGGAAGTAGGTTTTGGATATGAAGCAGCAATAACCCTGATGTGTTTTTAAAACTGTTGAGAGACCCCTTTTGGTTTTGTTCATGTGTAGAGCAGTCAAAAAAAGATTTAAAATGTGCCGCTGTAGGAGTGTGATGCTTTCGGCTGTTTTCTGGATGCCTGCCTCTACCATTGCAGTGGCCCAGCTGCCACCTGAGATATTCCACGTATGACATTTATCCAGGGGAGGGCATTGACAGATGCTTCAAAGCGGCTTTGTGCCATGGCCAAGAAAGGCCCCCTAGTCACATTAGATAAGGCATGGGACTATCATATTAACCTGTGTGTGTGTCACTGCCATGTTTGAAACACACAGGGCCCCCCGCCTGCATAGCCTGCAGCATCCGCCTCACAGCACATAGGGCTACTGAAAACTGTTTTCACAAAATGCTGCAGACCTTTGTGTTCACAGGGACAGATTGGCCTTTGCTCGTATTATAACATGACTGATATTTGTGGTAATATGGATGACGGTTGTTGTGTGTCATGTCATGTTATTTAGTTGATGATTATTTTTAATCATGGTTTGTCTTGTTCCCGTTTTCGGTGAAATGTCCTTGCATTTCTCTGTTGTGCATCACAGGCTGGCAAACGGTACAAAATCAAATATTCTTGTTACTATAAAGCAGACACAAAATAATACAACATAACACTTGTTCAATTTCCAATCATGTACCCGGGTGCTGTTCTGACAGGGGGCAAGATAAAGCAATGAACAAAACAAAACAACTCGCAAACAAAACCTACATTCAGAAAATTAATCATCAATAACTCCTGCAGTTTTCAGCTCCTCTGTAAAAGAGCTTATTACATGACAACATCTAACATTCCTTTACTGTAAATCAGCTGCAAACAGACTGTCATGGTGAGAGGAGGAGTTGGATGCTCTCTGCGCTAAGGAGAGAGTCACTTTCTCTGGAGGTATGTCAAAGTCAAAGTAATCAATCCTGTCTTTATTTCCTGGCTTTGGCGCCATTTGGCTCGGAGTCGTGCTCCATCCATGAAGCACCCATAGCCGCTAACTGCCCACCCAACATCTACGCAGCAATGTAGACTGTTAGATCAGAGGCTGTCCAGAGGTAAAGACCTCGCACTGATTTTTTTCTGTGTTTCCTTCATGCCATGTGCACCTTTGAGCATTGCCTACATTGCAAAATGATAAAGGACAAGAGTTGCAGTGAAAATGTAGAAACTTCCATCCAGTTCTTTTAACTGTCACTTAGAATGTTGTCATGACTCTCTCTCCTTGGTGAGGATCAAAGGCACCAGTTCAGCCCGGCACAGGGCTGACAGATAGCCAGACCCCCCCCCCCACCAGAGAGGATGGGGGAGTTGGGCCAGTTTTATGACTTAATGCAAGTCATAAACTTTCTCTCTCTTACCATGCAGTATTGAACAAAGGAATGTGCTGTGTGTAGAGAGAGACTGTGCCACCAAAACTTCAACATCAAACAACGGACATTGAAACAATATGTTTAACAGAAAGAATGTTGGGAATGATGACAGATGTAATATGGGAAATGAATGTCTATTTTGTGATGTCGTTAATATTATCAGAAAGACGTTATAACGGGAACATTGTAACTTTAAGATCTTACACACGGTATATATCAAAATTACATCTAAATGTTGTAAAACTTACATTATTTAAATATGAAACTATTTGTGAAAAGATAGAAGTTTGATTTTAGTCTTCTAATGAGATAATGGTTTTCCATGTCTGTTGCACACTAACTAAGCCACGCCCCTAATGAGTTCAGAGTTCATGATGGAACCGCCTTTCATGCGAGAGTGCTTGAAAGGACTCGCTGAGAATTTAAATACAGACCAGAGAATGTGAGGACGTTGTCCACACGTTGAAATGGTTAAAACTACAATACCAGAAAATGGTAAGACCCTGTTAAGGTGCTAAATATTAATATGTACGGGGAGCATAGTCTCCAAATGTATGTACGATAAGTCCACCCTCTTTGTCTCACCCACTTTTTATCTTTCTCCAACCCCTGTTCATTGTGTAACAAGCCATCATATCGAGTTAGTCCACTAGGGACTGTTTTCATTGTATTATGTTAGTAATCAATAATCTGCACAGTGTGTGTATGTGTTTATGTGTGATTATTTAGTTAGTTAGTAAATAAATGATTAAGCTAATTTGTGTATCGCTGATTCATCACTTCATCATTCATTCTTAGTTTAATAGAGTAATAATTAAAGGTAGTAGGTAATTATTAGATTAATAGCAGTTATCACTTTAAAGATAGTCACGTCATGACAATGTGTCTGAAAAAGAGAGTCAAAGCCCAATACATATTTATTACTGAGAAAACTAACCCTTTTTTCCTCCCCTCTCCTTACTCTCAAAGTGCTTTTCTTTCGGCCACACAGACATGGATTGCTATGCATAGAGTGACACGACCTGCAGGCATTGCTCCGATTCTTATCGCCATGCTCACATCTGATGAGAAAACCGCGCCTGACAAAGGCAGGTACGCCTATATTCTGCTCATATCTTCTTTTTAACGATTCCATCAAAGCTGGATAAGCCGGATGGCAATAGACAAGATGGTAATATGTAGACAAATCTCAACAGCATCTGCTCACAAGAAAGCCAGATTCAAAATGCTGTCTGAATCATTGAAAAAAAGTGAAGAAAATGATGAGAGAGGAAAAGATATTGGCCATCAAAAGCAGGTCCACCTTTGGAAATGTCACTGCAATGCTTTGTATAGCTTTCTAATCTGACCATAGATTCAGGCTGCCTTGACATTTCTTGATGTAATTAAATGAGGGCTTTATTCAATCGAATCCACATTGCAGTATTTACACGGTAGTATTGCTCTTTTTCCCAATGGTCGATACAATCACAGCTGGTTTGGTAGTGTAAAAACCTACTGCTCATTACTGTCAGGTACACTACACTGACAGATATGCTTCCAGTTATCTGAATAAGATATGTGTGTGCGTGTGCAGTAGTTTGTATACATAACATTCTCACTTAAACAAAGACACTTATTAGAGAAAAGATTATTACCGTCAATAATAGTCATACATTGACACATATTGTAGGAACAGGCTTTACATTCATTTTGTTTCTATATGTTCTATTGGGGTTAAGGAAGTGTAATCATATCCTCAAAAATACAGTAGAGATTTAAGAAAATAGAGGGCACCAAAGATGAATAACACAAAGATTCAAAGTCTGCCCCAGACTGTGATGCAGTGCTTATGGAAGGATGTGTAATGTATTACAGGTTGTAATGTCCCATTGTTGGTCACCAGCAGTGTATTAAATTGCAGCTTTACACTCCGGTGCTGTGCACTGTTGGCAGAGTCACGGCGTCTGCCTCTCCGTGCCGTCACACGCAGACACATCCTGACTGACAGCACACTCCCCACAGAACTGAGGGTAATTGGCATTCAGGATCATCTGGATGATAGGGAGGGTGGTGAATTCAGGGGACGTCGGCCCTGTCTTTTATCCTGCACCACGAAGTTCTTCTCACCCACACCCATTTGCAGCAGAGACTGCTTTGCATGCAGTGAGTTGGCAGCCAGTCCCCAGGGGAGACATTGGTGGTGAGGGAGAACGGCTTTCTATGCATGAACAGAAATCTCCTTCAGGTTTGTGTTTTTTCTCTCTGCATGTCTGTAGGGATTTATGACCCGTCACCTCAGAACCCGCAGGGATGTGATCTCTCAACGTCACACTCCCCCACACGATGTGTCAATCTGTGGAGAGGTTTGCTCATTGAACCACGTCACTGAAAACTCTGAAATTAACAAGGGACAGGGTGACAGAAGGTTATTGTGATACCAAAGCTTCCACAAATCTCACAGACATACCACAAATATATAATTTGTTTTTGGTCTAGTATGGGTCATGCTATTAAGTATGTTTCCCTATCTTTACATGAGGGGCAATCAAACAATATGAGGTTGTTTAGTGAACAGTCTGACATCTGAATTCAAACCACTGTATTCTCTATTAGTGTGTGGAGATTTGATGGAGGGTATTCTTGCCAGCTCAAATAAATTACTCAGCTGTACCTGTGCCCTAAGGTAGATAATTAAAATGGTTGATAGCCTTAATAACCTTCTCCACTATACAACACTTTTGTGGCTCTACATTCATGACAAAAGAGCTTGCTCCAAATGAAGACCGAAATTAAGTTATCTGTAAAATAGTTAAAGAAATATAAACAATTATAAATATTGGATCCTTAAGTAACTTGATGACATTTCTATTCTTTGGATTGCAATGGATAGCAATTATCAATCCTTTTCACTTTCCGATTGCACTTATTTACAATGGAAATAGCCACATTGGGTAAGTCTCAAGTCTTAGGGATCCACTCCTTTTTTTCAATTTTCACCTAAAATGACATACCCAAATCTAACTGCCTGTAGCTCCTGAAGCAAGAATATGAATATTCTTGGTACCATTAGAAAGGAAACACTTTGAAGTTTGTGGAAATGTGAAAGTAATGTAGGAGAATATAACACAATAGATCTGGTAAAAGATAATTCAAAGGAGAAAAAAATGTTATTTTGTATTTTTTTTGTACCATCATCTTTGAAATGCAAGACAAAAGACCATAATGTATTAATCCAGCCCAGGTGCAAATTAGATTTTGGCCACAAGATGACAGCAGTGTATGTGCAACATTTTAGACTGATCCAATGAACCATTGCATTTATGTTCCAAATGAGGTATCAAGACTGCCCAAATGTGTGTAATCAATTTATTAATATATTTTCATGTTCAAAATTGTGCACTCTCCTCAAACAATAGAATGGTATTCTTTCACTCTTATAGCTACTGTGCAGTTAGATTAACAAGAATGAAAGCTTTCTGCCAATATCAGATATGTCTATGACCTGGGAAAGACAACGCAGGTTAAATTAAGATAAAGTGTTTGACTGTAGTTAGCATTTCTGTAGTAACTTCGAAATAGGTGCAAAGTCACATGTGGACCACTCTTTTTCTGGTCTGGTCAATGTCCCTTCCACTGTGTCAACTCTGGACCTCTCACAGAGTTTAATGGCCACTATGGTGAGGTATTTGTAGGACTCTGTCAGCTGAGATAATTTCAGATGCCGCCTATGATCAGATCCCGTAAATTTCTAATATCTGTGGTGGACAGAGATTATTCAGCTTATCACATCTGGACCAAGGTAAGAAGAGACAAATCCATTTTGAAAATTATCATAAGCGAAGTATAAAAACGTGGGTCTGGATGATTCAAGCAGTCCATATTTTCCCCAATCTTATTGCTTATCTTCTTACTGCTTCTAAGATCACTCACTTTCCAGAGTTTGGTTTTGTAAAAAATATATATATATATTACAAAGGCCCTTTGTGTCTAAGAGGGAATTGGATGAAAGAATAGAAATGGAGGTAATAAAAATAGCTAAAGAGAGCCTGAAAGACATTTTGTTGCAACATCAAGGACACTCAGAAAAGCAGGTGGTAAGACCCAGTCTGTAAAAATGGCTATTGCAATATAGCTTTGTAGCCCAACGTCTTTGATGTCGTACACTGGAACTTTGTGCTCTGCAAATAACAAATAAATAAATCCAAAGAAAAACCCATATATTTGATACAATAGCTGTCTTGACCAATGAGTCTGTCTGGCTTCTACAGCAATGTTATAGGAGAGAACATGAGGACAGTCGCTGCTATATGCATTCCCTTATCTCTGTCAAAATAAACAGATGTTAAAAAAGATATGAGTTCATCATTTACATTACAGTGTTATTACTGTGTAATTATTCCAAGGTTTAGTGTCAGGGCAAGGGTTAGGACTAGATCTACAGTATTATGTTACAAATGTTCAATGAATCTGAAATGAGTATGACGCACTTGGTGAGGCTCCAGAAAGAATGTATCCTATTCAAAACGACGTTTCTAAAACAATACTTTATTCATATCTACAGAGCTCTTGGACATTACTGATGACATTTCTATCCCCCATGGTGTGCACACAGTATATACACATGGGCAACCACCATCTTAGAGGAAACTAAATAGGTATTCAAGTGGGCCCACGGTAAAGGTTGGCCCTTCTACCGCAATGATAACTGCAACAACTGGCAACATTGACTACATCCGCACTCAAGCAGGCCTGCTAAGACAGCTGTTGCATATGTAGTAAGTCAATATGTCGAAAGTGTCTCAGTGGTGGGTCATCCATACTCTAATCTGCAAAGGGGAAATCCAATTGCATATTACAAAGTCAGAAAAATTGACCGCCTGTGAACCCAACATTCTGGGGAGAGACAGGGGATCACTCCTCTGTGTGGCTTCCATCATCTTGTTGACACAGGTCATTCAAGCATTCAATACAACTCTACTTAAAGCAGGTTGAGATATTCATTGCTTTCCTAGAACAAACACAATGATTACCATACATTAAGGGCATCAGAGGTCAACTACTGGCAGGTTTTAACCCAGTCAAGCAAAGTCAGCTATTGATAGTTTTCTTCCACGGGAAGGGACACCAATGTTACACATTTACGGGATCTGATCATAAGCGGCATCTGAAACTATCTCAGCTGACAGTCCTAAAAATACCTTGCCATAGTGGCCATTAAACTCTGTGAGAGGTTCCAGAGTTGACACAGTGGAAGGGACATTGACCAGACTAGAAAAATAGTTATCCACATGTGACTTTGCACCTATTTCGAAGTTACTACAGAAATGCTAACTACAGTCAAGCACTTTATCTTAATTTAACCTCTGTTGTCTTTCTTTGTGTGGCCTGTAGCTGACTATATATTATATACTATATATAAAGGTGTCCATATGATGGAACTATTAAAACTAGGTAATAATACAGAGGGAGATGAAAGCCGCCCGTACACAACACTGATCTGTCATGGGGATGGAGACTATGAAAGTGGAGCCTGGGATGTAGACTGCAAGTCTCAGTGCTTCAGAGGGGCAGGGTTGCTGTAATGAGCATTCAGGCGATGTGTGAATACTGATGGGCGCTCCTATTACTAGGTGCGAAATGGAGCGATCCAAAGATAAAATGTCACATTGAGGTGCAATATGAGTTATGTCCGACAAATTGTTGCGTTCAGTGGAAAGATGTAATACTCACATTAATTACTCACATTAATACTCACATTAATTACTCAGGTGCGAAGTTTCTGTAACAATGAACAATCCATTTTAGTCCAGCACTTTCTCTACCTCGTTTCTTGTTTTGCCACCCACCTTTAGCATGCCCTGAATACAACACACATTTGTTATTCTCTCACAGTTTTGTGAAATCATGTGATGTTTGTCGCCACGTTTATACATAAGCTACTGTATGTCTTTAGAGAAATAATATCTTCATTTTAATACATTTTGTCTTAATTAGTGAATCATTTTGTTATTTTTCAACAATTTGGATGACAAAGAAAACAGCAAGGGAGTGTCGAGATTTAGAAAATTTTTGGTGTATAATTTATGACTAAACCTCCAGAGAAGTAGGACTTTTCCTTTTACATGTAAGTACAAACTGCTTGTTGATGACATACTAATCAGTGAGGAGGACGCTACTATGTATACGCTATTTCAGCTGCAAATGAATATGCTAACCCACTTACAATGTAATGAGGAACATAACATTTAAGAGTTTTATTTCCTGCCGGGTGCAAAAATATATATCCCAACTCTGTATTAATTCTAATGAAAAACATGAGAGGCCAATCACCTGATATGGATTTGTCAAAAAAAATACAAAATGTTGTCCAGAAATGAACATTTAGAATTGTATTTTGTTCAATATAGTTAGCTGCTATTTTATGGACTGTTCTTGGATGTTTGTTTCATTACTGTATACAGTGGGGCAAAAAAGTATTTAGTCAGCCATCAATTGTGCAAGTTCTCCCACTTTAAAAGATGAGAGAGGACTGTAATTTTCATCATAGGTACACTTCAACTATGACAGACAAATTGAGAAAAAGAAATCCAGAAAATCACATTGTAGGATTTTTAATGAATTTATTTGCAAATTATGGTGGAACATAAGTATTTGGTCAATAACAAAAGTTTATCTCAATACTTTGTTATATACCCTTTGTTGGCAATGACAGAGGTCAAACGTTTTCTGTAAGTCTTCACAAGGTTTTCACACACTGTTGCTGGTATTTTGGCCCATTCCTCCATGCAGATCTCCTCTAGAGCAGTGATGTTTTGGGGCTGTTGCTGGGCAACACGGACTTTCAACACCTTCCAAAGATTTTCTATGTGGTTGAGATCTGGAGCCTGGCTAGGCCACTCCAGGACCTTGAAATGCTTCTTACGAAGCCAATCCTTCATTGCCCAGGCGGTGTGTTTAGGATCATTGTCATGCTGAAAGACCCAGCCATGTTTCATCTTCAATGCCCTTGCTGATGGAAGGAGGTTTTCACTCAAAATCTCACGATACATGGCCCCATTCATTCTTTCCTTTACACGGATCAGTCGTCCTGGTGCCTTTGCAGAAAAACAGCCCCAAAGCATTATGTCTCCACCCCCATGCTTCACAGTAGGTATGGTGTTCTTTGGAGGCAACTCAGCATTCTTTGTCCTCCAAACACGACGAGTTGAGTTTTTACCAAAAAGTTCTATTTTGGTTTAATCTGACCATATGACATTCTCCCAATCTTCTTCTGGATCATCCAAATGCTCTCTAGCAAACTTCAGACGGGCCTGGACATGTACTGGCTTAAGCAGGGGGACACGTCTGACACTGCAGGATTTGAGTCCCTGGGGGCATAGTGTGTTACTGATGGTAGGCTTTGTTACTTTGGTCCCAGCTCTCTGCAGGTCATTCACTAGGTCCCCCCGTGTGGTTCTGGGATTTTTGCTCACCGTTCTTCTTGTGATCATTTTGACCCCACGGGGTGAGATCTTGCGTGGAGCCCCAGATCGAGGGAGATTATCAGTGGTCTTGTATGTCTTCCATTTCCTAATAATTGCTTCCACAGTTGATTTCTTCAAACCAAGCTGCTTACCTATTGCAGATTCAGTCTTCCCAGCCTGTTGCAGGTCTACAATTTTGTTTCTGGTGTCCTTTGACAGCTCTTTGGTCTTGGCCATAGTGGAGTTTGGAGTGTGACTGTTTGAGGTTGTGGACAGGTGTCTTTTATACTGATAACAAGTTCAAACAGGTGCCATTAATACAGGTAACAAGTGGATGACAGAGGAGCCTCTTAAAGAAGGTCTGTGAGAGCCAGAAATCTTGCTTGTTTGTAGGTGACCAAATACTTATTTTCCACCATAATTTGCTAATAAATTCATTAAAAATCCTACAATGTGATTTTCAGGATTTTTTTTCTCATTTGTCTGTCATAGTTGAAGTGTAACTATGATGAAAATTACAGGCCTCTCTCATCTTTTTAAGTGGGAGAACTTGCACAATTGGTGGCTGACTAAATACTTTTTTGCCCCAATGTATGTCACACTTGTGTAACATATTTGTTCTTTGTTGTGGAGAAATATGAGTCAAATGACTTTCTGAACTGATATAACATTCCTCGCTTGAACTGACTATACTAGAGTCACCTATGAACAACATTGTTTCCATTTCTGCACATGCATGAATTGATGCCATTTGACATCCATGAATGTTCCAAGTTGGTTTTTCATGCATCTGATGGCCGTGCCAATCATAGTTAAAATGGTTTGGTTGATGTGATGTGGAACATTTTCAGCATATTGATCTACAGTATTAGGCCACAGAACTATTACTGAGTCATCAATCATTAGCATAAAAAACTGATAAGGAAGGAAATGAAATACATCTGTACTCAACTTTGACATCTTATGAAATACACTTGCGTTATTCATGGGTGAGGTAAATGTCCAATCTAAGTTCAAGATGCAGAGCTGCACTTGGTTTCCTGTATCTTCCCCACCTCCCTACCATTAACATCCTACCATTGGTATTTTCCCTGTGTCCACTGTGTCTGTCAGTTGCGAGGCCTCTACACTTGGACTGTGAAAAACCTGCCTGCCCCACTGGGTCTAATTCTAGGTGACATATTTAGTGCATGATTTAGCTAGCAGACTTACAGCTGTGTGCCCAAGACTCATGACAAGGCTGCTGGGCCAGCTCACAAGTGTAATTAACCCATTCATTTTGAATATAAGGAAACATTATGAGCGATTCTGTTTTTAACAGATGTGGCGATCTGCTTGGCTGACTATGGACTGTCCGTTCTACAGAGCGTGTGATGACATCATTCTGTCATTGTGAATCTTGAGGCCGCAAATGAAATTAAATGGTCCAGACAAAGCCATTTTAAATACTAAGAAACTCAAACAAATTATAGAGTCATGGTCCCTTTGCTTGGAATCCTCAGTATTTCCTGTGCCATTTAATAATCTATTTTAATGATATTTTACAAAAAGAATGTAGCCTATCATGCTTTGTTTATACGATTGATAGTTCAGTAAGTACTCTAGCAAGTTTGTTAATGCCACCCAAGTCTTCCATTACTATGCTGGAATTAAACTACAAATATTTAAAAACACAAAACCATGACTGAATTATATTACATGTTAACTGTCCAGTGCAAGCATTTTTTTTTATCTCAATAACAAATCATTTCTGCTTAAAAATGTAAGTAACTTACTCTCATAGTTTTCCATTAGCAAAGTAAACATTTATGTGCAAGTGTTTTGCTAGGATTGTCTGGGAGTAATCAGAGTGAGGCAGGGAAGGGCACTAAAGCAGTGCATTAACCTTTTACTGCAGTGGGCTAAATCAGGGTCACACAGAGTTATTCTTGGTAGTCTTAAACAAATCTACTTTGAAAAAAAGTATAGACCTCACACACATGGTTATAGGATTAAAAAAAAGAAGACACCTGTACCATGTCACATATAGAGTTGACATGTATTCAATGTTGAGTTTGCATCCCAATTTTACCCTTTATGTATATTGAACAAAATATAAACGCATAAAAGAAAATCAATCAAATTCATTAGGCCCTAATCTATGGATTTCACATGACTGGGCAGGGGCCACCCCCTTGGGAGTCAGGCCCACCCACTGGGGAGCCAGGCCCAGCCAATCAAAATGTGTTTTTCCTCAAAGAATTGCTTTATTACAGACAGATATACTCCTCGGCGCCCCCCAAATCTTGAGACATCTGTGGCATTGTGTTGTGTGACAAAACTGCACATTATAAAGTGGCCTTTTATTGTCCTCAGCACAAGGTGCACCTGTGTAATGATCATGCTGTTTAATCATCTTCTTGATATGCCACACCTGTCAGGTGGATGGATTATCTTGTCAAAGGAGAAATGCTCACTGACAGGGATGTTAACAAATTTGTGCACAACATTTGAGAGAAATAAGCTTTTTGAGCATATGGAACATTTCTGGGATTTTTGTTTTAACTCTTGAAACATGGGACCAACACTTTACATGTAGCATTTTTATTTTTGTTCAGTGAAGACTGAAATATAACAAAACAGTTCGACATAGAAACACTGAATTGTCATTAATTATGAAATTATCAAAAATATGAATAACATTCCACCCATGAGGTCACTGACTGCAGGAAAGGGCAACCCCCAGTTAGGATTGTGTTGGGGGGATCAATGCACCAGAGCAGCGGGGCCTAACCTGAGGGATATGTAACTTGAAAACTAGCTGTTATTGGCAGCAAGGTTTGGAACTCTCTTTGCTATTGGTCTATGAACATATATCACTGGTGATGTCACCAGGCAAGCCAAAACTCCACCCAAGGAAAACCTGCTGATTAGAAGGTCCTGTGTAGATAGCAATTATCAGGAAAACACTGATTATATTTTTTCATATTTTAGCAGTGTTAGTTTCATCAGCTGTTGTACAAATATGATACAAAACACAGACTGGCAGGAATAAGGAGTATAAGGAGTATAGCACAGGTGTTTCCAAAACAGAGCTTGAGTGATTTAGGTAACATAACCATGAGTAGCCTAAAAATAATTTAATCTGTCTATCTGCACTAACTAAATCATCTGTCTAAAAAAGAAAGCAGATTAGGAAACGTGTCACATTTGTTAACCTCTCTACGTGCATGTTTATTATGCAAATTATAAATAAACTTGGGATTAGTCATACTGAGCACAGTGCCAATGACATTTATGAAAGGGAAGACACAGCTGGGAAGTAGCCTGTGTGTGTGTGTGTGTGTGTGTGTGTGTGTGTGTGTGTGTGTGTGTGTGTGTGTGTGTGTGTGTGTGTGTGTGTGTGTGTGTGTGTGTGTGTGTGTGTGTGTGTGCGCGTATGTGTGTGTGCAGAGCCGGCCCTAGCATTTTTGGGGTCCTCACAGGCAAAACATTTTTAGTTAAATGTATTTTATTTTAAAGTTAATTTCTTGAAATCCTACACATTTTGCCATGGGGCATAGACAACATTTTGCAATTTTATAACACATTTCATGCAATTTTACTAATTTTGTCATGGGGCAGAGATAACATTTTTCAGTTTTACAGATTAAGGCCTACAATTCTACACATTTTGCCATGGGAGGGACGGATTTCCTTAAATTCCTATTTTTTTCCCATGACTTATGCCATGTTAATACGATATAGCATTAACATGATTACTCGTTTAGATAGCTGGCTAGACTAACTTTTATTTATTTTTATTTGGGGGGTAGATCAAATTTAAAACTACAGATAGATTGTGGCTTCTATCAATGTAATTATCTGCATCATTTCCAATACCCCATACTGAATATATTTGGGGGTAAATACATATATTATTTTAAATATACAGTATATCTTTGCTATTAAATATATTTTTGTTCTTTATTATTTTCCCCTAATGCTACCACCTCTCCCCTAATTGGAGTAAACTAATGGACAACAATACTTTGGCTTCTACTTCCAGCGTATACATACTATATACATTTTACGGACACAGTATATTTTACATTAGTTATGTTTTGTTTGATTTTAGTCCCACCCGTCAGCTCCCCTCAACCCCTCCCATCTAGCTCTGAAAAGCTTCCAGTTTTGATTTAAAATTGCTGTTTATTTTTCAACTGTGCTGTGATGTTTCACCAGAGTCCTGAAACGTTCTATTCTCATAGTTTCTACACATTGTAGATTAAAGAAAGGTCATTTTTGCTAAGAGTATTATTGTATTATTGATCAATTGACTATGGCTTTTCAAGTCACCCAGCAGTGCTATGTGCAGAGTTAGCACCAGGTAAATATTGCAATTTTTCAGACATTCCTGAACCTGCTACCAAAAACAAGCTAACAAGTTTTGGCAGTACCAAAACAATCTAATGATTATGTTTCTTCGCAGCAAAATCTGCAGAGCTGGGATGGTTGTATCCCCCATATCTATAATATTATATTGGTTTCAAAAATGTTGCATAATCATTTACATTTAAAAACTCTACGTTTTGAATGTGACATTGTTTTGTGTATCAGTTCATAAATCATGTGCCATGGAATCAGTATATCGAAAATATCTTCCCAACTGTTATTCTTCTTGTACGTGCTGTCAATTTGTTGGGCCTTAAATGAAACTGGTATACTTTTTATTTATCCCAATTTTCTTTAACCAAGTTTTGTCTTGAATGCAGGGCCGACAGACAAGTTCCTTACCTTCGTCCCCTTCCACTTGCCTCCTCCATTTTTGTAGTAATGCTGCAAACAATTGTTTGTAATTTTGGATAGAGCAGACATTTCCATATATTTTTGTATACTGGATTTGTGACATAACTCCACCAGTCCTCATTTATGATACAATTTCCAAAGATTATACTGTTTTTAAACATTTTTTTCCTGAAATATTTATCTTTTTCATAAATTAGTATATTTGAGTTGATCCATAATATTTGTCATATTTCTTCTGTATTTTCTGTTGGATTAAACTGAAATTGCAACCAGCTTTCTTTCTACAGCTCGTTTTAAAAATAGCGATATTTTGGAGATTATTTATTTTTCAAATAACCGAAAGTGAGAGGTTGTAATATGAATAAAGGGAACAAGGCCATTCTTGAACACAGGGTGAGCCATTTAGTTAGAGATCCAATGATTGAATATATAATAATTTCTGTCCTCCGAATTCAAATGCATTATATAAATAGGCCAGTTAAACTTTTATCTGGCTTGCCTTTCCAAATAAAGTGGAATATTTTTTGCTCATATAATTAAAAAACAAGTCATTAGGGGCAGGCAGGGCCATAAGTAAATAAGTAAACTGCTATATGACTAAAGAGTTAATCAGGGTGATTTTTCCCCAAGTAGACAGATATTGTCCTCTCCCTGGTAGCAAGATCTTATCTATTTTTGCTACCTTTCTATTCAAATGTATTGTAGTGAGATAATTTATTTATTTCGGGATATGAATACCGTGTATGTCCACTTCACTGTCAGACCATTTTATTGGTGAACTACATGGTAATGTAAAAGTTGTATTTTTTTGTGATCCAATACATAATATAGTACAGTTAATTTGGTTGTAATCCATAGAGGTTAAAACAATTATCTAGATCCTTTATGAGGCTGTGCAGGGATCCAAATTACAGATTTAAAGAAAACATGAATTGTTAGCGTACAATGACACCATTGGCTAAATTCACTTACCAATCTAAATCTTCCTAGATTAAATGGGCTAATTGAGTGACTGTCAGTGACTGAAATAACAAGAACAAAATGGTTGATGCACAACCAAATTTCAAAACTACTTGTGTACTCTACTATTCTAACTCTCAACTCTAAATTGAGACCCGATTACGTTCCTATGAATAAAATATAAACATTGGGGTTCGGTTAAGCGACCGCTTATGTCGTTTATACCTCAAATCAAATCAAACCAAACCAAATCAAATCAAATTTTATTTGTCACATACACATGGTTAGCAGATGTTAATGCGAGTGTAGCGAAATGCTTGCGCTTCAAGTTCCGACAATGCAGTAATAACCAACAAGTAATCTAACTAACAATTCCAAAACTACTGTCTTGTACACAGTGTAAGGGGATGAAGAATATGTACATAAGGATATATGAATGAGTGATGTACAGAGCAGCATAGGCAAGATACAGTAGATGGTATCGAGTACAGTATATACATATGAGATGAGTATGTAAACAAAGTGGCATAGTTAAAGTGGCAGGTGATACATGTATTACATAAGGATACAGTCGATGATATAGAGTACAGTATATACGTATGCATATGAGATGAATAATGTAGGGTAAGTAACATTATATAAGGTAGCATTGTTTAAAGTGGCTAGTGATATATTTACATCATTTCCCATCAATTCCCATTATTAAAGTGGCTGGAGTTGAGTCAGTGTCAGTGTGTTGGCAGCAGCCACTCAATGTTAGTGGTGGCTGTTTAACAGTCTGATGGCCTTGAGATAGAAGCTGTTTTTCAGTCTCTCGGTCCCAGCTTTGATGCACCTGTACTGACCTCGCCTTCTGGATGATAGCAGGGTGAACAGGCAGTGGCTCGGGTGGTTGATGTCCTTGATGATCTTTATGGCCTTCCTGTGACATCGGGTGGTGTAGGTGTCCTGGAGGGCAGGTAGTTTGCCCCCGGTGATGCGTTGTGCAGACCTCACTACCCTCTGGAGAGCCCTACGGTTGAGGGCGGAGCAGTTGCCGTACCAGGCGGTGATACAGCCCGCCAGGATGCTCTCGATTGTGCATCTGTAGAAGTTTGTGAGTGCTTTTGGTGACAAGCCGAATTTCTTCAGCCTCCTGAGGTTGAAGAGGCGCTGCTGCGCCTTCTTCACAATGCTGTCTGTGTGAGTGGACCAATTCAGTTTGTCTGTGATGTGTATGCCGAGGAACTTAAAACTTGCTACCCTCTCCACTACTGTTCCATCGATGTGGATAGGGGGGTGTTCCCTCTACCTAAGGCCCTTTGTGTGTCTCAAATCAAATCAAAATGTATTTTTTCACAACAGGTGTACAGTGAAATGCTTACTTACAAGCCCTTAAACCTTCTTGATGCACCCATCCCGTTATAATCAATCCTCAGGTTGTTTTTACAATATATAATCGATAATATATCAACCGGGAATGTAGCTTCTTCAGAGAAAGAGAGAGAGAGAGAGAGAGAGAGAGAATGGATGCTCCAAGCTTTTGCGCTCACAAAACGCTGCTGTCACCCAGCCATACAATGACGCGATGTGATCTTTCTCGCTCATTTTTCAAAATAAAAGCCTGAAACTATGTCTAAAGACTGTTCACACCTTGAGGAAACCATAGGAAACAGAATCTGGTTGATATCCCTTTAAATGGAGGCTAGGTATTCAATGAAACAAAGAGCTTTCAGGAAAAACTGCACTTCCTTGTTGGATTTTCCTCAGGTTTTTGCCTGCAATTTCAGTTCTGTTATACTCACGGACCATATTTTGACAGTTTTGGAAACTTTAGAGTGTTTTCTATCCTACTCTGACAATTATATTTATATTCTAGTTTCTGGGCCTGAGAAATAGGCAGTTTCAATTGGGTACGACAAGAGTGACAACACAACACTACATAAAGAGAGACCTAAGAAACAACATAGCAAGGCAGCAACACATGACAACACAGCATGGTAGCAACACAACATGACAACAAAATGGTAGCAACACAACATGGTAGCAGCACAAAACATGGTACAAACATTATTGGAAACAGACAACAGCACAAAGGGCTAGAAGGTAGAGACAACAATACATCACACAAAGCAGCCACAACTGTCATTAAGAGTGTATATGATTTAGTCTTTGAAGGAAGAGACTGAGATAAAACTGCCCAGTTTGAGTGTTTGCAGCAGCTTGTTCAAGTCGCTAGCTGCAGCGAACTGAAAAGACAAGCGACCTGGGGATGTGTGCCATCCAGGACCCTTTAGCCGTCCACAAGAATGGAATGGTCTACTGTATCAAAAGCTAAGGCCAAGTCAATAAAAATAGCAGCACAACATTGCCTAGAATCAAGGGAATGGTGACACCATTGAGGACCTTTAAGGTTGCAGTGACACATCCATAACTTGAGCGGAAACAAGATTGCATACCAGAGATAATACTATAGACATCAAGAAAGCCAGTCAGTTGATTATTGACAAGTTTTTCCAATACTTTTTATAAACAGGGCAAAATAGAAATAAGCATATAACAGTTAGGATCAGCTTGATCTCCCCAATTAAATAAAGGACGGACCGTGGCTGCCTTCGAAGCAATGGGAACCTCCCCAGAAAGGAGAGACAGGTTAAACTGTTTGGAGATAGGCTTAGCGGTGATAAGGGCAGCAACTTTAAAGAAGAAAGGGTCTAAACCATCTGACCCAGATGTTTTTTTGTGGTCAAGTTTCAGGAGCTCTTTTAGCACCTCGGACTCAGTAACTGCCTGTATTGAGAAACTTTGTAGTGGGGCAGGGGAAAAAGAGGGATCAGGGATAGCCACATTAGAAGGTGTGGGAGATGAGGAAATGCTGGAAAGGCAAGGAGGCACGGCTGAGTCAAATAGGAATCCTGACTAAATGATGATGATTAAAGAGCTCAGCCATGTGCTTCTTGTCAGTAACAACCACATCATCAACTTTAAGAGACATGGGCAGCTGTGAGGAGGAGAGTTTATTCTCCAGGTCTTTAACAGTTTTCCAGAACTTCTTAGAGTTAGACCCAGAGAGTAAGGACACAGATTAGTCCAGGTAATTGAGGTAATATGTACATGTAGGTAGAGGTAAAGTGACTATGCATAGATAATAAACAGAGAGTAGCAGCAGTGTAAAAATTTAAGAGCAACAATAAAATAACAGTAGCGAGGCTATATACAAGGGGAACCAGTAAAGAGTCAATGTGCAGGGATACAGATTAGTCCAGTTAATTAAGGTAATATGTACATGTAGGTAGAGGTAAGTTACTATGCATAGATAATAAACAGAGAGTAGCAGCAGCATAAACATTGGGCTGGGGACGACGATGACGACAATGCAAATAGTCCAGGTAGCCAATTGATTAGCTGTTCAGGATTCTTAATGCTTGGGGGTGGAAGCTGTTAAGAAGCCTTTTGGACCTAGACTTGGTGCACCGGTACCGCTTGCCATGTGGTAGCAGAGAGATCAATCTATGACTAAGGTAGCTGGAGTCTTAAGCAATATTTACGGCCTTCCTCAGACCCCGCCTGGTATAAAGGGTCCTGGAAGGCAGGAAGCCTGGCCCCAGTGATGTACTGGGTCGTACGTACTACCCTCTGTAGTGCCTTGCGGTCGGAGGTCAAGCAGTTGCCATGCCAGGCGGTAATGCAACTATCCAGGACACTCTCGATGGTGCAGCGTATAACTTTTTGAGGATCTGAGGACCCATTCCAAATATTTTCAGTCTCCTGAGGGGGAATAGGCATTGTCGGGCCCTATTCAATTTTCAGTTGGGAAAGGGCAGTGCGGAGCGCAATAGAGATTGCATCATCTGTTGGTGTGGTATGCAAATTCGAGTGGGTCTAGGGTTTCTGGGAAAATCGTGTTGATGTTAGTCATGACCAGCCTTTCAAAGCACTTCATGGCTAGAGACTGCTACGGGTAGTCATTTAGGCAGGTTACCTTGGTGTTGTTGGGCACAGGGACTATGGTGGTATGCTTGAAACATGTTGATATTACAGACTCGGTCAGGGAGAGGTTGAAGTACATGTCCTGGTAATCCGTCTGGCCCTGTGAATGTTGACCTGTTTAAAGCTCTTACTCACATCGGCTACGGAGAGTGTAATCACACAGTCGTCCTGAACAGCTAATGCTCTCATGCATGCTTCAATGCTGCTGGCCTCGAAGCAAGCATAGAAGTAATTTAACGTATCTGGTAGGCTCGTGTCACAGGGCAGCTCGTGGCTGTGCTTCCCTTTGTAGTTCGTAATAGTGTGCAAGCCCTGCCACATCCGACCAGCATCGCAGCCAATTCAATTTTACTTCTGTATTGACGCTTTGCCTGTTTGATGGTTCGTCGGAGGGCATAGTAGGATTTCATATAAGCATCTGGGTGAGAGGCCCACTCCTTGGAAGCGGCAGCTCTACCCTTTAGCTCAGTGCGGATGTTGACCAAAACAACGAAGCCGTAAAAGGGGCAGACGAAGTGGTCTTCTGGAATTCCTCACAATCAAATGTCGAACGCATTAGAGAGAATTCACTTTGATTATAATCACAGCTGCATATATTCCCCCCCAAGCAGACACATCGATGGCCCTGAACGATCTTTATTTGACTCTATGTAAACTGGAAACCACATATCCTGAGGCAGCATTCATTGTAGCTGTGGATTTTAACAAGGCTAATCTGAAAACAAGACTCCCTAAATTCTATCAGCATATCGATTGTGCAACCAGGGCTGGTAAAACCCTAGATCATTGTTATTCTAACTTCTGCGACGCATACAAGGCCCTCCCCCGCCCTCCTTTTGAAAAAGCTGACCACGACTCCATTTTGTTGCTCCCAGCCTATAGACAAAGACTAAAACAGGAAGCTCCTGTGCTCAGGTCTGTTCAACGCTGGTCCAACCGATCTGATTCCACGCTTCAAGATTGCTTCGATCACGTGGATTGGGATATGTTCCCGCATTGCGTCAAACAACATCATTGACGAATATGCTGATGAGCGATGAGCGGTGAGCGAGTTTATTAGCAAGTGCATCGGCGATGTCGTACCCACAGCAACAATTAAAACATTCCCAAACCCGAAACCGTGGATTGATGCCAGCATTCGCGCAAAACTGAAAGCGCGAACCACTGCTTTTAACCAGGGCAAGGTGACCGGAAACATGACCGAATACAAACATTATAGCCATTCCCTCCGCAAGGCAATCAAACAAGCTAAGCGTCAGTATAGACACAAAGTAGAGTCGCAATTCAACGGCTCAGACACAAGAGGTATGTGGCAGGGTCTACAGTCAATCACGGATTACAAAAAGAAAACCAGCCCCTTCGCGGACCAGGATGTCTTGGTCCCAGACAGACTAAACAACTTCTTTGCTCGCTTTGAGGACAATACAGTGCCACTGACACGGCCCGCTACCAAAACCTGCGGTCTCTCCTTTCACTGCAGCCGATGTGAGTAAAACAAGTGTTAACCCTCGCAAGGCTGCAGGCCCAGCCGGCATCCCCAGCCGCATCCTCAGAGCATGCGCAGACCAGCTGGCTGGTGTGTTTACGGACATATTCAATCAATCCTTATCCCAGTCTGCTGTTCCCACATGCTTCAAGAGGGCCACCATTGTTCCTGTTCCCAAGAAAGCTAAGGTAACTGAGCTAAACGCCTGGAAGTCAGTGCCCCGTAGCACTGACTTCCGTCATCCAGAAGTGCTTTGAGTGTCTAGTCAAGGACCATATCACCTCCACCCTACCTGACACCCTAGACCCACTCCAATTTGCTTACCGCCCCAATAGGTCCACAGACGATGCAACCGCAACTAAACTGCACACTGCCCTAACCCATCTGGAGAAGAGGAATACCTATGTCAAGAGGAATATCTATGTGAGAATGCTGTTCATCGACTACAGCTCAGCATTTAACAACAACAACAGTACCCTCCAAACTAGTCATCAAGCTCGAGATACCTGGGTCTCGACCCAGCCCTGTGCAACTGGGTACTGGACTTCCTGACGGGCCGCCCCCAGGTGGTGAGGGTAGGTAACAACATCGCCACCCCGCTGATCCTCAACACTGGGGCCCCACAAGGGTGCGTTCTGAGCCCTCTCCTGTACTCCCTGTTCACCCACGACTGCGTGGCCATGCACGCCTCCAACCCTCCAACTCAATCATCAAGTTTGCAGACAACACTACAGTGGTAGGCTTGATTACCAACAACGATGAGACGGCCTACAGGGAGGAGGTGAGGGCCCTCGGAATGTGGTGTCAGGAAAATAACCTCACACTCAACATCAACAAAACAAAGGAGATGATCGTGGACTTCAGGAAACAGCAGAAGGAGCACCCCCCTATCCACATCGACGGGACAGTAGTGGAGAGGGTAGTAAGTTTTAAGTTCCTCGACGTACACATCACGGACAAACTGAATTGTTCCACCCACACAGACAGCGTGGTGAAGAAGGCGCAGCAGCGCCTCTTCAACCTCAGGAGGCTGAAGAAATTTGGCTTGTCACCAAAAGCACTCACAAACTTTTACAGATGCACAATCGAGAGCATCCTGTCGGGCTCTATCACTGCCTGGTACGGCAACTGCTCCTCCCACAACCGTAAGGCTCTCCAAAGGGTAGTGAGGTCTGCACAACGCATCACCGGGGGCAAACTACCTGCTCTCCAGGACACCTACACCACCCGATGTCACAGGAAGGCCATAAAGATCATCAAGGACAACAACCACCCAAGCCACTGCCTGTTCACCCCGCTATCATCCAGAAGGCGAGATCAGTACAGGTGCATCAAAGCAGGGACCAAGAGACTGAAAACCAGCTTCTCTCTCAAGGCCATCAGACTGTTAAACAGCCACCACTAACATTGAGTGGCTGCTGCCAACATACTGACTCAACTCCAGCCACTTTAATAATGGAAATTGATGTAAAAAATGTATCACTAGCCACTTTAAACAATGCCACTTAATATAATGTTTACATACCCTACATTACGCATCTCATATGTATATACTGTACTCTATACCATTTACTGCATCTTGCCATCTTTATGTAATACATGTATCACTGGCCAATTTAAACAATGCCACTTTTATATGTTTGCAAACCCTACATTACTCATCTCATATGTATATACTGTACTCGATACCATCTACTGCATTTTGCCTATGCCGTTCTGTACCATCACTCATTCATATATTTTTATGTACATATTCTTCATCTCTTTACACTTGTGTGTATAAGGTAGTTGTTGTGAAATTACTAGGTTAGATTACTCGTTGGTTATTACTGCATTGTCGGAACTAGAAGCACAGGCATTAACTACACTCGCATTAACATCTGCTAACCATGTGTATGTGACAAATAAAATTTGATTTGATTTGATTTATTGCATAAGCCAGTGACTGATGTGGTGTACTCCTCAATGCCATGGGAAGAATCACGGAACATATTCCAGTCTGTGCTAGCAAAACAGTCCTGTAGCTTAGCATCTGAGTCATCTGACCACTTCCGTATTGAGTGAATCACTGGGACTTCTCTGCTTTAGTTTTTGCTTGTAAGTAGGAATCAGGAGGATGATCAGATTTTCTAAATGGAGGGCGAGGGAGAGCTTTGTACGTGTCTCTGTGTGTGGAGTAAAGGTGGTCTAGAGTTTTTTTCCCTCTGGTTGCACATGTAACATGCTGGTAGAAATGAGGTGAAACGGTTATAAATTTACCTGCATTAAAGTCCCTGGCCACAGTCTGTGTGTGTGCTTGTGCGTGTGTGTGAGAGAGAGAGAGGAAGAGAGAGAGAGAGAGGGGGGGGGGGGGGGGGGGGTTGAAAGTCAATAAGACAGATGGGCCTTTTTAGAATATTATCGTTACAATCAGAGTGGGGCAATCTGTCACCCTATGCAGGTTTTGGGTTACATCATGAACACATTCCATTCATTCTAATGTGTTATTCTTTATTTGAAACCATTCTCTCCATAATTGCAATTTGATAATGACTTGTAGTATAGTAAGTAACCACTGACATGATAAAAATGTGAGGAACAAAATTGGTTGCACGAAGTATGGATCAAATATGAGCTGGCAATGGTTACTTTATTAAGTGGGAACAGACTGTGAATCAGTCCTTTAGGTTAGGGAATTCATCCAGATAAGTAACCAGGCAACACCATCCTTGAGAGCAAAGGACGATAGGCTCTTTGGAGAGTCGAAGAGATGTTCCACCTGTATGAGTCTCTGAGGGCTTGCTAAGTCATGGCTGCCTGCCTGCTAAATAACTCCAGTGTCCCAACTCTGTTGCTAAGCATGGTGCCAAACATTCAATGTAGCAGAACAGGGTCTAATTTGTATTGTTCTGTACCGTGACCTTTGCCATTTCACTGCCAATAAATAAGATGTTATTGGATAATTCTAACCGCCCTTTAAAAATCAGATTTTCATTTTGTGAGTTTTAACTTTCCAGTGCATTTTGGTTGGTTAGAATATGGTAATAATGTGTGATCATGGAATCAAAGTGGATCTGATTGCACATTATTCAAGTCTAATGATTTTGTGATATTTTACAACACGGTCCAGGGGCGAAGGGCCCAGGGGCGTCAACCACATGAGCCCGCTCTCAATGTTTAAAATACACCAGAGAGCATAATTTAGCCACAGAGGATGAATAGTTAAAAAAAATAACTGTCGATTAAGTTTTATAACAAGCACATTACGTTTTTTATTTATTTATTAGGATCCCAATTAGCCGACAGCCAATTGTGACAGCTAGTGGGTCAGATGTATAACAATAAGCACATAACAGACAAAAGACTTCACAATTTACATACATTTAAAAACATTCACGTAGTGTGTGTGTGCATCTCTCAGTTATACACACATGTCAATACATAAACACAACAAGGTAGCTGACAAAATAAAGGAAATACCAACATAAAGTGTCTTAAAAGGGTGTTCGGCCACCACAAGCTGTCAGAACAGCTTCAATGCAACTTGGAAGAGATTCTACAAGTGGACCTAAACCATTAGGAAAATGCAATCCACACCACAACATATACTTTTTATCCCTCATTTACTCAATTATTTTCCTTTATTTTGGCAGTAATCGGTATGGCTACAGTCAGGAAGGCTGCAATTTGGGAAGTATGAGCGCCAAATAAACAGCATGATGCGTTGTGGCCATAGAAATATAATCTATAGACAGGTTATGGAACCTCTTATCCAAGCAATTTGACTATATACGTATATACAGTAGCAGTCAAAAGTTTGGACACACCTACTCATTCCAGGGTTTGTCTTTATTTGTACTATTTTCTACATTGGAGAATAATAGTGAAGACATCACAACTATGAAATAACACATATGGAATCATGCAGTAAAACAAAAAAAGTGTTAAAACAAATCAAAATATATTTGATATTTGAGATTCTTCAAAGTAGTCACCCTTTGCCTTGATGACAGCTTCGCACACTCTTGACATTCTCTCAACAAGCTTCATGCGGTTGTCACCTAGAATGCATTTCAATTAACAGGTGTTCCTTTTTAAAAGTTCATTTGTGGAATTTCTTTCCTTCTTGATGCATTTGATCAGTTGTATTGTGACAAGGTAGGGGTGGTATACAGAAGATAACCCTATTTGGTAAAAGACCAAGTCCAGATTATGGCAAGAACAGATCAAATAAGCGAAGTGAAACGACAGTTCATCATTACTATAAGACATGAAGGTCAGTCAATCCGGATCATTTCCAGAACTTTTAAAGTTTCTGCAAGTGCAGTTGCAAAGACCATCAAGCGCTATGAGGAAACTGGCTGTCATGAGGACCACCACAGGGAAGGAAGACCCAGAGTTACCTCTGCTGTGGAAGATAAATTCATTAGAGTTAACTGCACCTCAGATTGTAGCAGACATAAATGCTTCACAGAGTTCACGTAAGAGACACATCTCAACTGGTCAGAGGAGACTACGTGAATCAGGCCTTCGTGGACGAATTGCTGCAAAGAAACCACTACTAAAGGACACCAAAAAGAAGAGACTTGCTTGTGGCCAAGAAACACGAGCAAAGGACATTAGACCGGTGGAAATATGTCCTTTGGTCTGATGAGTCCATATTTGAGATTTTTGGTTCCAACCGCTGTGTCTGTGTGAGATTCAAAGTATCAAATCAAATGTTACTTGTCACATGTGCCAAATACAACCGGTGTAGACCTTACAGTGAAATGCTTACTTACAAGCCCTTAAAACTTGTTGGGGATAGGGGGCAGTATTTTCACTTTGGATGAATTGCGTGCCCATAGAGAACTGCATCCTACTCTGTCCTAGATTGCTAATTATATGCATATTATTATTACTATTGGATAGAAAACACTCTGAAGTTTCTAAAACATTTGGAATTATGTCTGTGAGTATAACAGAACTCATAGGGCAGGCAATCTTCCAAACAGGAAGTGAAATTCTGAATGCGGGTCTAATTTTAAGTCATCGCCTCTTCACTTCCAAATAAGATATGGATCTGTTAGCACTTCCTACGCCTTCCACTAGATGTCCTCATTCAGTAGAACGTGGAATGGAGCCTCTGGTGTGAACTTTGACCGAATGGGAGGGGAATGAGTCACTGTCCCAACAGAATGCCTTTTCCTGGTTGCTCATTTGTCTGTTGATATCACCATCATTCCATTTGGCTGCAGATGAAAACGTATGCTCCGGTTGGAACGTTATTGGATATATATGAAAATAACATCCTGAAGATTGATTCTCTACTTAGTTTGACTAGTTTATTCGACCTGGAATATACATTTTTGAAGTTTTCGTCCGAGTTCTCCTGGACCAGCGTCAGCTTTTGGGCACGTGAGCTGAAAGTGCTAGCAGATGCAGCTAATTGGACACTAGCATTGGACATTATGGAACAAAACAACGATTTATTGTGGAACTAGGACTCCTTGCACTGCATTCTGATGAAAGATCATCAAAGGTAAGGGAATATTTATGATGTAATTTCGCATTTCTGTTGACTCCAACATATATATTTATATTTACATCTGAGCGCCGTCTCAGATTATTGCATGGTAGGCTTTTTTCGTAACGTTTAAAAAAAATCTGACACAGCGGTTGCATTAAGAACCTGTGTATCTTTAATTATATGTAGAACATGTATCTTTCGTCAAAGTTTATGATGAGCATTTCAGTTATCTGTTATCTCTCTGTAATTCCTCCGGATATTTTGGAGGCATTTCTGAACATGGCGTCAATGTAAACCGAGATTTGTGGATATAAATATGCATATTATCGAACAAAACATAAATGTATTGTGTAACATGTCATATGAGTGTCATCTGATGAAGATTATCAAAAGGTTAGTGATTCATTTTATCTCTAATTCTGCTTTTGTGACTATCTTTGGCTGGGAAAAATGGCTGTGTTTTTTTTTTTTGATTTGGTGGTGGTCTAACATAAATATATGTTGTGTTTTTGCTGTAAAACATTTAAAAAATCGGACATGATGGGTAGATTAGCAAGATGTTTATCTTTCATTTGCTGTATTGGACTTGTTAATGTGTGAAAGTAAAATTTTTCTAAAGAATATTTTTGAAATCCCCACGCCACCTTTTCAGCTGAATGGGGGGGGGGGGGGTTCGCCTAGGGGAACGTCTCGCCATAACAGGTTTTAACCAACAATGCTTTAAGAAGTTTAAAGAAAAAAAAGTAAATGTAAAAAATGGATCAGTAAAAAATAAAAGTAACAGCAGCAGTAAAATAACAATAGCGTGGCTATGTACAGCGGGTACTGGTACAGAGTCAATGTGCTGGGGGTACAGGTTAGTCGAGGTAATTGAGGTAATATGTACACGTAGTTACAGTTAAAGTGACTATGCATAGATAATAAACAAAGAGTAGCAGCAGCGTAAAAGAGGGATCTTGGTAGCCCGTTGATTAGTTGTTCAGGAGTCTTATGGCTTGGTTGTAGAAGCTGTTAAGAAGCCTTTTGGACCGAGACTTGGCGCTCCGGTACCACTTGCCATGCGGTAGCAGAGAGAACAGTCCATGAATAGGGTGGCTGGAGTCTTTGACAATTTTTTGGGCCTTCCTCTGACACAGCCTGGTATAGAGGTCATGGATGGCAGGAAGCTTGTCACGAGTGATGTACTGGGCCGTACACAATACCCTCTGTAGTGCCTTGCGGTCGGAGGCCGAGCAGTTGCCATACCAGGCAGTGATGCTCTCGATGGTGCAGCTGTGTAAACTTTTGAGGATCTGAGGACCAATGCCAAATATTTTTAGTCTCCTGAGGGGGAATAGGCTTTGTCATGACCTCTTCACGACTATCTTAGTGTGTTTGGACCATGATAGTTTGTTGGTGATGTGGACATCAAGGAACTTGAAGCTCTCAACCTGCTCCACTGCTGACCTGTCGATGAGAATGTGGGAATGCTCGGTCCTCTTTTTCCTGTAGTCCACAAAAATCTCCTTTGTCTTGATCACATTGAGGGAGGGGTTGTTGTCCTGGCACCAGACGGCCAGGACTCTGACCTCCTCCCCATAGTTGTTGGTGATCAGGCCTACCACTGTTGTGTAATCACCAAACTTGATGATGGTGTTGGAGTCATTCCTGACCATGCAGTCATGAGTGAACAGGAAGTACAGGAGGGGACTGAGCACGCACCCCTGAGGGGCCCCCGTGTTGTGGATCAGCGTGGCGGATGTGTTGTTACCTACCCTTACAACCTGGGGGTGGCCCTTCAGGAAGTCCAGGATCCAGTTGAAGAGGGAGGTGTTTAGTCCCTGGATCCTTAGCTTAGTGATGAGCTTTAAGGTCACTATGGTGTTGAACGCTGAGCTGTTGTCAATGAATAGCATTCTCACATAGTTGTTCCTTTTGTCCATGTGGGAAAGGGCAGTGTTGAGTGCAATAGAGATTGCATCATCTGTGGATCTGTTGGGGCGGTATGCAAATTAGAGTGGTCTATTGTTTCTGGGATGATGGTGTTGATGCGAGCCATGACCATCATTTTAAAGCACTTCAGGTGAACAGATGATCTCCGCATGTGTGTTTCCCACCGTGAAGTATGGAGGAGGAGGTGTGATGGTGTGGGGGTGCTTTGCTGGTAACACTGTCAGTGACTTATTTAGAATAAATAAACCAGCATTACTGTATGTGTACTGTGTGTGAACAATATTTTGCAGACTAACTCATTTTGGACTGTTTTTGTATTTAGTCATATGACCCCTTATTTCATTTATCTAGAAGTAAATACTTTGAAAATTAATGCTCATTTTTCCTGTTGGATAGTTAAAATGGAAGTAATTTTGCACTGTGTGATCAAAGTGAAAGCAAAGGCATAAGATATGATCGTGTCCCATGGTGAGTCCCTGGGCCTTGCTGGAAGTGTACTGACTGCAGAAAATAACAGTGTGGTTCATAGAGAAACTCCAGATAGTTATGCATATTAATCAACTCATATTCATACATATCAGCGTCATAACTTGCTGCCAATGAGTCAGACCAAATAAGCCATTTGATTGACCAAGCACATCATAGTTTCAGACACTGTATGTATGCCTGCCATCAGAGTGTCATTTGTTCTGTATTCATGCAGTTTGACAAAAAAGATTACAACAAAAACAAGTCAATGTCGAGTCCAATTTGTCAGATTGGTTCTCCCCTGTCCGTCAACAAAGAATACTAGAAAAGTGTCCTATTTTAGATATTGTACATTCAGTCAGTATAACACATCAGATGTCCACATTCTGCAAGAAACATTTGTGTAGCTTACACCATGTATAACTTCTCAATATCTGTCAGGGAAGAAAGCTTGACCACTTCG
The DNA here is from genome assembly GCF_057628025.1 of Oncorhynchus mykiss. NCBI lineage: Eukaryota > Metazoa > Chordata > Actinopteri > Salmoniformes > Salmonidae > Oncorhynchus > Oncorhynchus mykiss. The sequence continues at coordinate 61,048,978 of NC_143027.1, read as the reverse complement.
AAAGATAATGTTGTTAAAGGGGTTCCTAGGATATGAAACCTGAAAACAAAAACTAAGAAAAACAATGTTGAATTTTACAGCTAAGGAGTGCAGAATTTGCATGAGCCACTGACAGTCAATGCGCTGCAGATTTGGGGGGCACTGCTACCTGCTAGTTCTTCTAATAGATATCCTTGTTTGCCTCCTTTTAAGCAATTAACATCTGTTTTGATGCATGTGTTTGCTTTCATCCTCTATCAGTAATGAGACACGAACTCCTGATACACCCAGTGCGCCAGAACTCCGGAGACCCATTCTGACAGACCAAAAGAAACATCATTCCAAGAGAGAGAGAAATAAATAGATAAGCTTGAGATGATAGGTTCCTCTACAGGGGGGCCAGACTATAAAACCTGAGTCAATATAAAACAAGACAGAACTGTCATTGATCCTCTATAAAAAGGTGGTGAATATCTATGATGCTGTTCTGTTTAAAGGCCACGACACCCTGTTTATGGTAAGGTAAATATGCATGGGTTTTCACTGTGCTAAATAGCTGATTACATTTGTGCAGGTGAGTTTCAGTGACAGGTCTGGGGTCTGGGCCAGTCCGAGGTTGTATTGTATATATCCTACAGGGAAGCAGTGCCTATTAATGTGATTAAGCCTCGGATGTTTGTATGTTTTTACAACAAACAACAATAACACACGGCACCGGGTGAGCAGGAATTCTTTCAAATGTTCACTTAAGTTAATCTACTGAGCAAAGAATTACTGCAAAAACCAACAGACATTACTTAATGTGGCGACACTCTGACACTTTCGTGGGTGAATTACTTTTCACTGTGCAAAGACAATGAAGATCCTGTAATGTTTGTGCCACCTCGATCTGTTACTCTCAAAACATAAGAATGCTAACAAAACAAAGGGAATGGTGTAACAGTATTATCAGCCGGGAGAGAAAAGTTAACTGTATGCAATTGTTTCATGTAATTAGCATTTTTCTGTTGAAGAATCATGTTTACACTTCCCAAGTGGTTCATCTTTCACCCTCTAAATGACAACATACAATACAAGAGGGAATGACAAAAAAATGGCAATATTGAGATTTATGGTTATTCATTTATTCCACAAAAGGTGATAATGAGAAAGATTTGACTTCGAGGCACAGTCAAAACCTATGGGAGCCAACTAAGCATTGCATACAGTATGAATTTCCTGAGTGTTATTCGAATTCAAGAGTAGCGCACAGTAACTCAATATCATCTCTCCAACTCTATCAAACGGCATGTTTCTTTGAATGGACCTTACAATTTGTCTTCAATTTCCTCTTCTTGAATATAATTCCATGGAGAAATTAGGTTTGTATTGCCAGATGATAACGATATCTTTTCCACATAATACAATTCAAGGTTGGTGGAAGATCAATATGTGCAGACATATTTTAAGGATAGGAAGAAAGAGTGATTCATAAATACATCAATTAACACCTTCTAACATCTAGGAATTCAAAAAACAATGTTATAATGTGTAGGAGCAAGTCTTTAAGACTTGAGTTTTCAGCAGCATGTTTTCCTCCTCCAAAAATACCTCATAAGTCACCTTAGTAAGTGTCTCATCAGTCAGGTATGTTTGGGAGGAATTATTCATCTAACATAAAATACTGGGGGAAATATACTTGAGGGAAAAGACAAACATTCAGTCAAATCATACACTCACATTTACAGCTTCTGAAAAAGACGGGAGGTAATTGTAACTTGCAGTATCCCACGTATAAATCTGTGGTTTGGTTCTAACTAAAGACCTCTGGATTCCATGAAAAGTCGTTTCCAGTTCATTGAATGAGCACCATTTACCCTTCTGTCTTTAATGTTGTCTTCCATGTCTAAATCTATTGTGTCTTTACTCTTCAACATACTGCACATCATGACAGCATCTTGTTCTTTGTTGGAGCATGCCCTGCTTCACACATAAAGTATTCCTTCAAACAGGAAAACAGAAACCTGGCTGAACTTGTCTGTCAGTCAGAAAAATGAACTCTGAGGAGATATTACGTTTCTACATCCGGTTGCTCATGGAGTAGCGCCCATCAGTCTAGATCCAGCTGCCTTCCTCCTCATTTGAAATTTTCAGGTCTCTTGCTGTTTCCTTCAATTCTGTTGTCTTTCTGTCTTTTAATGAGAAAGAGAAGATAGCTCAATTGTAAAGGTTTACTGTTGTAATATGCAGTGTTGGAAAAAGTACTCAATTGTCATAGTAAAAGTAAAGATACCTTAATAGAAAATGACTCAAGAAAAAGTGAAAGTCACCCAGTAATATCCTACTTGAGTAAAATGTCTAAAAGTATTTGGTTTAAAATATACTTTAGTATCAAAAGTAAAATTACAAATCATATCTAATTCCTTATATAAAGCAAACCAGACGGCACAATTTAAAAACTTTTTTAAATGTATGGATCGCCAGGGTTACGCTCCAACAGCCAGATCAGAGGCAGTAGGGATGACCAGGGATATTCTCTTGATAAGTTTGTAAATTAGACAATTGTCCTATCAAAATGTAATGAGTAAAAAGTATATTATTTTCTTTAGGAATGTAGAAAAGTAAAAGTAGAAGTTGTCAAAAATATAAATAGTAAAGTACAGATACCCCCAAAAAACGACTTAAGTATTACTTTAAATAATTTTTACTTAAGTACTTTACACCACTGAAAATATTAGACATTCAATATCTGATAGCAAACTGGCACCAGGATAGATTTTTATGTTATCTCTGTTTGATATACCTCTCTAGGTTTTAGTTTGCAGACTCATACATCCAGAGTGACTTACAATGTTATCGAGACTGAATGAATGTATGGCACCCTTGACTTTATGATTGTCTGACAAAGACATTGACTGATACACAGACTCCAGCCAGAACACATTAAAAAAAGGTTGGGAAATTATGGGTTTATGAGGTTAGACAAAAACAACAATATCAAGCACCATGATAACTCACATCTAGAAACATGTAAAAATGACATTTGGAACATACTTTCACAGCAAGACCCGAATGTTGTAAGTCCAACTCTGGAAACTCAGGCAGTAGTCTAGATTGTGCATGGCCCTTGGTGTGGTTGGATCAATATATAAGATCTTATGGGACTAATATTACCTAACTTTAAAAATGGACCAATATTGGCACATTTGCCTTGCTATAGGATGCTCTATATCAATTGGTCAATATCAAAGAGCAAATCTCAAAGAGTCTACTTGCAGCCATTATGGGATGTGCTATCATGTTATTCTCAAAATTTAAGAGAGAGAAAAAAATGCAATATCAATCTAAAGCTACTATCAATATCCAGTTCACAATGTATTTTAGTGTTCCTATTGTGTCCCTGGTTAAGTATTACATTTCTGCTGCACTGATGCCGAAATTAGCAGGTTTGCAATGATGTGAATACCATTAGGTATTTACTGTATTCCAATCACAGGTGCAAAATATTTGCTGCACACATTAGTGGTCAGTGTGAAAGAAACGTCACTCAATTCATTTAAAATTATTCAAATGATCTTTGGATTTACAGTGTCACTACAATTCCAAGTCAAAGGGAAAATTTTTCCCCTCAAGGAAGTAGCGTGCCTGCACACTCAACATTAGTACTGTAAAATATGATTGACAGGTTTTGGCAATGAGGGGGGTGAAGGGTCATTAACTGTAAACCAGAATTCAATGGTTGCAAATAGTGGCTTCCTGATCAGTGTGTCCCGGAAGGAGGGAGTTTATTCTTGATTTTGGGAATACAAGAGTTTGCAGAATTCTCTGGTGAGGAATGTAAATATATTAACATGAAATAAGAATGTTCTTGTAATTAGCTGGCAACATTCCATTTGATGTTATATTGTATGTAGCGGTGCGCTATGTCCGTATTGACTTTCAAGGTGTTTTTTTAATGGCTATCTCCTACAGAGGAGCTCTGCTGCCTTGTTGCCTATTTCCTAACGGTCTAAAAGTGACCCAATTCCAGACACTGAAAAAGCCTCAATTACCTTACAATAAGATACAAAGGCATGTGGGCCACTAGGCTATTTCTCAGGGAATGACATTCACAAAGTGGCATCTGTCACACAGGAGTTTATTATCTCCTACAATCTTTCCAAAACTAAAATGACAGCCATTTCTTTTAAAAATATTCCCGAAGACTTCATCATACTGTATTTAGGACGTTCCTACACTCTTAGAAAAAAAGGTGCTATCTACAACATAAAAAGGTTATTTGACTTTCCCCATAGGATGAACCTTTTGGGTTCCATGTAGAACACTTTCCTCCGAGGGTTCTACAAGGAACCCAAAACGTGTTCTACCTGGAACCAAAAACAGTTCTCATGTGGGGACAGCCGAAGAACCCTTTTGGAACCCATCTGAGTGTATGGATCATTATCCTCTACTGAAATACTCTGACCACCTCCATTGTAAACATATGTATCCAATAATAATAATCTAACAGCTGGTTAATTGTTTATGTAAATACAACATGCTGTAATAAAGAATCAACTTCTTCCCTACACGCCTACAGAACCAGAGCCAGGAACCAAGTCCCTATGATGACAGTTGTACTGTACACCCAGGCATTGAGATTACAGCAGCCCTAATTGGACCATAATTAGGCATGGTCTTTTTCATCAAAGCCATAGGAACAAGCGTCTCCAACTAATGTTAATAATTGTGGCCCTGAATGCAAGGTTCTCCTTGCCCTGATATAAATTACATAACATTAATAACGTGTAATTACAGAGGAAAGATTGGAGTGTCACTGTGTCGAAAGCAGAAATGAAATGCTAGCTACAGTATTAAGAGGACCACTGATGGGGATGTGCTTGAGACATCTACAAAGTCTCCATGAGGGATGATTTTCATGCTCCTCTGTTCACATTATTCCAGAGGCTGTGGAAAGACCAAGTGAGCAGGCTGCAATCCACCCTGGACTACTCATGTAGGAGCACGCTGAGTTGTTGTAGTGTGGGCAGGTGCATGTATAAGAACAACAGTCATCCTCTGTACAACATGGAGGATTAAATGAGTTGTGTCTGAGCTGAGCCCCTATTGCAGTTCTAGAATTCACTCTGAGACTTGGTGAACTGATACAGGGGTGTTAGTGGGGGTATGGGGGTATGACAGCCAGTCTATTTGCAATGAATATAATACCTCACCCTGCCTAATTTAGTTGTTTATTATCAATTTGCTCCGTCTGTGAATGTCTGTAGAATGATACCAAATCTACATGGTGATTAAAGCCCACACAAACACATTGGGCAATGTCCATATACTGCATCACTGGTTCAAGTTCCATTCAATCCAATGGTGACACATTGCCAGATTGTGAATGATCCTTTGGTTTATATTTAGATTATGGTTACAGTAGTTTGAAGGACTGAGCTAGGGATGGACACAGAAATTAAATAGAAACGGGTCTACTTCAGAAGAACAGTTTCCATCTGATTACTACTTTAATGGGCAAAGGGTGTAATCCCTTGTAATCATTAAAACCTCAACAGCAGGTATTCCCAAACTGGGTACCCCAGGAGGTACGCCAAATAAAAATGTGATTCTCATTTAAAAAAACAGTACATTTATATTTTCCAACGGGGCTATACATTTGGGTGAGTTTTTTTCTCGCCTGAGTAGCCTCATTTCACTGCCCAAAATATTAAACCATCTAAATTAAACCATCTAAAGTTCAGCGAAATAACAACACAATGTCAAATACAGGCAGCCTAGTCAAATAATTATCATCAAATCACATGAACCGTTACTCTCTCGCGCGTAACCTTCACTCTTGCGCAGACATTTAGAAACGAAACATGACAATTTGAAAAATAAGCCACAGGAGTTTTTTGAGCGAGAATAAAGACGACTTTCGAGTAATAAGACATGTATAAAAGCAACCGATACCATTAATAACAAGGTGCTAGAAGCGTCATATGGTGAGCTACAGAGTGGCTAGGACAGGCAAGCCCCAAACTTTCGTAGAGGACTTAATTCTTCCTGCTGTCACGGATATGGCTGGTACAATGCTGGGGGAAAAGGCCCAACAAAAACTATACAGACAATATCTTCACTGTTCACGACACATCAGTGACATTGCAGGAGATGTTTTGAAACACTTACTGATTCGCATACAAGCCAGTGAATTATATGCGTTACAGCTGGATGAGTCAACAGACATGGCTGGCCTGGCACAGCTCCTGGTATATGTCCGTTACGTTTATGGGTGGTCAATTAAGGAAGACATCCTCTTCTGCAAACCACTGGAAACCAGGACAACATGAGAGGATATTTTTAAAGTACTGGATAGCTTTGGGACATTAAATGGACTTTGGTGGTCATGACGTGTTGGTATCTGTACTGATGACGCAAAAACCATGACAGGGAGACATAGTGGAGTGGTAACGTGTGTACAAGCAGTTGCTCCCGACACCACTTGGGTACACTGCAGCATTCACCGAGAGACTCTTACTGCCAAGGGAATGCCTGACAGTTTGAAAGATGTTTTTGGACAGTACAGTGAAAATTGTTAATTTTGTTAAAGCAAGGCCCCTGAACTCTCATGTATTTTCTGCATTATGCAATGATATTGCCTGTGACCATGTAACGCTTTTACAACATACAGAAAGAAGTGTGCTGGTTATCAAGGGGCAAAGTACTGACACATTGTTTTTAATTGAGAGACGAGCTTAAAGTTTTCTCTACTGACCATAATTTTCACTTGTCAGACCGCTTGCATGATGACGAGTTTCTCACACGACTGGCCTATCTGGGTGATGTTTTTTTCTCACCTGAATGATCTGAATCTAGGATTACAGGGACTCTCCACTACTATTTTCAATGTGCGGGGAAAAAATGAGGCTATGATTAAGAAGTTGAACTCAAGCTTATGGACAATGTCAAATGTGATATAGCGAAGCACCTGAGTGAGCTGGGTGCGCAATTACACATGTGCTTTCCTGAAACGGACAACACAAACAACTGGATTCGTTATCCCTTTCATGCCCGGCCCCCAGTCCACTTACCGATATCTGAACAAGAGAGCTTCATCGAAATTGCAACAAGCGGTTTTGTGAAAATTGAATTTAATCAGAAGCTACTGCCAGATTTCTGGATAGGGCTGCTCTCAGAGTTTCTTGCCTTGGCAAATTGCGCTGTTAAAGTCCAAGATCTGACATGCAAGTCTGTCTGCTACATGCAAGGGCAGCTTTCTGAGCATAGGAACCACAAAGGTCAGGGTAAAAAAAATTATTAGAAGCATAGATTTATTCATAATATAGCATATGATTGTAAGATATAAGAAATACTGAGAGGCCCCCCAAAGTGAAGTGATTTTACAAAAAAGGATATCTACATGTGGTCAAATATATTGGCCCCCTGCACAATGGAGTACAATGGAGCAGAATAATCTGTTTTCTCTTCTCAAAACTGGTTGAATGGATATTTCTACCCTGTAGGTAGGCACCTGCAACTTTCCAGGTAAGATACAGTGCCTTCAGAAAGTATTTATACCCTTTGACTTATTCCACATTTTGTTGTTACAGACAGAATTCAAAATGTATGATATTTTTTCACCCATTTACACACAATACCCAATAATGACGAACTGAAAACATGTTTTTAGAAATGTTTGAAAATGTATTTAAAATTAAATACAGAAATATTACATTTACATACGTATTCATACCACTGAGTCAATACCTGTCAGAGTCACATTTGGCAGCGATTACAGCTGTGAGTTTTTATGGGTAAGTCTCTAAGAGCTTTGCACAACTGGATTGTACAATATCTGCACATTCTTGTTTGTTTTATTCTTGAAACACTGTCAATTTGGTTGTTGATCATTGCTAGACAGTCATTTTCAAGTCTTGCCATAGATTTTCAAGCCGATTTAAGTAAAAACTGTAACCTTTGTTGGCCCCTCAGGAACATTCACAGTCTTCTTGGTAAGAAACTCCAGTGTAGATTTTGCCAAAAAGTTTTCAGAATTTCTTTGCCACATTTTTTGTTGTTGTTTTACTTTAGTGCCTTATTGTGAACAGGATGCATGTTTTGGAATAGTTTTGTTCTGTACAGTCTTCCTTCTTTTCACTCTGTCATTTAGGACAGTTTTGTGGAGTAACTATAATGTTGTTGATCTATCCTCGGTTTTCTCCAATCACAGTCATTAAACTGTGCAGCTGTTTTAAGTCACCATTGGCCTCAAAGTGAATAAGCATTGGAACCTCCCTGGTCTTTGTGGTTGAATCTGTGTTTGAAATTCACTGCTCGACTGAGGGACCTTAGAGACAATTATATGTGTGGGGTACAGATACGAGATAGTCATTCAAAAATCATGTTAAACACTTTTAAACACATTTTTACTTCTGAACTTATTTAGGCTTGACATAACACAGAGGCTGAATACTTATTGACTGAAGACATTTCAGCTTTTCATTTTTTTAAATAATTTGTATTTAAAAAAAAATTAAAACACAAGTCCTCTTTGACATTATGGGGTATTGTGTGTAGGCCAGTGACACACCATCTAAATTGAATACTTTTAAAATTCAGGCTGTATCACAGCAAAATGTGGAAAAAGGAAAGGGTTGAGACTAGTGTACTTTTCGAAGGCACTGTAAATTACACTTGCCGAGTATCCCTTGCCTCAAACCATATGAATTAGAATTGTGAATAATTTAGTACAGACATTTTTTTTTTCATCAAAGTGAAAAATCAACATTTCAGTTTGGATTTTCTTTGGGGGTCCTGTGCGGTCGTAAATCAAACAAATACAGGTGTGAACACCAATAGATTTTTCAATTTCAACATATGTTAGAAGAAATAGTGAATCTTGCAAGGGTGGCAATATATTTGACCACAACTGCAGCTTTATAATTATGGTACGATGCTATAATACAGTGCTATATTTGCAAAACCATTACTGGTTACAAATTGAAATAATGTAGAGAAATGCAGATAAACATGCTGTACTTTTAATATACCCTGCTCTCTGCAAAATAGCTGTGACACCTTTCATATCCACAGAGCCCTCTCTGGCTACCCGTGAAAAGGCTTCTGGAAGGAGAGGGCTAACACTGATAAATCTCCCACATCCACCCTTGATGTGAGAGAGACCTGAAGAGGAAGGCACTCCATCACTGGAAAAGGCTCTCTCATATCTGCCTTCAGCACTTTTCACCTTAATACGGAGAGGAAATGGCACTAATAATGTTTTGAGGCATGTTTGGATTGGGGAAATGGTTTCATAAATCAGTTTCATAGGAGAAGGGAGAGGTGTCAAAGTTGATTTCTAGTTGAAAAGAAGTATATTGACTCTATACATGAAGTGATAGCCTTTCAATGATACCTACCATGCTGTCAGTGGTGTTGTTGTTGCTTACTTCTAAAATGACATGTGTGGATTTTGTCACATTTTTTTATGTTTGATAACAATTTTTTCACAGCTATAATCTATACAGAGGAAAAAACAGGCATTAAGCACATCCCAGTAAAATATCAATTGTGTTCCATAAATCATGCTTGTGCAAACACCATTTATAAAAGCGACCAATATTTATAGATGTCTGTGAAACACACATTGCATTATTCCACCAGTTTACTGTGTCACCTTAAGAGATCAGTTGTCACGACATGACTTACTCTGGATAACAGTGTACTGTTGATTTTGTGATGAGTGGTATTGTAAAGCCTTCCAACATGAAATCCATGAATGTATGCAGTGTGATCTTGCTTATTATGTGACTTTGCTGCGGTGTAGAAACTCCAGGAGGAGAACTCTTTGTTAGGAGTTTTGTTGCTCATTACCCAGAGGGCTGCAGCGCTACATATTTCTTCTGCAGCAAGTCCCCGGGTTATACTAGTGTTATCTCTTCATTGCCTTTCCACTCTCTCAACTAAAATACACCGTTGGCATTGATTAAGGTGCGCTAAGAACCTGCTTATGTGTTTAAATTATCTGTGCCTAATGCTCGGGGCAAGCGTTTGCAGCAGTGCCCTGGGACTGCATTATTCCTGGGATAGAAATTCTTTGAGGATCACAGCTTTGCATCCTATTTGGTTGCATAGCTGTGAGACACGCCATAGGGCTGGAAGTCAATTATAAAAAGATTGATTAATTCCTAAGCTCTGATAGTCTAGATGGACAAAGTTAAGGGAGATGAGGACACAAAAGAGCCTGCACAATATCTATCAATTTGTAGAAAGTTAAAGTGCTTGAATACCTTTCATACATGGGTGCATCTGAAATACAAAGTTTTCACAGAGGCTGCTGAGGGGAGGACGGCTCATAATAATGGCTAGAGAGGAACTAATGGAATGGCATCAGACACACGGAAACCATGTTTGACAGAGTTGATGCCATTCTACTAATTCCGCTCCAGCCATTACCATGAGCCATGTTCTCCCCAATTAAGGTGTCACCAACTTCCTGTGAATTGTATTAGCCCCTCAAATGGAACAGGTATGTTTAAATGCTGTTAATGAAGAGACAGTACCTCCTGGGGCTTTTTTCATACAGTTGAAGTCGGAAGTTTACATACACCTTAGCCAAGTACATTTAAACTCAGTTTTTCGCAATTCCTGACATTCAATCCAAGTAAAAATGTGTTAGGAGTACCACTTTATTTTAAGAATGTGAAATGTCATAATAATAGTAGAGAGAATGATTTATTTCAGCTTTTAGTATTTGGTAGGATTGCCTTTAAATTGGTTAACTTTGGTCAAACATTTCGGGGAGCCTTCCACAAGCTTCCCACAATAAGTAGAGTGAATTTTGGCCCATTCCTCCTGACAGAGCTGGTGTAACTGAGTCAGGTTTGTAGGCCTCCTTGCTCGCACACGCTTTTTCAGTTCTGCCCACACATTTTCAATAGGACTGAGGTCAGGGCTTTGTGATGGCCCCTCCAATACCTTGACTTTGTTGTCCTTAAGCCGTTTTGCCAGAACTTTGGAAGTATGCTTGGGGTCATTGTCCATTTGGAAGACACATTTGCGACCAAGATTTAACTTCCTGACTGATGTCTTGAGATGTTGCTACAATATATCCACATAATTTTCCTACCTCATGATGCCATCTATTTTGTGAAGTGCACCAGTCCCTTCTGCAGCAAAGCACCCACACAACATGATGCTGCCACCTTATGCTTCACGGTTGGGATGACGTTCTTCGGCTTGCAAGCCTCCCCCTTTTTTTTCCAAACATAACGATGGTCATTATGGCCAAACAGTTCGATTTTTGTTTTATCAGACCAGATGACGTTTCTCCAAAAAGTGCGATCTTTGTCCCCATCTGCAGTTGCAAACAGTAGTCTGGTTTTTTCAATGGCGGTTTTCGAGCAGTTTTGCTGAGTGGCCTTTCGGGTTATGTCAATATAATTCTCGTTTTACTGTGGATATAGATACTTTTGTACCTGTTTCCTTCACCATCTTCACAAGGTCATTTGCTGTTATTCTGGGATTGATTTTCACTTTTTGCACCAAAGTACGTTCATCTCTAGGAGACAGAAGGCATCTCCTTCCTGAGCGGTATGACAGCTGCGTGGTCCCATGGTGTTTATACTTGCGTACTGTTGTTTGTACAGATGAACGTGATACATTCAAGCATTTGGAAATTGCTCCAAAGGATGAACCAGACTTGTGGAGGTCGACAATTTTTTTTCTGAGGTCTTGGCTGATTTCTTTTGATTTTCCCATGATGTCAAGCAAAGAAGCACTGAGTTTGAAGGTAGGCCTTGAAATACATCCGCAGGTACACCTCCAATTGACTCAAATGATGTCAATTAGCCTATCAGAAGCTTCTAAAGCCATGACATAATTTTCTGGAATTTTCCAAGCTGTTTAAAGGCACAGTCAACTTAGTGTATGCAAACTTGTGACCCACTGGAATTGTGATACAGTGAATTATATTTGAAATAGTCTGTCTGTAAACAATTGTTGGAAAAATTACTTGGGTCAAGCGCAAAGTAGATGTCCTAACCGACTTGGCAAAACTATAGTTTGTTAGCAAGAGGTTTGCGGAGTGGTTGAAAAACTAGTTGTAATGACTCCAACCTAAGTGTATGTAAACTTCCAACTTCAACTGTAGATATGAATGTGGAGTGCATTGTGACTGATTTGTATGGTGCTCTGTATTTGTTGAGTGCAATTGAATATGGTGTCTTGGTTTAGTTTACAATGTTTCCCTGTGTACTCGCTCAACTATTTGCTCCATTGATTGTGGCCTAACCAGACAGTGGAACGTTGAACTTCACCTTACCCAAATAGTGTCTGTTTTGAAAGGTCACAAGCATGGGTGGGATACCTGCTGAATTTAAACGGCATCTCTCTCTCAAGCAATGAGGCTTGTTAGTACAGACAGTAAACACCACCACCCTGAACGTAATGGTGGATACCCTGAAGATGTTGCACAATGCCAGTAGTGGCTCAAGGAAGTTGGTTCATTTGACATATTTTCACTTTTCACATAGTCTTAATTATGTTATGGAAACACAGATATATTGGCAGGTAGAAGTCCTACTTTTGGAGTTCATAATGTACATTGAAGTGAAAAGTACTGTACCTCCATTATGATCATGTCATTCATCTTCTGGATATCAATGTTTATTCAGTAGAACAAGCACTGTACAATACCAGTCATATCCTCTTCCATTTTACAATCACTAAAGAAATTGTCTTTGTGGTATTTGTGTTAGAGATCACATTATACATACCAATATTACATTATACAAATAGCAGAATACAATTTTCAACAGATTATTCAGGCCGCAGTTTATTAATTCATTTAAATATCATATGACATTTATCTAATCTAAAAAAAAACAGGCTAACGTTATTACAATTTATAGCCAAAATTGAAATAATAGCAGAAATTCATTTACAGGCCCAGTGATCATTGGTCAGATACCAGCTGTAATTGTCTTGTAAAATTATACACCCCTGCAACACCTGAGCTCTGAACATGTGATGATAATGCTAGAAGGCATAGTAGTATCTGTCAGCGGCACAACATTCACTGGGGACAGGGGGGACATGTCCCCCCCCAAATTCAGAAATTGAAATTTTGTCCCCCCCACTTTTATCGTTGGAATGTGATACAAAACAGGGCAACGGTGTGGTGTTTGGAGTGTTTGTCCAACTGGATGAAAAATAAATTATTATTATTATTATGTCACTAAAGTTACACCCCTGGTATCTGATGATTTTGTAGTACGAGTATCAAAGTATCTAAGATTAACCAATAGTTAATGAAAGCATTCAAGAGTTTTACTGAGTTTCACTTGAACCTATGTGACATGTGTGATTAGTATTTATGGGATGAAACAACGGGTTTAAGTCTCATAGGAGTAGTGCAGAGTGATATCTCCCCACAGGGCACACTTAAACCCTCAAATCAAACAAGTCCTACTTCAATTAACAATGTGCCGAACAGACAAAGTCCTCCAGCACCACATTTATTAGCATAAAGAACAGTGTTTGGGTGAGGGGAAAAGGAAGTTTACATTAGCATTTCATATTTAAAATGTGTTTAAATACTTTTTACAGCTTTTTAAGTAATGGCATAAGATGTTCTAAAACTAGTCATACCATAGCATTGTTGTTTATTATTGGCTAGAAAGGCATTCTAGAGTGGACATTAAACCCAGATATTGGGACAGTTGGAAAAGATATCAGCAAACACTGTCAAACGCTCCCTAAAACACTTCTGTGAGCAGGCCTTTCTAATCGACCTGGCCCGGGTATCCTGGAAGGATATTGACCTAATCCCGTCAGTCGAGGATGCCTGGTCATTCTTTAAAAGTAATTTCCTCACCAACTTAGATAAGCATGCCCCGTTCAAATAATGCAGAACCAAGAACAGATATAGCCCTTGGTTCAATCCAGACCTGACTGCCCTTGACCAGCACAAAAACATCCTGTAGCGGACTGCCATAGCATCGAATAGTTCCCACGATATGCAATTGTTTAGGGAAGTCAGGAACCAGTACACGCAGTCAGCAAAGGCTATCTTTTTCAAGCAGAAATTCACATCCTATACCTCTAACTCCAAAAAGGTTTGGGACACTGTAAAGTCCATGGAGAACAAGAGTACCTCCTCCCAGCTGCCCACTGCACTGAGGCTAGGTAACACGGTCACCACTGATAAATCTATGATAATCGAAAATTTCAATAAGCACTTCTCAACGGCTGGCCATGCCTTCCTCCTGGCTACTCCAACCATGGCCAACAGCACCCCCCCCCCCCCCCCCCCCGCAGCTACTCGCCCAAGCCTCCCCAGCTTCTCCTTCACCCATATCCAGACAGCAGATGTTCCGAAAGAGCTGCAAAACCTGGACCAGTACAAGTCAGCTGGGCTAGACAATCTAAAACTATCCGCCGCCATTGTTGCAACCCCTATTACCAGCCTGTTCAACCTCTCCTTCGTATCGTCTGAGATCCCTAAAGATTGGAAAGCTGCCACGGTCATCCCCCTCTTCAAAGGGGGTGACACCCTAGACCCAAACTGTTACAGACCTATATCCATCCTGCCCTGCCTATCTAACGTCTTCGAAAGCCAAGTCAACAAACAGATCACTGACCATTTCGAATCCCACCGTACCTTCTCCGCTGTGCAATCCGGCTTCCGAGCCGGCCACGGGTGCACCTCAGCCACGCTCAAGGTACTAAACGATATCATAACCGCCATCGATAAAAGACAGTACTGTGCAGCCGCCTTCATGGACCTGGCCAAGGCTTTCGACTCTGTCAATCACGGTATTCTTATCGGCAGACTCAATAGTCTTGGTTTTTCTGACGACTGCCTCGCCTGGTTCACCAACTACTTTGCAGACAGAGTTCAGTGTGTCAAATCGGAGGGCATGTTGTCCGAACCTCTGGCAGTCTCTATGGGGGTACCACAGGGTTCAATTCTCGGGACGACTCTTTTCTGTGTATATATCAATGATGTTGCTCTTGCTGTGGGCGATCGCTGTGGGCGATTCCCTGATCCACCTCTATGCAGACAACACCATTCTCTATACTTCTGGCCCTTCCTTGGACACTGTGCTAACTAACCTCCAAATGAGCTTCAATGCCATACAACACTTTTTACGTGGCCTCCAACTGCTCTTAGATGTTAGTAAAACCAAATGCATGCTTTTCAACCGATCGCTGCCTGCACCCGCACCCGACTAGCATCACCACCCTGAACGGTTCCGACCTAGAATATGTGGACAACTATAAATACCTAGGTGTCTGGCTAGACTGTAAACTCTCCTTCCAGACTCATATTAAACATGTACAATCAAAAATCAAATCTAGAATTGGCTTTCTATTTCACAACAAAGCCTCCTTCACTCACGCCGCCAAACTTACCCTAGTAAAACTGACTATCCTACTGGTCCTTGACTTCGGTGATGTCATCTATAAAATAGCTTCCAACACTCTACTCAGCAAACTGGATGCAGTCTATCACAGTGCCATCCGTTTTGTTATCAAATCTCCATATACCACCCACCACTGCGACCTGTATGCTCTAGTCGGCTGGCCCTCGCTGCATATTCATTGCCAGACCTACTGGCTCCAGGTAATCTATAAGTCTATGCTAAGTAAAGCTCCGCCTTATCTCAGTTCACTGGTCACGATAACAGCACCCAACCGTAGCATACGTTCCAGCAGGTATATCTCACGGATCATCCCCAAAGCCTGCACCTCATTTGGCCGCCTTTCCTTCCAGTTCTCTGCTGCCAGTGACTGGAACGAATTGCAAAAATCGCTGAAGTTGGAGACTTTTACTTCCCTCACCAACTTTAAACATCAACTATCTGAGCAGCTAACCGATCACTGCTGCTGTACATAGTCCATCTGTAAATAGCCCACCCAATCTAACTACCTCATCCCCATACTGTTTTTATTTTATTTACTTTTCTGCTCTTTTGCACACCAGTATCTCGACTTGCACATCATCATCTGCTCATTTATCACTCCAGTGTTAATCTGCTAAATTGTAATTATTTGCTCATATGGCCTATTTATTGCCTACCTCCTCATGCCTTTTGCACACACTGTACAGTATATAGACTTTCTTTTCTCTACTGTGTCATTGACTTGTTTGTGTTATTGGCTTGTTTATTGTTTACTCCATGTGTAACTCTGTGTTGTTGTCTGTGTGACACTGCTTTGCTTTATCTTGGCCAGGTCGCAGTTGCAAATGAGAACTTCTCAACTAGCCTACCTGGTTAAAAAATAAATAAAACACTTTTAATCATGACACAGTAAGTGCCTACACATCCAGATCATACTTGCTACAAAGTTACACAAAGCTAAACCAACAACCACACAAACCGGAATTAAATACACTGTACACATACAGTGGGGAGAACAAGTATTTGAAACACTGCCGATTTTGCAGGTTTTCCTACTTACAAAGTATGTAGAGGCCTGTAATTTTTATTATAGGTACACTTTAACTGTGAGAGACGGAATCTAAAACAAAAATCCAGAAAATCACATTGTATGATTTTTAAGTAATTCATTTGCATTTTAATTGCATGACATAAGTATTTGATCACCTACCAACCAGTAAGAATTCCGGCTCTCACAGACCTGTTAGTTTTTCTTTAAGAAGCCCTCCTGTTCTCCACTCATTACCTGTATTAACTGCACCTGTTTGCACTCGTTGCCTGTATAAAAGACACCTGTCCACGCACTCAATCAAACAGACTCCAACCTCTCCACAATGGCCAAGACCAGGGAGCTGTGTAAGGACATCAGGGATAAAATTGTAGACCTGCACAAGGCTGGGATGGGCTACAGGACAATAGGCAAGCAGCTTGGTGAGAATGCAACAACTGTTGGCGCAATTATTAGAAAATGCAAGAAGTTCAAGATGACGGTCAATCACCCTCGGTCTGGGGCTCCATGCAAGATCTCACCTTGTGGGGCATCAATGATCATGAGGAAGGTGAGGGATCAGCCCATAACTACATGGCAGGACCTGGTCAATGACCTGAAGAGAGCTGGGACCACAGTCTCAAAGAAAACCATTAGTAACACACTACGCCGTCATGGATTAAAATCATGCAGCGCATGCAAGGTACCCTTGCTCAAGCCAGCGCATGTCCAGGCCCGTCTGAAGTTTGCCAATGACCATCTGGATGATCCAGAGGAGGAATGGGAGAAGATCATGTGGTCTGATGAGACAAAAATAGAGCATTTTTGTCTAATCTCCACTCGCCATGTTTGGAGGAAGAAGAAGGATGAGTATAACCCCAAGAACACCATCCCAACCGTGAAGCATCGGGGTGGAAACATCATTCTTTGGGGATGCTTTTCTGCAAAGGGGACAGGACGACTGCACCGTATTGAGGGGAGGATGGATGGGGCCATGTATCGCGAGATCTTGGACAACAACCTCCTTCCCTCAGTAAGAGCATTGAAGATGGGTCGTGACTGGGTCTTCCAGCATGACAACGACCCGAAACACACAGTCAGGGCAACTAAGGAGTGGCTCCATAAGAAGCATCTCAAGGTCCTGGAGTGGCCTAGCCAGTCTCCAGATCTGAACCCGATAGAACATCTTTGGAGGGAGCTGAAAGTCCGTATTGCCCAGCAACAGCCCCGAAAGAGTCAAAATCCCTGCTGCAGTGTGTGCAAACCTGGTCAAGAACTACAGGAAATGTATGATCTCTGTAATTGCAAACAAAGGTTTCTGTACCAAATATTAAGTTCTGCTTTTCTGATGTATCAAATACTTATTTCATGCAATAAAATGCAAATTAATCACTTAAAAATTATACAATGTCATTTTCTGGATTTTTGTTTTAGATTCCGTCTCTCACAGTTGAAGTGTACCTATGATAAAAATTACAGACCTCTACATGCTTTGTAAGTAGGAAAATCTGCAAAATCGGCAGTGTATCAAATGCTTGTTCTCTACACTGTAGGTCCAACAAGGAAAAATGTAGTTAGCTATCATTGATATTTTTTGCAGAGACATATTTTTTTTAAGAATCTGATGGCATAAGGTGGCAGTGAGTGAACATGAACTTCTCTGGTCCCTACTGTTACAGTCATGACACAAGTGGTGCTAGCACAGTGGATCTTAGCCAATTCCGGCTGAGAGTCGGAGCATTCGGCTAAGAGTCAAACTCGGCCGACGTCATGTGCCCGAGTCTGGCCGGCCTTTGGCCGTAGCCTTCGGCAGTGTTACTTATGGCTAGGATGCAGGAATTGAGCTCGAGCCGATTCCAGTGTGAGTTAAATGGCCCAAATGTATAACTTGCAGCTCGGGCCGATTGTGGCTACTGTCTAGCAGATGATTACAATTGATGATTAACATTTCATTATTCATTTATTTTTCCATAAAATGGTAGTTCCAATAGAATTGATACGGAAGACAAACTAAATTTAGATTTCAGAATTGAAAGTCATTTGCGTGTATTCAGTATGGCTACTCGTTGAGTTTAAGCATCCACGGTGGACCACCACCTGCACTCGAGCAGATCTACTTCAACCTGTCTCCCAGCGCACAAGTTAATGAGGAGCTTGGTATTCCAACTTTCAAAAACTGTCACTAGAACTCATCAAGACGGTAGATACCCCTTTCGATAAGATGGAAACAAACTAGCTAGCCAGCTAATTATTGTTATTTGTGACAGTTCTAACGTTAAAGGTAATCTATTTATTATATTTTGTTTGTGGTATTGTTTGCTAGAAGCATGTGTTTCAGACATAAGGAAGTGGATGGCTGCAAACTTTCTACTTTTAAACTCAGACAAAACAGAGATGCTTGTTCTACGTCCCAAGAAACAAAGAGATATTCTGTTGAATCTGACAATCAATCTTAATGGTTGTACAGTCGTCTCAAATAAAACTGTGAAGGACCTCGGCATTACTCTGGACCCTGATCTCTCTTTTGAAGAACATATCAAGACTGTTTCAAGGACAGCTTTTTTCCATCTACGTAACATTGCAAAAATAAGAAACTTTCTGTCCAAAAATGATGCAGAAAAATTCATCCATGCTTTTTTCACTTGTAGGTTAGACTACTGCAATGCTCTACTTTCCGGCTAACTGGATAAAGCACTAAATAGACTTCAGTTAGTGCTAAATACGGCTGCTAGAATCCTGACTAGAACCAAAAAAATTGATCATATCACTCCAGTGCTAGCCTCCCTACACGGGCTTCCTGTCAAGGCAAGGGCTGATTTCAAGGTTTTACTGCTAACCTACATAGCATTACATGGGCTTGCTCCTACCTATCTCTCTGATTTGGTCCTGCCGTACATACCTACACGTACGCTACGGTCACAAGACGCAGACCTCCTAATTGTCCCTAGAATTTCTAAGCAAACAGCTGGAGGCAGGCCTTTCTCCTATAGAGCTCCATTTTTATGGAATGGTCTGCCTACCCATGTGAGAGACGCAAACTCGGTCTCAACCTTTAAGTCTTTACTGAAGACTCATCTCTTCAGTGGGTCATATGATTGAGTGTAGTCTGGCCCAGGAGTGTGAAGGTGAACGGAAATGGCTCTGGAGCAATGAACCGCCCTTGCTGTCTCTGCCTGGCCAGTTCCCCTCTTTCCACTGGGATTCTCTGCCTCTAACAGGGGCTGAGTCACTGGCTTACTAGGGCTCTTTCATACCATCCCTATTAGGGGTCACTTGAGTGGGTTGAGTCACTGATGTGATCTTCCTGTCTGGGTTGGCGCCCCCCCTTGGGTTGTGCCGTGGCGGAGATCTTTGTGGGCTATACTCGGCCTTGTCTCAGGATGGTAAGTTGGTGGTTGAAGATATCCCTCTAGTGGTGTGGGGGCTGTGCTTTGGCAAAGTGGGTGGGGTTATATCCTTCCTGTTTGGCCCTGTCCGGGGGTGTCATCGAATGGGGCCACAGTGTCTCTTGACCCCTCCTGTCTCAGCCTCCAGTATTTATGCTGCAGTAGTTTGTGTCAGGGGGCTAGGGTCAGTTTGTTATATCTGGAGTACTTCTCCTGTCCTATCTGGTGTCCTGTGTGAATTTAAGTATGCTCTCTCTAATTCTCTCTTTCTCTCTTTCTTTCTTACTCTCTCTCGGAGGACCTGAGCCCTAGGACCATGCCTCAGGACTACCTGACATGATGACTCCTTGCTGTCCCCAGTCCACCTGGCCGTGCTGCTGCTCCAGTTTCAACTGTTCTGCCTGTGATTATTATAATTTGACCATGCTGGTCATTTATGAACATTTGAACATCTTGGCCATGTTCTGTTATAAGCTCCACCCGGCACAGCCAGAAGAGGACTGGCCACCCCACATAGCCTAGTTCCTCTCTAGGTTTCTTCCTAGGTCTTGGCCTTTCTAGGGAGTTTTTCCTAGCCACCGTGCTTCTACACCTGCATTGCTTCCTGTTTTAGGCTGGGATTTTAGGCTGGGTTTCTGTACAGCACTTAGAGATATCAGCTGATGTATGAAGGGCTATATACAGTGCCTTGCGAAAGTATTCGGCCCCCTTGAACTTTGCGACCTTTTGCCCCATTTCAGGCTTCAAACATAAAGATATAAAACTGTATTTTTTTGTGAAGAATCAACAACAAGTGGGACACAATCATGAAGTGGAACGACATTTATTGGATATTGGATACAATTATTCAGCCCCTTTACTTTCAGTGCAGCAAACTCTCTCCAGAAGTTCAGTGAGGATCTCTGAATGATCCAATGTTGACCTAAATGACTAATGATGATAAATACAATCCACCTGTGTGTAATCAAGTCTCCATATAAATGCACCTGCACTGTGATTAGAGGTCCGTTAAAAAGCGCAGAGAGCATCATGAAGAACAAGGAACACACCAGGCAGGTCCGAGATACTGTTGTGAAGAAGTTTAAAGCCGGATTTGGATACAAAAAGATTTCCCAAGCTTTAAACATCCCAAGGAGCACTGTGCAAGCGATAATATTGAAATGGAAGGAGTATCAGACCACTGCAAATCTACCAAGACCTGGCCGTCCCTCTAAACTTTCAGCTCATACAAGGAGAAGACTGATCAGAGATGCAGCCAAGAGGCCCATGATCACTCTGGATGAACTGCAGAGATCTACAGCTGAGGTGGGAGACTCTGTCCATAGGACAACAATCAGTCGTATATTGCACAAATCTGGCCTTTATGGAAGAGTGGCAAGAAGAAAGCCATTTCTTAAAGATATCCATAAAAAGTGTTGTTTAAAGTTTGCCACAAGCCACCTGGGAGACACACCAAACATGTGGAAGAAGGTGCTCTGGTCAGATGAAACCAAAATTGAACTTTTTGGCAACAATGCAAAACGTTATGTTTGGCGTAAAAGCAACACAGCTGAACACACCATCCCCACTGTCAAACATGGTGGTGGCAGCATCATGGTTTGGGCCTGCTTTTCTTCAGCAGGGACAGGGAAGATGGTTTAATTGATGGGAAGATGGATGGAGCCAAATACAGGACCATTCTGGAAGAATGATGGAGTCTGCAAAAGACCTGAGACTGGGACGGAGATTTGTCTTCCAACAAGACAATGATCCAAAACATAAAGCAAAATCTACAATGGAATGGTTCAAAAATAAACATATCCAGGTGTTAGAATGGCCAAGTCAAAGTCCAGACCTGAATCCAATCGAGAATCTGTGGAAAGAACTGAAAACTGCTGTTCACAAATGCTCTCCATCCAACCTCACTGAGCTCGAGCTGTTTTGCAAGGAGGAATGGGAAAAAATGTCAGTCTCTCGATGTGCAAAACTGATAGAGATATACCCCAAGCGACTTACAGCTGTAATCGCAGCAAAAGGTGGCGCTACAAAGTATTAACTTAAGGGGGATGAATAATTTTGCACGCCCAATTTTTCAGTTTTTGATTTGTTAAAAAAGTTTGAAATATCCAATAAATGTCGTTCCACTTCATGATTGTGTCCCACTTGTTGTTGATTCTTCACAAAAAATACAGTTTTATATCTTTATGTTTGAAGCCTGAAATGTGCAAAAGGTCACAAAGTTCAAGGGGGCCGAATACTTTCGCAAGGCACTGTAAATACATTTGATTTGATTTGATTTGATTTTGCTAAATGGTCTGGTAAAATGATCGGGAAGTCAGAGTATGTGTTTCTGTGATTGTGTTTGCAATATAACGTTAAACTTCAACAGTAAATAATATTCGTTATCCAATTTGGACCTTAAAACCTCTTTGGGCTACAATCCCGTTAACAGGATGATATGACAACAGCCAGTGAAAGTGCAGGGCGCCAAATTCAAAACAACAGAATTTTCATACTTAAAATTCCTCAGACATACATGTATCTTATATCGTTTTAAAGGTAATCTTGTTGTTAATCCCACCACAGTGTCCAATTTCAAATATGCTATTCAGCGAAAACACCACAAACGATTATGTTAGGTCACCACCAAGCCACAGAATGAACAGCCATTTTTCCAGCCAAAGATAGGAGTCACAAAAAGCACAAAAGATAAAATGAATCACTAACCTTTGATGATCTTCATCAGATGACACTCATAGGACTTCATGTTACACAATACATGTATGTTTTGTTTGATAAAGTTCATATTTATATAAAAAAATCTGAGTTTACATTGGCGCGGTACGTTCACTAGTTCCAAAAACATCCAGTGATTTTGCATAGCCACATCGATTCAACAGAAATACTGATCATAAATGTAGATGATAATACAAGTTATACACATGGAATTATATATAAACCTCTCCTTAATGTAGTGCTTCTCAATTATTTTCTTTTACGCCCCCCCTAGGAAGAAGTAAACATTTTGCGCCCCCCAACTCTCCGCCGCGACTGTAAATAGTATCATTTGTCTATAAAATTGTTATAAGTAACCCTTTGCATAACATTGTATCCTTATTAACATTAAAGAAAAGAAAAAAATAACAAAGAAAGAAATATAGATCAACTTACAACAAAGAATAACTTTATTAACATTGTTTCTTAGTCTGTAACAGAAAAGACTTAAAGTGCATCAATTTGCCTGAAATGTTAAAAAAAATAAAAAATCTTATTTAAACTGTAATTTTTTTTGACCATTTGATACTGAAAAATTAAATTTAATATAATCAATAAGTAATAATAAATTCAAATTGATCAACAACATTAACTCAGGAGCACAAACAATTTGTGCTGATTTTTTAAAATCAAAATGAGGAAGTCAGGATTAATGGCTACAATGAGCACGTTTTGCAGAGCACAGCTTTTCGAAGCGGGGTTTGAAGCATGATACTGCAACTCTCAGCTCCTGCTCAATGTTTAGCTGGGACCTGTACTTGGTCTTCAGTGCAGCAACAGCAGAGAAGCCAGTCTCACAAAGATAACATGTTAAAAAAGGAAGAAGAATGTCCATGGCCCTCTGCCCTAAGAGTGGATACTGCCTTTCTACACTCAGCCAGATTTCACTCAGTGTCTGTGATGTGAACTTCAGTCTCAATGTGGAGTCAGACGTCATATCAATTAACTGTTCCTCCTCTGCAGAGCTGAAACCAGTTGGAGCTGGTGCATTGAACCCAGTCATAATGGGAACTGTTTTTAGGGAAGTACTTTTTAAAGAATCCCATCAGTGATGAAATATGCTCCTTAATATATGGAATCACTTAGGTGGCATCATAGTCAGTAGTGTCAACAAATTCATGCAGGTTCTCGAATGAATTAGTATTTCCTTCATCAAGTCGCCTGCCCCACATTGCAAGCTTTTGAGTGAAAGAGCTGATCTTGTCTGTGACCTGAGGGAGGTGTTTATCTTTCCCTTGAAGCTGTAGATTTAGTTCATTTAGCTTTCCAAATATGTCACTCAGGTAGGCCAGTTTTGCCAGGAAGTTCTCATCACAAAATTCTTCTGCGAGGTCATACTTGTGCTCCTGCTCCGAAAACATTCTTATCTGCTCTCTGAGCTCAAAAACTCGGGACAAGACTTTTCCTCGTGACAGCCACCTTGCTTCACTGGGAAACAGCACAGCTTGATGTTCAGCTCCCGTCTCCTCACAGATAGCAGAGAAGACTCTTGTTTTTAGTGGTCTGGTCTTTATAAAATTGACTACACCTACAATGTCAGTCATAACCTCACTTAATTCAGAGGAAAGGTGCCTTGACGCCAGTGCTTCTCACAGTGTGCACAGTGTGTCCACTCAGCATTAGGTGAGGCCTTCTTGATGAGTGCCCAAAGTCCTTTTCTCATCCCTGCCATGGTCTGTGCACCATCACTGCAAACACCAATGCAGTTCTCCAACTTTAGCCCATTCTCAGTCAGGAAGCAGTCCAGCATTTTGAATAGCTCTTCAGCTGTGGCTCTGTCTCTGACATATTTACAAAAAAGTAGATCCTCACACAGGGAGTTTGTCATGTCAAAACGTACATAAGAGATAAACAAACAGTCTTTGTTGCTGTCAGTTGCTTCATCAAACTGTAAGGCAAAGCGTTTGTCTTTGAGTTTATCTACCAGCTGTTCTTTAAGATCGTTAGCAATGTCATTTATACGTCTGGCGACAGTGTCATTGGACAGAGGGATAGTTTTTATTTTTGCAGCACTTGCATCATCCAACATGACAGAGACCATGTCTAATGCTGCAGGCAGTATCAGCTCCTCTGCTATAGAGTGGGGTTTTTGCACTGAGCAATTTGGTACGCCACCTTATATGATGCTAACAGTGTTCGCTGGTTTACTGAAGGAGCATTCACAAAGCGGGACGATTGTTGGCAATATTCGGCACGTTTTCGCTGAAAAAACTCAAGCGGCATATCAGCGTGATTGGGGTGTAATGTCTTTAAGTGACGCCTTAATTTATTTGGCTTCATGCTGTCCGCTGCCAACAATTTTAGACTCAGTAAACATACCGGTCTTTCCTCGTCTCCCACTGTAGTCAGAGTGAAGCCAAGCGCTACATACGCTTCGTCATATTTCCTCGTCTTAGCTTTCGGGAGACTTACGTTTGTCTCATTATCTCCGTCTCTCTCCGCCTTTCTTTTCATCCCTGTTAAATATTATTCCATGGTGTCTGTTAAGGGTTTGTTATCTGCACTTCATATCTCCTGCTCTGTGCTGTGTGCTCTTGTTCGATGCAAAAAAAAAAACTACTCTCTGCGGCAAAAAAAAGCTTGGTCCCCGGGGTCACACGCGCCCCCCTGTCATTGCTCCGAGCCCCCCCAGGGAGGCGCGCCCCACTATTTGAGAAGGACTGCCTTGATGCAACCGCTATATCAGATTTCAAAAAAACTTTACGGAAAAAGCAAACCATGCAATAATCTGAGACGGCGCTCAGAAATATAATAAAATTAGCCGCTATTTTGGAGTCGACAAAAACCACAAATTACATGATAAATATTCCCTTACCTTTGATGATCTTCATCAGAATGCATTCCCAGGAATACCAGGTCCACAATAAATGCTTGATTTGTTTGATAATGTCCGTTACTTATGTCCAAATAGCTACTTTTGTTAGTGCGTTTGGTACACCTATCCAAACGCTGGTGCTGGTCGACCATATCGTCGGACAAAAACTTCAAAAAGTTATATTACAGGTCGAAGAAACGTTTCAAACTAAGTACAGAATCAATCATTAGGATGTTTTTATCATAAATCTTCAATAAAGTTCCAACCGGAGAATTCCTTTGTGTCTTGAGGAGGAACGGAACGCAGGAAGATATCATGTGCTATGCGCGTGACCTGGAACTGGCTCTCTGCCAGTAGTCTGACTCATTCAAATTTCTATAGACGGTTGACATCTAGTGGAAGCCATAGGAAGTGAATCTTCATTCATTTCCCAAGGGGATTTCAACAGGGAATGGGTTGAAAATATACCAACCTCAGATTTCTCACTTCCTGTTTTGATTTTTTGCCTGCCATTTGAGTTCTGTTATACTCACAGACATCATTCAAACAGTTTTAGAAACTTCAGTGTTTTCTATCCAATACTAAGAATAATATGCATATATTAGCAACTGAGACTGAGGAGCAGGCCGTTTACTCTGGGCACCTCTGGGCACCTTTCATCCAAGCTACTCAATAGTGCCCCTGCAGCCATAAGAAGTTTTTAAGTAACTGGGTAATTTTTGCAATAATAAGTTATTTTACTGACACTTAGGTTACCAGTGTGAAAAGGCAGGTTAACAGTAGCCTAACGCTAAGTTATAGGACTGAGTAGGATAGCGGACTGAGTAGGATATCGACACATAAAACGACTAAGGTTAGCGTTAAGGGTTTTGTAACATTTTCCGAAGCCAGTTTCATAATCAGCAATCTGATTGTGTTGTCTGTGATGTTAACTTACAGCAAATGGCTAACCAACCTCTTCTAATTAATGTTCCCTGAAAATGACACAAGTTTTTGAATGTTAATGCACTTTGACACCTACAAATCTCTGCTATGTCTCTCTAGCCTGCCAGCTAATTCCAGCAGTACCCACAGCTCTTCTTCCTGCAGCCTGCCAGCTACTCAGCCAACAAAGGTGATTAAGGTTCCTAAGAATTAACATTAATGCATGTCGCTGCCCTTTAGTAATTCAGTTCGTCAATGTGTGTTTTAGAGCTCCCGGCCTCAAAGTCAGCCAGAAATGACTGAGAAGTATTCAGAGTATAGTGTGACTTCAAACATCCGGCGAAGGTGTACTGCAAACGTCTCAAGATTTCGGACATCTATCCAACAAGAGCAGTCTACACTTAATGCAGAAAATGCTGCTGTTCCTCAGATATTTTATACGTCCAATGAGGCCGCTGAGGAAATGTTGTTCAGGGGTCAGGACTTTGAAGAAGAACTGTTTGTGGATGCTTTGATGGACACTGCAGGTGTAGGAGAAAGTGGAGGTCAGGGTGAGGTTGATGATGCTGAGGAGAACGTTGATGATGAGGGTGATGATGTCGAGGAGATGATTGACGATGAGGTTGAAAATCCAATAGACCGTTTCAATGGCTACTTGGTGAATTGGGCTCTAGAACATGGAATAACATTAGATGCGTTAACAGCCCTGCTTTCGATTCTGAGTTTCCACCATCCAACCTTGCCAAAATATGCAAGGACCCTCCTCAATACCAACAGAGGTGACAGAGGTGACAGAGGTGACAGGGGTGACAGAGGTGACAGGGGTGCTGGTTGCACTTTTCCTTTTACTTTGGTATTCTAAGTTCTCTATCTAGTAGGCTTGACAAACTTTGGCAGAAACTCCCAAATAGGTATTCATTGGAATTACAACTCAATTTTGATGGGCTTCCTCTTTTCAAAAGTTATTCTATGTGGTCCATATTGGGACTGATGTAAGGATTTAACATTAAGAAACCCTTTCTGATTGCACTTTTTGGTGGAACAATGACACTCTGGCTTTACGTTTAAAGGGAAACAACTAGTTAGTTTAGTAATGTGTGATGCCCCTGCACAGGCTTTCATCAAAGCTTCAAGTCACACACGGGCTATGCTGGGTGTGATAAATGTACAGCATATGGTTTGCATTTTCAAGGTAGGATGACCTTTCATGAGACTATATGTGCCCTAAGAACTGATAGGAGCTTTAATGCACTGTCAGATGAGGAACATAACAAGGAGACATCCCCACTAAGAAAACGTAGTTTCGGTAACAGCATTTCCCCATGACTACATGCACCTCGTATGACTTGGTGTGACAAGAAAACTGTTAGAACTATAGAGTGACAGCACTGGTCCACTTCAATGCCAGTTATCATCTCAGAGGGCTACTCAGTTGTCTCAGAATCGACTTTCTCTAAAAAGCTATACTCCCTCTGAGTTTGCAAGAAAGCCTAGGGCGGTTGATGAAAGACACAGGTGGAAGGCTATTGAATTCAGACAGTTTTTGTTATACATTGGGCCAACTGTGCTGTACAATGTTTTGAGTGCACCGGAGTACAATAATTTAATGCTCCTTTTAGATGCAATATCAATTCTTACTAGTCCTTCTCTATGTGTTAAAATGTGTAACTTTGTTAAAACTTTGCTGGTGTCTCATGTAGAGCACTTTGGCCAGCTCTATGGGGATAAGAATTTGGTATACAATGTGCATGGCCTTATACATCTAAGTGATGATATGAAACAGCACAGTCACCTTGATACTATCTCTGGTTTTCCTTTTGAAAACATCTTAGGTCCAATAAAAAAATTGTTTGAAGTCCACACTTTCCTGTTTCACAAGTTATAAAACGAATATCAAAGTTGGAACATATGACTGATGGTTGTAGTGACATTTCTTACCCTAAAGTGAAAACATTTCACAATGATGGTTCTATTCCACAACATGTTACCTGTCCAGTCAGTGAATACAAGGAACTATATCTAGCCAATTTCTGCATCAAGGTTGTCACGGGTGACAATTACATCAAAAGCAAAGACAGTAATAGGTTTAGTTAGAAATATAATTTTGATTAATGGAGATCCCTATGTTGTAAATAATGAGTTCACTTTTGTCACAAACTTTTTGGACTACCCAGTTAAATCATCACAGTTGGGAGTCTTTCTTCTGTCAGGTATGTCTTTGAATCTGAAATGTGTCAAGGTAGATGAAAGCCTTCTAAAGTATGTGCTCTTGTCATTTAAAAAGAAATGTGTGGGTATGTCGCTTCTTCATTTGGTTGACGGTTAACAGCTGCAATCTGTAATCTAACAGATATTGCCAGATTGATTGTATTTTACAAACATAATATAATTAACTGCTGCATTTTGGTTGGATGCCAGAACTGAGAAATTGATTTTTGTAACATCAGTATGTAAATGTTTGTATAAAAAGTGTGAAATATATAAGTATTTGAACTATTCTACATGTAAATCTGTCTTTTAATGTTCATGAATTTATGTCTATAGTAATGAGCACTACTTCATTCATATCATATTGAAGTATTAAGTAATATACATACACTACAAACCTGTGATCATACATAAGTCCCTAACTAGCATGGTAAAGTAAAACTATGTCTAAAAAATAACCATGACACAAATACACAATCTGGTGGGCTAAATGTGGGACACTCAGAATCAGTGAGGGTCAGCGGTTACGATCAACACCACAGCCTGCGTTTGGCTGGTCAGCAGAGCTAATCCTCTTATGAGATTATTACTTTCAATACTATAAATGATTCATATTCATTTCCAATTTACACAGCATGTTTCACAATGTGGACTTTATGTCTGTGGTGAAGGAGACCGAAGTTGTGCCTTCATCATGGGTCCAGGATCGCATGAGCTACTGGCCCCCTTGTACATCCACAGAACAATGCACAAGAGCAGTGGAATGTCAAGAAGCACCTGATGAAACATGGGATTTGTCTGATGTGAACATCAGGTACACTAGAGGTGAGTTAATGATATATTTGCAGTCAACTATTTACAGTTGAAGTCGAAAGTTTACATACACTTAGGTTGCAATCATTAAAACTCCATGTTAACCACTCCACAAATTTCTTGAAACTATAGTTTTGTCAAGTCAGTTAGGACATCTACTTTGCACATGACACAAGTCATTTTTCCAACAATTGTTTACAGACAGCTAATTTCACATATAATTCACTGTATCACAACTCCAGTGGTCCAGAAGTTTACATACACTAAGTTAACTGGGCCTTTAAACAGCTTGGAAAATTCCAGAAAATGATGCCATGACTTTAGAAGCTTCTGATAGGCTAATTGACATAATTTGAGTCAATTGGAGGAGTACCTGTAAATATATTTCACGGTCTAGCTTCAAACTCAGTGCTTCTTTGCTTGACATCTTGGGAGAAATGGAGAAATGTTTTTGGAGAAATGTCCTCTGGTCTGATGAAACAAAAATAGAACTGTTTGGCCATAATGACCATCGTTATGTTTGGAGGAAAATGGGGAGGCTTGCAAGCCGAAGAACATCATCCCAACTGTGAAGCATGGGGTGGCAGCATCATGTTGTGGGGGTGCTTTGCTACAGGAGGGACTGGTGCAATTCACAAAATAGATGGCATCATGAGGGTGGAAAATTATGTGGATATATTGAAGCAACTTCTTTAGACATCAATCAGGAAGTTAAATCTTGGTCGCAAATGTGTCTTCCAAATGGACAATGACCCCAAGCATACTTCCAAAGCTGTGGCAAAATGGCTTAAGGACAACAAAGTCAAGGTATTGGAGTGGCCATCACAAATCCCTGACCTCAGTCGTATAGAAAATTTGTGACCAGAACTGAAAAAGCATGTGCAAGCAAGGAGGCCTACAAACCTGACTCAGTTACACCAGCTCTTTCAGGAGGAATGGGCCAAGTTTCACCTAACTTATTGTGGGAAGCTTGTGGAAGGCTACCCGAAACGTTTGTTAAACAATTTACCCGAAACTCAAGTTAAACAATTTAAAGGTAATGCTACCAAATACTAATTGAGTGTTTGTAAACTTCTGACCCACTGGGAATGTGATGAAAGAAATAATAGCTGAAATAAATCATTCTCTCTACTATTAATCTGACATTTAACATTCTTAAAATAAATTTGTGATCCTACCTGACCTAAAACAGGGAATATTTACTAGAATTCAATGTCAGGAATTGTGAACAACTGAATTTAAATGTATTTGGTTGAGGTGTATGTAAACTTCCGACTTCAACAGTATAACTGACATCAACCTCCTGTGACAACAATCTAAACACAACACATTTACATTCCTATACAGACTGATATCAAGAGGCTTGCCGTAAGCTTCCTATGGCTTTGGTTCAATCTGATCTTCAGACTGAGGAGGAGGATGACCGCCCCGCATATATGAAGAGAAAAGGAAGGTTTAACAACTATAACAAATATGCTTTAAAAAATACATTTCTCAGTGGATGACCTACATATGTTTACTTCACTATTCATTCTTATGAGTTCAATGACCTTATATTTTTAACATCAGGGGCACAAATACACAAATTCGCAAATGAAAGTGAGGATGAGGAGCCAATGGAACATTTTTCACGCAAGGGCCAGTCAAACACCTCTAAGGGTTTGCCACCCTTAGGGTGGGTTTGCACCAGTTATCAGACCTCCAGAGGACAGATGAGAGACACTTGGGAATTCTGATAGTCCAACAATGATCAAGCCAAACATTCAACAACAGCAACAGCCAGTGTGTGATCTTGTTACATGTAAGGTACATATTGTGGCTACCACCAACATCAAAGTTGCCCACCCCTGATCTATAATGTGATTGCGTTGATTATGTTGTTTATATATATATATTGATTATCCTTCATAACTCTAACTACTGAAAGAATCTGAGGGATAAAACACAACTGTTTTCTGTTTTGTATTTATGCAGCAATTCTTTGTGAGATATTAACCTCCATAGAAATTATTAAGCAACAACAAAAGCTGATTTTGCTGCAGCTGCAAAAGCTCCAGGCGAACAGATCAACCCTGGATGAGGTTCCAGATTTGACAGACCTTCGACTTACAATGTCCTCGCTGGAATACTTGAGGAGAGTTGAGGGCCAACTTTCAGATCAAGACTTGGAAAAGGACCTGGTACGACAAGATATCATTACATGTATTGCTGAAAAGTAATCAACCAAGTCACAATCTGACCCAGAGTACCATTCCAGCTTTCTTCAAATTAGTATTTTTTCATCATATACGTGTTTTGGTTTTTCAGGCCAAATATTTGGGACTATCTGGAGGGATGACCACCAAGAACAATGTGTGGAGAGGGGCCAATGGGAAACAGTTTTTTGAACCTCTTGCCTCAAAAAGTGTTGCTATCGGTAAATTTGCTTTCAAGGCCACTGCATGGGGCAGAGAGGCATAAAGTGATTTATTAAATAAAACAGGCCAGCATGTCAATTTTATTGTCAGCAGGGAATTTCATTATTACAATACAGTTTAAGGCAGGACGAATATAATGTACTGGAAATATTTTACAAAAATCCATTGATGAAACAATTTTGTAGGGGAGTTGCATAAACTATGAGTCATTTCTGGGAGTATTTCAATAAGTGTTCTATTTTCTCTCTTTCTGATATTTACAAAGGTGCTGTGCATCGCAGCCGTTCTGAAGTTCCTGATGTGGAGACGCATCATAAAACAATGGATGCAGCTAGTCCCTAACAGAGATGGAGGGAGAAAAAGGAGAGAGCGAGTGAGAATTGATGGAGAAAACTGCATGCCTACCACAGCTTAAATAGACATAATCAAACTACTTCTCATTGTTACTGTGATCAAAAAATGTAATTAACAATCGGATAAAATTATTTAAGAGTCTTTCCTGTTTAAGTAGTATTTTAGTATTTTGATACTTTGTTGAAGGCAATTGATTAGCATTAAAAACTGTGTGGATGGGTAGAATTTGTATGTATAAAATTTATAATAGTCATATTTAAAATAATTAAATCTGGTCATTTTGTATACATTTCTTTAAATTTGCATCGGGCCACTTCTCGGGGGGATTCTGGTAAAATGCCGGCCGGCAAAGTCGGCTGAATTCTGGTAGATAGAAACGATCCGATGTACTTGGGCCGATTCTGGGTAGTCGTTCATTTTGATTCCGGGCCGAGTCCGACACCCGATTCAATCTGTTCAGGGGCTGCTTCTGGGCCCATTCCTCATTGCTAGCTGGGATGCAGTCAAATCCTCCCACGTTTCTAGTTTGACCAGCTGTTTTCAACAACTGAAATGTTGAATTTGGTTGCCAAATTGGCAGGTTTACAAGCAACAAACTGTTTAAATAGCTTATAGCCTAGTGTTTGATATGCAATGTGATCTCTTAGCAGTCAGTGTTGATGAGTGTCCTGATGAGAAGGCACACTTTTCTAGCTATGCCAGGCAAAGTCAGGCATTATCAGCTCATTGTTATGGATGTATCCAAATGAATGTCATTAGAAAACAGCTTCTTTGCTGTTATTACGGCTGCAGAGGTCGAGACTGTGTTAGCCATAGCTAGCTGGATAGCTAGCAAGCAAGGGATAAGAACGTTGCCAACTAGCATGGCAACAGAACATAAAGAACGAACGACTGGGTTGCATACATAAATATCGAACTAATCGAACGAACGTCTGAGTCGCATCTCTAGCAACCAAAATATGAGAAAGCATGAATTTGCTTATATAAATGAACATTTTGACAAAAACATTTTTATTTCTACCGGTTAAATGTGTGCTTAGTATTGTTTTCATTGGCAGCTGTGGTATAAGCGGAATAAATAGTTTAAACAAACGCAACAGAATAAACTTTGCTGTTATTCTGGGTGAAGAGGTGGTGACTGTGTAGCCATAGCTAGCTAGTTGGCTAGCAAGCAGCAAGCAAGGGATAAGAATGTTACAACTGAGTATGGAGACGGAACATAAAGAATGGACGACTGGGTTGCTTCTGTAAATATCGAACTAATCAAACGAACAGCTGGGTCGCGTCTCCAGCAACCAAAAGATCCAAAAATAGGAATTTGCTCATTAAAAAACAATCTATGACAAATATGTATTTCTACCTAAATGTTTGCTTTCATATAGTTTTTTTTTAAACTGTGGTATAAGCTGGATAAACACCTCCATTTGTACACTACCTTGGAAAAATCAACTCCACAAAGGGACTCGGCTTATCTCCAAGACAATGTACAGAATGTTGGCAATTATCCCTTATGTAAAATAGGAGTGTTATAGATAACTGTTCATAGTATTGTCATATGCCGTAATGTCAACTGTCAATACCAACTACTTTTACACAGTCTTCCTGATAACTTATGCAATATGTTATTACATGCTACGTAAGTGTTTACATAACAGATGTTATAAGAGGGCGTTATATAATTTACCATAAATGTAATTTATTACATTGAATGGAATGATGGACATCATAACCATGTCATATAGAGTGTGTACCAACACCTTGAAGTAAGTCTCAAATAAAATGTCACTTTTTTTCTGGTTAAAAATTTCTCTGAATGTGTATATGAAAGATGAATTTGCAATTTGGATCACTTCAAAGTTAAGTAAATTAAGCTTTTACAAATGATAAGTACAGCTGCTTTGTTTACAAATTGCAGGTCAGATTTCTCCAGGGAATTATGGCCTATTGATCATTTATTTCGAACATGTTCTATCTGTCCCTGTGATCCACCCATGACCACAGCAACACATCAACAATACATATCTAGCAATATCCCTCTCAAATTAACAACTCATAAATAAGAGTGATACAGAATAAACGTGTAATTTAGCTGACAAATGCATGTCGTAACGGTTAATAATATTGTCTCTTGACTGTCAGTCCGTCTGTGCGTCTGTGCTTCTGTCTGTCTGTGCGACAGCTGACGATACGCAACAGTGCATATTTGAAAACACTGGTGGGTCTGCCATTACAAAGTTTCTTTGATATTGCTTGCTTGAGCTACTGAACGGAAACTGGACATGTAAGCGATTTTCATTCAGCAAGGCTTTGAGAATATTTTCCTAGTGCAACACCATATTTCAGCGAGCAGACTTCTCAGCACGACCAGCGCCAGCAGCGTGCTGGACACTATGGATAATAATCATGAAGCAAACAGATACAGTTGAAGTCGGATGTTTACATACACCTTAGCCAAATACATTTAAACTCAGTTTTTCACAATTCCTGACATTTAGTCCTAGTAAAAAATCCCTGTCATTGGTCAGTTAGGATCACCACTTTATTTTAAGAATGTGAAATGTCAGAATAATAGTAGAGATAATTATTTATTTCAGCTATTAATTATTTCATCACATTCCCAGTGGGTCAGAAGTTTACATTCACTCAATTAGTATTTGGTAGCATTGCCTTTAAATTGTTTAACTTGGGTCAAATGTTTCGGATAGCCCTACACAAGTTTCCCACAATAAATTGGGTGAATTTTGGCACATTCCTCCTGACAGAGCTGGTGTAACTGAGTCAGCTTTGTAGGCCTACTTGCTTGCACACGCTTTTCAGTTCTGCCCACAAATGTTCTATGGAATTGAGGTCAGGGCTTTGTCAGGGCCACTCCAATAGCTTGACATTGTTGTCATTAAGCTTTTGTACCACACCTTTGGAAGTATGTTTGGGGTCATTGTCCACTTGGAAGACACATTTGCGACCAAGCTTTAACTTCCTGACTGATGTCTTGACATGTTGCGTTAATATATCCACATAATTTTCCATCCTCATGATGCCATCTATTTTGTGAATTGCACTAGTCCCTCCTGCATCAAAGCACCCCCACAACATGATGCTGCCACCCCCTTGCTTCACGGTTGGGATAGTGTTCTTCGGCTTGCAAGCCTCCCCCTTTTTCCTCCAAACATAACGATGGTCATTATGGCCAAACAGTTCTATTTTTTGTTTTATCAGACCAGAGGACATTTCTCCAAAAAGTACGATCTTTGTCCCCATCTGCAGTTGCAAACTGTAGTCTGGCTTTTTTTATGACTGTTTTGTAGCAGTGGATTCTTCCTTGCTGAGCGGCCTTTGAGGTTATGTCAATATAGTTCTTGTTTTACTGTGGAGATAGGTACTTTTGTACCTGTTTCCTTCACCATCTTCACAAGGTCATTTGCTGTTATTCTGGGATTGATTTGCACTTTTCGCACCAAAGTATTTTCATCCCTAGGAGACAGACCGCGTCTCCTTCCTGAGTGGTATGATGGCTGTGTGGTCCCATGGTGTTTATACTTGTGTACTGTTGTTTGTACAGATGACCGTGGTACCTTCAGGCATTTGGAAAATGCTCCCAAGGAAGAACCAGACTTGTGGAGGTCTACAATTTCTTGGCTGATTTCTTTTGATTTCCCCATGATATCAAGCAAAGAGGCACTGAGTTTGAAGGTAGGCCTTGAAATACATCCACAGGTACACCTCCAATTGACTGAAATTATGTCAATTAGCCTATCAGAAGCTTCTAAAGCCATGACATCATTTTCTCTAATTTTCCAAGCTGTTTAAAGGCACAGTCATCTTAGTGTATGTAAACGTCTGACACTGGAATTGTGATACAGTGAATTACAAGTGAAATAATCTGTCTGTAAAATTACTTGGTTCATGCACAAAGTAGATGTCCTATAGTTTGTTAACAATAAATTTGTGGAGGGGCTGAAAACTAGTTTTAATGCCTCGGTGGAAGAAGGTGAGGACCAAAACGTAGCGTGGTATATGGCCATTTTAATTTTGAAAAAACGAAACATTCCAAAATACAAAATAACAACGTGAAACAAACGAAACAGTCCCGTGTGGCACAAACAGAAACACGGAAAATAAACACCCACAACTCAAAAGTGAAACCAGGCTACCTAAGTATGATTCTCAATCAGGCACAAAGATTGACAGCTGCCTCTGATTGAGAACCATACCAGGCCAAACACAGAAATCCCAAAACATAGAAAAAGGAACATAGACAACCCACCCAACTCACGCCCTGACCATAGTGAACCAAAGGCATAATAAAAGAACTAAGGTCAGAACGTGACACAACCTAAGTGTATGTAGTCTTCCGACTTCAACTGTAGATCCGTATTTCTTGCAAATGTGCATAGCCTACCGGTGGGTGATTAGCCTACAGCCAAATAAATGTTCACACACTTGCAGACTTTGTTGGAGTTGCTAGCTGGCTAATTGTTTTCCTCATGAATGTGAAGTTTACTCTCACAACCTTCTGATGTCAAATTTATTCATCCCTATAGTTGCTCAGGGTCGACTTTTCCAGTCAAGATTTTGCACTGCAAGAGATCAAGCATCTAATGGCACTACCGTTGCACCACAGTAGGCGGACTATATTGTTAAACTTGTCTATGTAAATTAGAATGACATTTTACTGCTGTAATGTTCATAGCTGACTCCACTTGTAAATTGGAATTTAGAGTAGTCTACATGGTTGTTGTAGGCTACAACCAAATGAGAACACCAGCTGTCTGATACTGACTGATGGAAGGTTGGACAATTAGCCACTTGAGAACTCTCAGAGCACATGATCACATCTTGCCTGGGTTTGTTTACATTTTTGATTGCCAGAGCTTGTTTTGTCAGTCTGACAATTTGATGTTTCATATTTGATGTTTCATATTCACAAATGATATTCAGACTTACTGAGTCTGGCTTTAAGTAAAGTGACATTAATTGGAGGTGTTATAAAACAGTTATGAATGGCCTTAATACTACAGAGTTGAGTATCGCAAAAACAATCAGGATTTCCAAGAAACATGGGCAAACGGGAGCACAGATGTATTTAGGAATTTGTTTTGACAATTAATGAAACAATACTGCTCTGGGGCATAGCGTCCATTGTTTGTCACGTCACCTAAGCCACTAATAGAATAACTTTAGTTAGATTGAGTTAAACAATACACATTGAGATGAAAAAGCTATTGCGTTTAAAGTGTAGTTATGTGAAAGTAAATGTATTGTGTGTTGTGCTGCAGTCAGATTTATTCTAGATTCCTCTTGTAGCTAGCAAGCTAACTTACCTAGTTATGCATCAATGGGGGCATAGTGGGGCTGATCATGCTCACGTCGTGGCCCTCCGGGTGAATGAAGTGCTAGCTAGCTAGCAATACAGTCAAATTACTGTCAAACAAAACACTTTGTTTGGACTATGTAGAGCAGGGCTCTCCAACCCTGTTCCCGGAGAGCTTTAAAGAAAAATCTGTAAACAAATCAGTTTTTACTAAATGTCAATAATGAGGTCATCAAAATACATAATAAATCATTTGAAAACAATGTGTCAGTTGTTACCCATGTCTATAAATTCCAATACCCTACGTTATGATGTTTACTTGAAAACCAAGTGTGGCTTGCTTAGAATGTTGAAATCGGACAGCCCTTTTTGTGAAACCATTGAAAACGGTGTGTTAATATTTACTCTTTGCAGGAGTAGGATCAATGTGATATTGTATTGCCAAGAAGTATGGGAAAGTCCTGAGGGTGTTTCACGGTCATCTGACGTCTTTTGAATGAAATACTAGGTCAAACATTTTTCCTTCGCTTCTGTCATTCAGATGTTTTCAGACAGGGAAAACATAGCTGGTTACAAAGTAAAGTTTCGTGGCTCTACTTTCACATTTCACCACGTTTTACCACATTTCACCACGTTTCACCACATTTCACCACGTTTCACCACGTTTCACCACGTTTCACCACCCCCATTTCCATGATGAATGTTAGCTTGCTAGCTATGACAAATTATCTGCGGCAGTTATTCTCCCATCACCAGAGTAACTCATCAATACCAAAAATAACATCACAATGTAACCCAACTCAGGTGTAGAACTACCTTAGAAGAAATCTTTGTTATTAGACGAGTAACCTTCTGTGTTATAGTTCGGACTAATTGAGAAGCGTGCGTCTGTGTTAGGCTGTGTGTGTGTGATGTGGTGTGTGTGTTGGTGGGTGTGCTGTGTGTGGTGTGTGTGTAATTTGCATAAAACTGTAGTGAAAAGATTTTCAAATTGTTACAAGCTCTTAGTTTTGTGAAAAGCATGAAGATTGTTAATAATATGACCACCTACCATAAATTATTGGGTTTAAGTTCGTTATGTATTCCGTACTGCCTAATTTGCATAATATAGCATTTTTATGTAATATAAAAAAAAAATCATCATCTCTGTTCTACATCAGCCCTGAATATGTCATAACAATATGACCACTGTATATTGAGATATTGGACAAAACATGTTGAATTTAAGAAACGTGGTGCTATTTGGTGCCATTATTGGCTAGGGATTAACATTGACCTGTCCGCAACCTTCTGACCTTTTACAAAGACTTGAAAATGAGATATCTCCGCAGTGTTATGTGTTCCTGTGGAGATTCTCTATAACATGGAATGCAAAGTATTCCAGAACCACAGTTTCATTTTGTCCCGTAACTCCCTAATCTCATCCATGTTCTTTGTTGTTGGTTGTTTACCATCGGTTGATCATCTCCTTTCTCATGTGTTTTATTTTTTTTATCCTTTACTTAACTAGGCAAGTCAGTTAAGAACAAATTATTATTTACAATGACGTGGGTTAACTGCCTTGTTCAGGGGCAGAACGACAGATTTTTACCTTGTCAGCTCGAGGAATCAATCTAGCAACCTTTCGGTTACTGACCCAATGCTATTGTGATGGTTAGTCCCACCCTCGACCATTCTTCTTCTTATATCACCGATATGATTTGCTGACAAGAGCTCTAAATAACTTTTCATTGGATCTGCAAACTGTTCATTGTGTCAGCGAATCATATAGTTGAAACCTCATAGATAGTCTGGAGATCAAATTCAACATTATTTAGAGCCCTTGTGGCAGCTAGTCATATCACTGAAATCCACTTGAACAGCCCTCCAATTGGTAATTACTAGTGGGAAACTCTTCTATCATCCTGAGCTCCCAGTTAACCCCAATGGGCCAGTGTTGATGTCTAGAAACATAGTTTGACTACACCTACAGTCTTGCTTCGGTACTGCGGTTGACTTCTGCCCCAGAAAGACAATTTCCATAGACAACTCCATAGAGAAGTCAGATTTGCAAACACTTTAGTCATCATCTTTGCACACAAAACATCCATTGAATTGTCACTGATGCCGATTTTGTTTTCCATCACTTACAGATATTAACATTTTATATTCATCCAATGTCTGCCATGCTTTTGGAAGACGTGTTGGCGTCATCGCTCCTC
This sequence comes from Oncorhynchus mykiss, assembly GCF_057628025.1. Lineage (NCBI taxonomy): Eukaryota > Metazoa > Chordata > Actinopteri > Salmoniformes > Salmonidae > Oncorhynchus > Oncorhynchus mykiss. The sequence goes on along the minus strand of NC_143027.1, from coordinate 61,009,421 downwards.
GCGCTGCTCCCTGTGCTAGTGCACATGAGAAGTTGGGCCATGTGAACCGGATGCAACCCAGATACAGACGGTCGATGAATCGGCGTATGATAACTTGAGTAGATTACGGTGAAAACAATGGTCAGCCATCTTGGTCGCAGTCTCTAATTATTTTATACCTCAGTGCTTCTCTCACATGCTGACCTCTGACATCACCTACTATGGAAATTACCTCGATAAAAGCATTTTCATTAGTTAAAATCAACAACAACACATTATTTATAAAAAGAAAGTAATCTATTCATTTGGATTCAGAACACTATAATTAGCTTACAAGCATGATAGCTTTACTTTTAGTTTATGGGTTTATGCAGCTTGTTGGCCATCAGACAGTCTGCATTTCTCAAAGCACTTGAATGCATAGAACTAGACTTCACAATGGAGCATAATATTACAGGGAGAGTTGACAGATGTCGACTCAAGTTTTACCACCTGTAGCTAGTGAAGTTAGCTAGCTAGCTAACTAGTGAGCACCAGCAGATTGCTAGGCAGCTAGCTAGCCGTTGGTGGGTCAACGAAATGTTGCAATTGCAACATCAACTAGCTACCTAACTAGTATTTTTTTCATTAAATAGCTGCCATTGTTACTGTAGCCTGCACATCTTCCTTTTTTCTCAGCTTTCATAAATCCTGTTGTGATTTTGTTGTAAAATTATATTTGCTTGCATTTCGTTTCAAAATGTTTGTGCTTTTTGGCAAGTTGTTGTTATTATAATAATGTATATTTTTTATATCTGGAAGTGGCCCAAATGTTTTTGTCCCCAAAAAATTATTCATAACTACATCTGCACTCCAATTTGCCCATGTTTCTTGGAGATCCTGAATGGTTTAGTGATACTCTCAATCCAAAACCATTTTTTTAACACCAATTAATGTCACTTTACTTAAGGTGTCTGTGCACACTTTATAATGTCATGTGACATGGTTATGATGCCCATCATTCCATTCTTTGTAACAATGTAACACCGAGTTTGGTAAGGTATATAACGCCCTGATATAACATCTGGTATGTAGACATTTATGTAATAGCATATGACATAAGTTGTTGTGCAACTGTGTAATAAAAGTTATCAAAAGTTGACACAATGTTAAAACTACTTATGACAGCTTATGACATGTTGTAACCACTCTTAAACACATCCATGCGTTTTGACTCAACATATTTCTGAGTTAACATCAATTTGATTATAATAGCAAAATAACCATTTATCATAGAAATGTAATAATCACACACAGGAAAGGGGTACATTATAACACTCCTGCCATGCCTAAAGGCACCATTTCTTACTTGTTCCATTTGTAAAGCAGATTGATGTTAATTGACTTCCAGAAATACAAGCTTCTGTAAAGTGTATGCTTTTGTTTATTCACAGAAAGATACTCTTTTGCTTCTTTTCACACATTAAGTCAGTATATGGATGATAGTCCAATTAAGCACCTCACAATTAAATGTGCTAGAAACCAACTACTTTTGTAGTTGCCATCCCTCAGAAAACAACATTATTACCATCATCATTGGTAAACAGTACATTCTACAGTACATCCTGTCACATAACACACCTTATCTTATGACATCGTTGCCAAGGACGTTGCTGTATGAACACTTTACTCTTACCAATGACGCTGGGAAGTCCTTGAGGCCCATTGTTATTATACCATAAAATAAATGAATAAACATACGCTCTCTTCTTTGTTCTCCCTTGGTGCAATTATTAAGAGGATTTTCAACCTTTCTCTCTGTGATGCCTCAGAAAAATGTCAGTGAAATCTGAAGAGCTCTGCGACAGCTTCTGCAGCAGAGGGAGGAGGGGGACACAGAGTCTTCTTCCAGGACGCACTTGGTATGCAAGGTGGACAACGTGGCAGTCAGCAGGCCTCAGCTGCAAATTTACTCACATTTGTCCACATTGATTGAAGTAATGACAAAAGATTGGTCATGGCTAAGTATAAGGACGGCAAATCATTTAGATAGCTGGTTAATCAAGTAAAAAGGTTTGTTAGAGGTGGTTTTACTATTGTTATATACTGGATTAGAAGTGGTGCTTGTTTCTGAGCCTAGAAGCCTGGCACATGAGGCTACCTACTGTTTGTAAATGTATGCCCTGTTATCCCTAGTCATAGACTGTTCTCTCTGCTACCGCACGGCAAGCGGTACAAGGAGCGTCAAGTCTAGGTCCAAAAGGATTCTTAACAGCTTCTATCCCCAAGCCATAACACTCCTGAACAGCTAATCAAAGGGCTACCCAGACCCCTCTTTTACGCTGCTGCTACTCTCTGTTTACTGTCTATGCATAGTAACTGTACTGACATGTACATATTACCTTAACTATATACAAATGTTGTGCTTTTGTTCTGCCTATATAGGTTTTGAAAAAAATGATATAGCATTTTGTTCTGTCATCAACTTCCCTCTGCCATTCCTTTAATGTGGATCAGCTAGTGTAGTAGAACGTGCTATTTTGGTCTTGCTCAAGGACTGTGATTGCACGGTGAATCAATAGCCACATACCCAACAAACACAAGCACTTTTCAAATATTTGAGCATGCAAAGGACAGTAGGTCTGTGCTCTGGCACACAAGCCTAAAACCAAATTAGCTTACAAGGCTGTTTGTAATTTGATTTATGAACAAGCTGAAATAGAAGTCTATATCATATCATAAAAAGTTGGACATGGTTTTCCGTTCTTATAATATATTTCAAAGAGATGACAATTTCATATTGTGTTTTAAGCTAGTAATGTCTTTAATAGGCAGATTAATCAGTGTTTTTCATCCACAGTACTTCACATGATTGGTACAAATGTATTGGTTTGTGTTGTGGACAGCAAGTAGGGAATTTGCTCAGATACTCCAAAAGGGTTTTCCAAAGAGGGTTCTACGTGGAACCCAAAAGGGTTCTCCTATAGGGACAGCTGAATAACAATTTTAGGTTCTAGACAGCACCTATTTTTCTAAGAGTGTGCTGTGGGTGGCTGGAGAACAAATGCCTGGCTTGATTACAATTGTTAATCAAGATCCAGTTCAATGCACTCCAAGAAAGAGCACTTAGTGAGAGAAGCATGCGCCATCAATTGCTGAAATTCCTTCTCACCACGAGGATTAGTTTGTAAAGTTTAAATAAGTTCTCCTTAACTATTTATGGGTTTAGTAACGAGGACCAGCTGAACGGAACAGTGCGGTAACAGTTTAGGAGTCTAACTAAAGCACCACTTGGTTTGAGCTATTGACTAGCATAAGTAGTATTACCACTACTAGAGTACTGTACTATACTTCTACTACATTTGACATTGGAATATGTTTGTCTCATTATCTGCGCTTTCCTGAATGTTTAATTTAATTTACATGTGGATTCTCCTTTTGTGGTCACTCTCACCAATGTATGCTTAGACTTACCCAAGGATGGAGCAAGGATGTGTCATGAGAATGACTGCAGCATAGAGGGATTATTAATGTCAACCAGTAAGTCACCCCAATGCCTGTAACGTGTCAAGACAGCATGCACATCTGTTTGCTTCCTCTTCCCAGTGTACATGGGGTGGCAGGTAGCCTAGTGTTTAGAGCGTTGGGCTAGTTACCGAAAGGTTGATAGATCGAATCCACGAGCTGACAAGGTGAAAAACCTGTTGTTCTGCCCCCTGAACAAGGCAGTTAACCCACTGTTCCTAGGCCGTCATTGTAAATAAGAATTTGTTCTTAACTGGCTTGCCTAGTTAAATAAAGGTTAAATAAAAAATAAACATGATACAAAAAAATGAAATATGGGGGAAATGAGTTTGCAGGTAAACCGAGATTCAGATGTTTGTTTTGGAAGGTGTTACAGCTTTTGAAGAAAACCATGGAGAATTGCAATAAATGTTCAAATTGCTATACTTTTCTTGAAGTGTTAAAGAAAGAAAATAACCGTGACAACCATAATATTGCATAGGTTAGATCTTATCCGTCATCCTGCTCGTCTCTCTCTCTCCCTCTCTCTCTCTCTCTCTCTCTCTCTCTCTCTCTCTCTCAGCTTGTGACAGAGCATGGAAGGTTGTTTGGCTGAAAATTAAAGGACCCCTGATATTTGTAGTTGAAAATGGATTTCTGAGCTATTGAAGCAGACGCTGACTGCTAACGCAAAGAAGCACAGCATTTTCCAATAATCTTCCCTGGGCCGTTCAGCATCTGATCAGTGGATGCCTGGGGCGGAAGGTTGAAGCAATTCCCAAAACCTGAGAATCACATGGCCAGCTGGCACACAAGCCTGGAGACACTGCCTGCAAGTTACTGAGATTACAAACATGTTGTGCCATGTAGATGTGCATTGATGGCTTCAAGGCCTTGTTTACATATTATCTTATAACTGTGACTTGTATCCAAATCCTAGATGAATCTGAATATTGGCGCTTGCATGATCGGGGTGTAAATGTATAGAAAGGTATTTGTGAGTATTATATATAAACCACTTCAGGAGCTAGTCTGAAACTATTCTTCTGCTTTCTCTATTCTCTTTTGTGGCATACACACACGCTATACACACAGGTATAGCTATACAGCAGAAACAGGGGGGTCTGCGGGGTGCTGGGGACCACACATGAAATTATTTTGCGTTGTTTGTGAAGTCATGAAATTACTTTAATTCCTAATGGTTTAGAAATGGCCCTAAATGGCCCAACAGCAGGTGCTCATGTCCCAGCAGTACCATATGTTTTTCCTGGCAAAAGTTTTTCCTCCTCTCGACTCACACCAGTGCGCATATATAAACAGAAAATTGGTCAAGGGCTCCAATGAGGGGAACCTGCAGAGGGGTGATTGATTTGAAACTCGCTCTCTCTCTCTCCTTCCCTTTTTGATTTTACACATGCAATCATGGACAAACAAACAAACACACATAATGGGGAATGGGTGGTAGCTAGCCTAGCGGTTATAGTATTGGGCCAGAAACTGAAAAGTTTCAAAAAAAATCTCAAATACCTGAGATGACATTGTGAAAAATCTGTAGTTGTTCCCTTGAACAAGACACTTAACCCTAATTTGCTCCATGGTTGCTGTACTGCTATGTCTGACACTGTAAAGCAACGCATTTCATTGCACCTATCCAGTGTATGTGACAATAAAACATCATTTTTTTGTAGTGCACCTTAATGATAGTTTAGCACATAAAACAACTAAATAGGCATTTTGGTGTTCAGTTTGATAAGGTCATGGAATACATTTCTTTGTGGCTCTTAAAAATTCAGATAATATTTCCACCAGATATTACCAAACCACAGCAGAGCAGTAAAACAATTTGAAACGGTGTGACGTGCAGACACAGAGCAGTGAAAGTAAACTGTTCATTATATTTATTGCTGCGGGGGTGAATATTTTTGGTTCCTTTGAGTCTAAACCATCACCCAAACTGAATGTTCATGGTTTGCTTGTGTATCTTTGATAAACATCCCATGATTTATCTTGCTGAGGTCATTCCATATGTACCTGTAGATGTCAGTGGGTAAGAAAAAAACAAACTAATCAAGTACATATCTAAAGAGAAAAAGATGGCAATAAAAGGTAAACATCCATAAAGTTGTTCTCAAACTCTTTATTGAGGTTATATTAGTGCAATCTATCAGTGATGTACTGGAAAATCCATAACCTACTGTGGAATTTCACCCCTGTGTGCTGTTCCCTTTATGAAGTGCAATCTCACCAGAGCTAGTCGCCTCTGTGGAGCTCTTTAAAAGAAAACTCTGATGTGGAATGATGTTATTAAACTGAATAGCGTCTACCATTTTTATGCCATTTATCCATCAAAAGGTCTTGTCCTTCAATCTACACTCCAGACAGTTAAACATGACTCTGTTACATTACACATTTTACCTATGTTAAATTATTCAGTCTGCACCGTGGCTCATGTTGGTTTTTGGCCAATATCAGATATTCTTGAGTTTCAGAATTTTGCTGGCATGATATTGTGAATGTTTTACATCTATTGACATTGAACAAGTCAAGCATTTGCACAAAGATCATGATTATATTTTGGACCTGGCCCTTAATGTTTGTTTTGTGCTTTTTCAAGAAAGCAAGTTTCTGTTATAAACCAAGTATGAATGTAATGAATATAACATCAAAAATAAAATAACTTGTTGACCAATGGTGAAATGTCGTTCAAACAAGGTCAGTTTTAATCTCACATACTGCAATATCAATCTCACTATAAGAAACAAGAGATTGTTGAAGGGATAATGCAAGATTTGGGCAATTAAGACATTTTTCTACTTACCCAGAGTCAGATTACCTCATGGATACGCTTTTTATGTCTCTGCATGCAGTTTGGAGGACGTTGCTAGCAATGGCGCACAAAATTACCTTAAACTTCCTTCAAACTGCACACAGAGACATAAAAATGAGTTCATCTGACTCTTGGTAAGTAGAACAATCTTCAAATATCCTTTTAAATACCAACCAAAGTTTCCAAGCACAAACGTCAGCATGGAACATGTTTTGCAATTAACAGATTCTTCATTAGAGAAAAGATACCCTCACACTGGGGTCCAACACGTAACAAAATAATACATTACAGACAAAATACACAATTTACATACATTTAAAAACATGAACATGTAGTGTGTGTGTGTAAATCTATTAGTTACACATACATGTCAGTACATACACACAGCAAGTAGGTCACATGGTGGAGAAGTGTTGTGCCGTGAGGTGTTGCTTTATTCTTTTTTTGAAACCAGGTTTGCTGTTCACTTGTACTCATGGCTCCGAATAATACTGTATGTTTCATTGAATTTGTTATGGACCTGGAGACTGTGAAAAGACCCCTGTTGGCATGTCTAGTGGGGTAGGTGTGTGTGTCAGTGCTGTGTGTAAGATGACTATGCAAACTATTTGGAATTTCCAACCCAATGTATGCTATAATAAACATATTTCCTCAACTCTTAGCCAAGAGAGACTGGCATGCATACTATTAAAGTTAACCCTGTGATTAGAATGAAGAGCAAGATGTGCCACTCTGTTCTGGGCCAGCTACAGCTTAGCTAGGTCTTTCTTTGCAGCACTTGATCATGTGACTGGACAATAATCAAGATAAGATAAAACTAGAGCCTGCAGGACTTGTTTTGTGGAGTGTGGTTTTAAAAAAGCAGAGCATCTCTTTATTATGGACAGACCTCTCCCCATCTTTACAACCATTGAATCTACATGTTTTGCCCATGACAGTTTACAATCTAAGGTAATACAGTCTCCTCAACTTGTTCAACAGGTCTAGAACTTAAAACAAATGCAATGCTCTGGAACAGTTTATTACTAGCCCATTCCAAAACTGACTGCACCTCTTTAGGTTTCAGTGACTTCATTAGCTGTGGTTGCTGATGCGTGTATAGTTGAATCATCAGCATACATGGACACATATGCTTTGTTTAAACATGTTAAGGATATGGCAGACATATGCCCCCTTTGGAGAGATTGGGTACCCCCAGTAAACTGAAAAAAAAATCTGTCAAAAATTGCTAATATCTGCAAATAAAAATTATTATTGGATAGAAAACACTCTAAAGATTCTAAAACCGTTGGAATTATGTCTGTAAGTATAGCAGAACTCACAGGGCAGGCATTCTTCCAAACTAGTTTTTGTGGCCATGAAAGTTGGAGCAACTTTGACGTCATGGCCCCCACCCTTCCCAACCAGTTATGATTCTGGGGAGACGTTCTATCTCTTCCGCTAGATGTCCTCTTTCAGTAGAGCTTTGAATCATTCAAATCCCGCGAGAATTGACCCTATGGGAGTGAAATTAGTGCGTGCCACGAGAAAATAGGCTGTGCGTAGGGGCGCGAATTGGTCCCAGCCATTCCTTTGTTCCAGCACTCAAGAGAAGGGCAGACGATGGCCGATTGAATTGAAGTTTGTTTTGTGTGTCTAAAACATCATAAAGCTTGCTTCTGCACTTAGTTTGACCTGTTTAGTCGACATATAATATGTAATTTTGAAGTTTTGATGCGCAACTTTTCCGGACCAGAGGACATTTTGGGTGCATTTCAGCTGATGTTATTAGCAGTTCCTAATACAAAGACGCAAGACTTGAAACCAAACGATGTATTGGGTAAGTATGAAGCCTTCCAGAACATTCTGAACGAAGACCATCGAAGGTAAGGGAATATTTATGCTTAAATCTGTGTTTCTGTTGACTCCAACATTACGTAGAAATGTAGCTTGGAACTGAGCGCCGTCTCAGCATATTGAATAGTGTGCGATTTCTGTAACGTTAAAAATAAATCTAACAAAGCGGTTGCATAAAGAAGCAGTGTATCTTTCTAACTATATGTAGAACATGTATATTTAGTCAAAGTTTATGATGTCTATTTACGTTATCTTGCCGCGCTACCTAGATTTCCTGCGGGCATTTTTGAGTAATTTCTGAACGTGAACTCACTGTAAATGGACATTTATGGATATAAATGGCATATTATTGAAAAAAAAAATGTACTGTGTAACATGTCATATTACTGTCATCTGATGAAGATTTTCAAAAGGTTAGTGAACGATTTATTTTTTAATCCTGCGTTTGTTGATTGCATGTTTTGGCTATTCAAATGAGCTGTGTCTGGTGGTGGTTTTACATATATATGTGCTATGTTTTCGCCGTAAAACATTTTTAGAAATCTGACTTGCTGGCTAGATGAACAAGGTGTTTATCTTTCATTTGAGCTATTGGACTTGTTAATGTGTGGAGGTTAAATATTTTTAAGAATATTTTTGCGTTCCATGCGCCACCGTTTCAGCTGAACGTGGGAGGGTTGATTCCCAATTGGGAACCAATATCGTAGACAGGTTAATGCCAGTGGCAGGTCATTGGTAAAAAATAGAAAGAGTAGAGGGCCTGGAGAGCTGCCCTGCGGTACACCACATTAGAGAAGCTGCCATTAAAGAAAACCCTCTGAGTTATTTTAGATAAATAGCTCTGAATCCACAATATGGCAGATGTTGAATAGCCATAACACATACGTTTTCTTTCTGCCCATAATTTCATAAAAAGTACTCCAAAGTTTTTTTTCCATCATTCTTAATGTAATATATCTTGGCTTCATATTACAGTTTCTTTTTCTTTTTGTTGAGTTTCATCACATAATTTCTCAATTTACAGTAAGTCAGCCAGTCAGATGTGCAGCCCGACTTATTAGCCATTCCTTTTGTCCCATCTCTTTCAACCATACAGTTTTTCAATTCCTCATCAATCCATGGAGCCTTAACAGTTCAAACAGTCAGTTTCTTAACAGGTGCATGTTTGTCAATAATTGGAAGAAGCAATTTCATAAATTCATCAAGTGCAGTGTCTGGATGCTCCTTATTAATCACATCAGACCAACAAATATGTTTAACATCATCCGCATAAAAGTCACAGCTGAATATTTTTTATGATCTCTTATACACTATTTTAGGCCCAGATTTGGGACCTTTGTCTTTCCTGAATATAGCCACTATATTGTGATCACTTTATCCAATGGGAATGGATACAGCTTTAGAAAGAAGTTATACTGTATTAGTACAAATGTGATAAATACATATGGATGATTCGGTTCCTGTAGTGTTTGTAAACACACTACCAGATTAGATGTACTCGTCACAGCCTCTTCTTGAGCGGACAGCTTGATTAAAATCAGTCAATATTCAGGTTTCCAAGAAAGTAGACATCCCTGTTTACATCACATACTCTCAAGTATTTCACACATATTATTTAGATACTGACTGTTAGCACATGGTGGCGTGTAGCACCCCCCCCCCCCCCCAAAAATTAAAAATAAATACAAATAAATAAAGGCTTTAGATGTGCCAGGTGAACCTTCAACCATAACACTTGACATAAGATCTTCTCCCTGTCTCTTCCATAGATGCTACTGCTGTATCAACAAATTAATTATCTAAGTGAGTCTCAGAAATTGTTAATATATGAATAGTTATTGATTGCATGAAGCTTATTTCTCATGCCACATATATTAATATGGAATATTTTCAGCCCTGGGTATCTTATCAGAGATAGATATAATGTGGAAAATAGCAAAGAAAGCAAGAGAAAGACATTTACGTTCAGCAGTACATTAATCAGTTGGTGTGTGTAAGTGTGTGTGCTACGAGGTTGAAGCTACAAACCCATAGGTTTGGCTCCCTCATCCCTTCCAGGCTTTTGGTAGGGAGGGTAGAAAATAAGCCTGTCATAGCAGATGTAAGCAATGATAGGCTAGCTGCTATGCCAAATAGCTCCTTGGACTCATCAGCAGGATCACTGGACAGATAGTAGTGGTCCCAGCAACTAATGCCAACCACATCACAGGATCCACACTCAAAAGGGAGCTAGATACACCAAACAAAAATATAAAGGCAACATGTAAAGTGTTTGTTCAATGTTTCATGAGCTGAAATAAAAGATCCCAGAAATGTTCCATATGCACAAAAATGTTGTGCACAAATTTGTGTACATCCCTGTTAGTGAGCATTTCTCTTTTGCCAAGATATTCCATCCACCTGACAGGTGTGGCATATCAAGAAGTTGATTGGAAAGCATGATCATTACACAGGTGCACATTGTGCTGGGGACAATAAAATGTGCAGTTTTGTCACACAGCACAATGCCACAGATGTCTCAAGTTTTGAGGGAATGTGCAGTTGACATGCTGACTGCAGGAATGTCCTCCAGAGCTGTTGCCAGAAAATGTAATGTTCATTTCTCTACCATAAGCCGCCTCCTACATCGTTCTTGAGAATTTGGCAGTACGTCGAACCGGCCTCACAACCGCAGACCACGTGTAACCACGCCAGCTCAAGACCTCCACATTCGGCATTCTTCACCTGCAGGAACGTCTGAGACCAGCCACCCGGACAGGTGATGAAACTGTGGGTTTGCAAAAATAAAGAACTTCAACACAAACTGTCAGAAACAGTCTCAGGGAAGCTCATCTGCGTATTTGTCGTCATCACCAGGGTCTTGACCTAACTGCAGTTCAGCGTCGTAACCGACTTCAGTGGGCAAATGCTCACCTTCGATGACCACTGCCATGCTAGAGAAGTACGCTTTTCCTGTTTCCAACTGTACCGCGCAGATGGCAGACTACGTTTATTGCGTTGTGTGGGTTTTCTTATGTTATGGGTTATGGTATGGGCATAAGCTACAGACAACGAACCCAATTGCATTTTATCGAAGGCAATTTGAAAGCACAGAGATACCGTGACGAGATCCTGAGGCCCATTGTTGTGCCATTCATCCTCCGCCATCACCTCATGTCTAAGCATGATAATTTGCAAGATCTGTACACAATTCCTGCTGTACACAATTCCTTCAGAAAATTTCCCACTTCTTCCATGACCTGCATACTCACCAGACATATCACCCATTGAGCATGTTTGGGATGCTTTGGATCAACATGTAGAACAGTGTGTTCCAGTTCCAGCCAATATCCTGCCGATTCACACAGCCACTGAAAAGGAGTGGGTCAACATTCCACAGGCCACAATCAACAGCCTGATCAACTCTATGCAAAGGAGATGTGTCACGTTGCATGACACAAATGGTGGTCAATCCATCTACTGAGTGGTTTTCTTATCCACACCCTTACCTTCTTTTAAAGGTATCTGTGACCAACAGATATATATCTGTATTCCCCAATCATTTGAAATCTATAGATTAGGGCCAAATTGTATTTATTTATTTTATTTTTTATTTCACCTTTATTTAACCAGGTAAGCTAGTTGAGAACAAGTTCTCATTTGCAACTGCGACCTTGCCAAAATAAAACATAGCAGTTCAACACATACAACAACACAGAGTTACACTTGGAATGAACAAAACATACAGTCAATAATACAGTAGGGAAAAAAAGAAAAAAAAGTTGATGTACAGTGAGTGCAAATAATGTCAAATAAGGGAGTTAATTAAGGCAATAAATAGGCCATGGTGGTGAAGTAATTACAATATGGCAATTAAACACTGGTATGGTAGATGTGCAAAAGATGGATGTGCAAGTAGAGATACTGTGGTGCAAAAGGAGCAAAATAAATAAATACAGTATGGGAATGAGGTAGATAGATGGGCTGTATACAGATGGGCTATGAACAGGTGCAGTGACCTGTGAGCTGCTCTGAAAGCTGGTTCTTAAAGCTAGTGAGGGAGATGGGAATCTCCAGCTTCAGTTATTTTTGCAGTTTGTTCCAGTCAGTGGCAGCAGAGAACTGGAAGGAAAGGCAACCAAAAGAGCAGTTTACCTAGCAGAGACTTGCAGATAACCTGTAGCCAGTGGGTTTGGTGATGAGTATGAAGCGAGGACAAGCCAAAGAGAGCGTACAGGTTGCAGTGGTGGGTAGTATATGGGGCTTTGGTGACAAAACCGATGGCACTGTGATAGACTACATCCAGTTTGCTGAGTAGAGTGTTGGAGGCTATTTTATAGATGACATCGCCGAAGTCAAGGATCGGTAGGATGGTCATTTTTACGAGGGTATGTTTGGCAGCATGAGTGAAGGGAGCTTTGTTTTGCGAAATAGGAAGCCAATTCTAGATTTAATTTTTGATTGGAGATGCTTAATGTGAGTCTGGAAGGAGAGTTTACAGTCTAGCCAGACACCTAGGCATTTGTAGTTATCCACGTATTCTAAGTCAGAGCCGTCCAGAGTAGTGATATTGGGTGGGCAGGCAGGTGCGGGCAATGATTGGTTGAATAGCATGCATTTAGTTATATTTGCGTTTAAGAGCAGTTGGAGGCCACGGGAGGAGAGTTGCATGGCATTGAAGCTCGTCTGGAGGTTAGTTAACACAGTGTCCAAAGAAGGGCCAGAAGTATACAGAATGGTGTCTTCTGTGTAGAGGTGGATTAGAAAATCACCAGCAGCAAGAGCGACATCATTGATGTATACAGAGAAGAGAGTCGGCCCGAGAATTGAACCCTGTGGCACCCCCATAGAGACTGACAGAGGTCCGGACAACAGGCCCTCCAATTTGACACACTGAGCTCTATCAGAGAAGTAGTTAGTGAACCAGGCGAGGCAATCATTTGAGAAACCAAGGCTGTTGAGTCTGCCAATAAGAATGTGGTGATTGACAGAGTCGAAAGACTTGGCCAGGTCGATAAATACAGCTGCACAGTAATGTCTCTTTTCGATGGTGGTTATGATATCGTTAACCTGTTGAATCTAGGGGGAACTCTTTTCATTTTTGGAAAAATAACGTTCCCAAAGTAAACAGGCTATTTTGTCAGGACAAGAGGCTAGAATATGCATATAATTGACAGTTTAGGATAGAAAACACTCTAAAGTTTCCACAACTGTAAAAATATTGTCTGTGAGTATAACAGAACTGATATTGCAGGCGAAAGCCTGAGAAAAATCCAATCAGGAAGTGACTCAAGTTTTAAAGCTCTGTGTTCCGATGCGTCCCTATTGAGCAGTGAATGGGCTATCAACCAGATTCATTTTTCTACGTATTCCCCAAGGTGTCTACAGCATTTTGACGTAGTTTCAAGCCTTGAGTGTGGCTGTGGTGCATCCATGACCAGCTCGGAAACCAGATTGCATAGCGGAGAAGGTACGATGTGATTCAAAATGGTCAGTGATCTGTTTGTTAACTTGGCTTTCTAAGACCTTAGAGATGCAGGGTAGGATAGATATAGGTCTGTAGCAGTTTGGGTCTAGGGTGTCTCCCTCTTTGAAGAGTGGGATGCCTGCGGCAGCTTTCCAATCTTTGGCAATCTCAGACGGTACGAAAAAGAGGTTGAACAGGCTAGTAATATGGGTTGCTTCAATTTCTGCAGATAATTTAAGAAAGAGAGGGTCCAGATTGTCTAGCCCGGCTGATTTGTAGGGGTCCAGTTTTTGCAGCTCTTTCAGAACATCAGCTATCTGGATATGGGTGAAGGAGAAATGGTGGGGGCTTGGGCGGGTTGCTGTGGAGGGTGCCGGGCAGTTGACCGGGGTAAATCTCTGTTTAAAAAAGCTAGCCTTAGCTTTCCTAACTGCCTGTGTATATTGGTTCCTAACTTCCCTGAAAAGTTGCATATCACGGGGGCTATTCGATGCTAATGCAGAACGCCACAGGATGTTTTTGTGATGGTCAAGGGCAGACAGGTCTGGAGTGAACCTATATCTATCTATTCCTGGTTCTACATTTTTTGAATGGGGAATGTCTATTTAAGATGGTGAGGAAGGCACTTTTAAAGAATAACCAGGCATCCTCTACTGTCGGGATGAGGTCAATGTCGTTCCAGGATACCCCGGCCAGGTCAATTTGAAAGGCCTGCTTGCAGAAGTGTTTTATGGAGCGTTTGACAGTGATGAGGGGGGGTCGTTTGCTCGCAGACCCATTACAGGCAATGAGGCAGTGATCGCTGAGAACTTGGTTGAAAACAGCAGAGGTGTATTTGGAGGGTGAGTTAGTTAGGATGATATCTATGGGGGTGCCCGTGCTTACAGATTTGGGGTTATATCTGGTAGGTTCATTGATGAATTGTGTGAGATTGAGGGCATCAAGCTTAGATTGTAGGATGGCCGGGGTGTTAAGCATGTCCCAGTTTAGGTCACCTAGCAGCACGAGCTCAGAAGATAGATGGGGGGGCAATCAAATCACATATGGTGTCGAGGGCACAGCTGGGGGCAGAGGGTGGTCTATAGCAAGCGGCAACGGTGAGAGACTTGTTTCTGGAAAGATTAATTTTTAGAAGAAGAAGCTCAAATTGTTTTGGTACAGACCTGGATAGTAAGACAGAACTCTGCAGGCTATCTTTGCAGTAAATTGCAATACCGCCCCCTTTGGCAGTTCTATCTTGTGGGAAAATGTTATAGTTAGGAATGGAAATTCCAAGGTTTTTGGTGGTCTTCCTAAGTCAGGATTCAGACACGGCTAGGACATCCGGATTGGTGGAGTGTGCTAAGGCAGTGAATAAAACAAACTTAGGGAGGAGGCTTCTAATGTTAACATGCATGAAACCAAGGCTTTTACGGTTGGCAACAAATGAGAGAGCCTGGGGGATGGGAGTGGAGGTAGACACTGCAGGGCCTGGATTAACCTCTACATCACCAGAGGAACAGAGGAGGAGTAGGATAAGGGTACGGCTAAAGGCTAACAGAACTGGACGCCTAGTACTTTCAGAACAGAGAGTAAAAGGAGCAGATTTCTGGGCACAGTAGAATATATTCAAGGCATAATGTACAGACAAAGGTATAGTAGGATGTGAATACAATGGGGGTAAACCTGTGCATATAGTGATAATGAAAGAGATATTGTCTCTAGAAATAGCATTTACACCAGGTGATGTCACTGCGTGTGTGGGGTTGGAACTAAATTGTTAGCCAAGGCGTGTTGAGCAGTGCTAGAGGCTCTACAGTGAAATAAAACAAAAGTTATTAACCAGAACAGCAATCAACACGGCCAGAGCAATCAATCAATCCTCCAAGATCGCATAGCAGTTCAGACGTCTTTTGTCCTCGTCTTGTCGTGTCCTGTATATATATATATATTTACAACTTTTTTCACATACATTTTATTTTATTTTTATTTTATTTTTTTAGCCAGGAGCTAGCCCAGAAGCTAATCCAGAAGCTAATCAGAAGCTAGTTAGCTTCTTTACTGGCAAATCGTTAGTATTCAGCTAACCACGGTTTGTGGTCATCAGCTATCCTTTAGCTCGAAAATTTATCGCCAGTTTTGTACGGCGCAGCGCGGCTCGGAACGGAACATACCGGACCAATTTTTCTCTCCATGTCCCTGGATTTCAACTGCTCTCTGGACATTCATACCCGGATCTCACAGCTAGCTAGCTGCTATCCGTGTGACAGTCGGCTTTCGTCGATTCCGGAGCAAACATCGATTGTTCCGGTGCTAGCCAGCTCCGTCAATCACTCCTGAGTTCCATCATTCACTCCTGGGCTGCAGTCACCTATCCGGACCCGTTTCACTGCCTACGCGGAGCCCCACCGGGCCTTCACAACTGGACTGCCGACGTTATCTACCTGAAGGAGATCCGGCTGGCTCCTCTGTCGCGACGTTACCTGAACGCCCATCTGCGGCCCGCTAACCGTTAGCTGTCTTACCGGCTGCTATCTGAATAGACAATCGGACAATTTATTTATTTTTATTATTATTATGTTTTCTTCTCGGGCCTCTATAACTATATCTATTGTTCTTATTTTTGTTGTTGTTGTGTGATTTGGATTAATCCCCTCTACCTCACGGAACCCCACTAATCTACTGACCGAACGCAAGAGGCTAACAACAGACTCCATCCTATGCTAGCTTGCTACCGGTTGGCTTGGCTAGCTGTCTAAATCGCCGTGACCCTCAACCAACCTCTCCACTCACTGGACCCTTTTGATCACTCGACTAAGCATGCCTCTCCTTAATGTCAATATGTCTTGTCCATTGCTGTTCTGGTTAGTGTTTATTGGCTTATTTCACTGTAGAGCCTCTAGTCCTGCTCACTATACCTTATCCAACCTATTAGTTCCACCACCCACACATGCAATGACATCTCCTGGTTTCAATGATGTTTCTAGAGACAATATCTCTCTCTTCATCACTCAATACCTAGGTTTACCTCCACTGTATTCACATCCTACCTTACCTTTGTCTGTACATTATACCTTGATGCTATTTTATCGCCCCCAGAAACCTCCTTTTACTCTCTGTTCCAGAAGTTCTAGACGACCAATTCTTATTGCTTTTAGTCGCACCCTTATTCTACTCCTCCTATGTTCCTCTGGCAATGTAGAGGTGAATCCAGGCCCTGCAGTGCCTAGCTCCACTCCTATTCCCCAGGCGCTCTCTTTTGACGACTTCTGTAACCGTAATAGCCTTGGTTTCATGCATGTTAACATTAGAAGCCTCCTCCCTAAGTTTGTTCTATTCACTGCTTTAGCACACTCTGCCAACCCGGATGTTCTAGCTGTGTCTGAATCCTGGCTTAGGAAGACCACCAAAAATTCAGACATTTTAATTCCAAACTACAACATTTTCAGACAAGATAGAACTGCCAAAGGGGGCGGTGTTGCAATCTACTGCAAAGATAGCCTGCAGAGTTCTGTCCTACTATCCAGGTCTGTACCCAAACAATTTGAACTTCTACTTTTAAAAATCCACCTCTCTAAAAACAAGTCTCTCACCGTTGCCGCCTGCTATAGACCACCCTCTGCCCCCAGCTGTGCTCTGGACACCATATGTGAACTGATTGCCCCCCATCTATCTTCAGAGCTCGTGCTGCTAGGCGACCTAAACTGGAACATGCTTAACACCCCAGCCATCCTACAATCTAAACTTGATGCCCTCAATCTCACACAAATTATCAATGAACCTACCAGGTACCTCCCCAAAGCCTTAAACATGGGCACCCTCATAGATATCATCCTAACCAACTTCCCCTCTAAATACACCTCTGCTGTCTTCAACCAAGATCTCAGCGATCACTGCCTCATTGCCTGCATCCGTAATGGGTCAGCGGTCAAACGACCTCCTCTCATCACTGTAAAACGCTCCCTGAAACACTTCAGCGAGCAGGCCTTTCTAATCGACCTGGCCGGTGTATCCTGGAAGGATATTGACCTCATCCCGTCAGTAGAGGATGCCTGGATATTTTTTAAAAATGCCTTCCTAACCATCTTAAATAAACATGCCCCATTCAATAAATTTAGAACCAGGAACAGATATAGCCCTTGGTTCTCCCCAGACCTGACTGCCCTTAACCAACACAAAAACATCCTATGGCGTTCTGCATTAGCATCGAACAGCCCCCGTGATACGCAGCTGTTCAGGGAAGCTAGAAACCATTATACACAGGCAGTTAGAAAAGCCAAGGCTAGCTTTTTCAAGCAGAAATTTGCTTCTTGCAACACTAACTCAAAAAAGTTCTGGGACACTGTAAAGTCCATGGAGAATAAGAACACCTCCTCCCAGCTGCCCACTGCACTGAAGATAGGAAACACTGTCACCACTGATAAATCCACCATAATTGAAAATTTCAATAAGCATTTTTCTACTGCTGGCCATGCTTTCCACCTGGCTACTCCTACCCCTGTCAACAGCACTGCACCCCCAACAGCAACTCGCCCAAGCCTTCCCCATTTCTCCTTCTCCCAAATCCATTCAGCTGATGTTCTGAAAGAGCTGCAAAATCTGGACCCCTACAAATCAGCCGGGCTAGACAATCTGGACCCTTTCTTTCTAAAATTATCTGCCGAAATTGTTGCCACCCCTATTACTAGCCTGTTCAACCTCTCTTTCGTGTCGTCTGAGATTCCCAAAGATTGGAAAGCAGCTGCGGTCATCCCCCTCTTCAAAGGGGGGGACACTCTTGACCCAAACTGCTACAGACCTATATCTATCCTACCATGCCTTTCTAAGGTCTTCGAAAGCCAAGTCAACAAACAGATTACCGACCATTTTGAATCTCACCATACCTTCTCTGCTATGCAATCTGGTTTCAGAGCTGGTCATGGGTGCACCTCAGCCACGCTCAAGGTCCTAAACGATATCTTAACCGCCATCGATAAGAAACATTACTGTGCAGCCGTATTCATTGATCTGGCCAAGGCTTTCGACTCTGTCAATCACCACATCCTCATCGGCAGACTCAACAGCCTTGGTTTCTCAAATGATTGCCTCGCCTGGTTCACCAACTACTTCTCTGATAGAGTTCAGTGTGTCAAATCGGAGGGTCTGTTGTCCGGACCTCTGGCAGTCTCTATGGGGGTGCCACAGGGTTCAATTCTTGGACCGACTCTCTTCTCTGTATACATCAATGAGGTCGCTCTTGCTGCTGGTGAGTCTCTGATCCACCTCTACGCAGACGACACCATTCTGTATACTTCCGGCCCTTCTTTGGACACTGTGTTAACAACCCTCCAGGCAAGCTTCAATGCCATACAACTCTCCTTCCGTGGCCTCCAATTGCTCTTAAATACAAGTAAAACTAAATGCATGCTCTTCAACCGATCGCTACCTGCACCTACCCGCCTGTCCAACATCACTACTCTGGACGGCTCTGACTTAGAATACGTGGACAACTACAAATACTTAGGTGTCTGGTTAGACTGTAAACTCTCCTTCCAGACCCATATCAAACATCTCCAATCCAAAGTTAAATCTAGAATTGGCTTCCTATTTCGCAACAAAGCATCCTTCACTCATGCTGCCAAACATACCCTTGTAAAACTGACCATCCTACCAATCCTCGACTTTGGCGATGTAATTTACAAAATAGCCTCCAATACCCTACTCAACAAATTGGATGCAGTCTATCACAGTGCAATCCGTTTTGTCACCCAAGCCCCATATACTACCCACCATTGCGACCTGTACGCTCTCGTTGGCTGGCCCTCGCTTCATACTCGTCGCCAAACCCACTAGCTCCATGTCATCTACAAGACCCTGCTAGGTAAAGTCCCCCCTTATCTCAGCTCGCTGGTCACCATAGCATCTCCCACCTGTAGCACACGCTCCAGCAGGTATATCTCTCTAGTCACCCCCAAAACCAATTCTTTCTTTGGCCGCCTCTCTTTCCAGTTCTCTGCTGCCAATGACTGGAACGAACTACAAAAATCTCTGAAACTGGAAACACTTATCTCCCTCACTAGCTTTAAGCACCAACTGTCAGAGCAGCTCACAGATTACTGCACCTGTACATAGCCCACCTATAATTTAGCCCTATCAACTACCTCCTTCCCAACTGTATTTCATTTATTTATTTATTTTGCACCCCATTATTTTTATTTCTACTTTGCACATTCTTCCATTGCAAAACTACCATTCCAGTGTTTTACTTGCTATATTGTATTTACCTTGCCACCAAGGCCTTTTTTGCCTTTACCTCCCTTCTCACCTCATTTGCTCACATTGTATATAGACTTGTTTATACTTTATTATTGACTGTATGTTTGTTTTACTCCATGTGTAACTCTGTGTTGTTGTATCTGTCGAACTGCTTTGCTTTATCTTGGCCAGGTCGCAATTGTAAATGAGAACTTGTTCTCAACTTGCCTACCTGGTTAAATAAAGGTAAAATAAATAAAATAAATAAAACGGCATGGTGACGTTAGGGAAAGGCATGCGTAGCCGGGTGATCATACAAGTCCAGTGCATGGCTTCAGGCAGCTAGCGGCACGGGGCTAGCAGGCTAACAGAAAGGCCTTAGAGGGATGACACAACGGATGTTGTGGCCCCCTCGTGCAGTTACATCAGTGGACGGATCAGCAGGGCTCCGTATGGTAAACCAGGCCAATTGGCAAAATATGTATTGTGGCCGAAGAAATATGTCCGAAGGGCCTCTTAAGCCAGCAGTCCAATGTGCTTTAGATAGCTAGCAGGCCGCAGATTAGCGGCTGTGCATTCAGCGGTCGTTAGCTGCTATAATTCCAGGTGGAAAATAAATATCATAATAAAAATGTTAAAAAATATAATAAAAATAGGTTCAGAGCTTGCGGTAGGAATCCGGAGATATCGAGAAGAATAAGTCCGACTAGATCTGGTTTGAGTCGCGCTGTACAGACTGGCGAGAGTTGTCCGGGATAAAGGTAGCTGATGACCGCTAGCAAAGGATAGCTGACTGCTAGCTAGCGGCTTCTGAATGTATTCGATGGGCCTCGTAAGCCAACAGTCCGTTGTGCTCTAGACAGCTAGGATTCAGGGGACGTTAGCTGCGAAGGTCGGAAGGTGACAAGGTTCAGAGCTTGCGATAGGAATCCGGGGATATGGAGAGAAAATTGGTCCGGTATACTCTGGTTGAATCACATTGTACAAACTGGCGAGAGCTTTCCGAGCTAGAGGTTAGCTGATGACCGTAAGCTGGCTAGTTAGCTGGCTAGTTTATGTTGGAGAGATTCCAGTAAGAGGCAAAGAAAAATACGTTAGAGAAAAAGCAGGTCCACACCACATTGGGTGAGAGTATTTTGAAGTAAGGGTTTAGAAAAATATAAAAATATATGCGAAGAAAAATATATAAAAATATATATACATGGGACACGACAAGACGAAGGACAAATACGTCTGACTGCTACGCCATCTTGGACTCCACATGCTTTAATTTCAATTGACAGATTTCCTTATATGAACTGTAACTCAGTAAAATCTTTGAAATTGTTGCATGTTGCATTTATATTATTGTTCAGTGTAGTAACCAAACTTCGTCAATAGACTCTCAAAACTTTCCAAAACAACAAATCAAGCTCTATCTTGCACAGCGTTCCGCGTTCAACAGGAAGATGTGTACCCCCCCCCCCCCCCCTCCCCACACACACACACACACCACCACCTCTCTCCCCCCTTTATATTCCGCTGCCTGTTGTTTCGCTCTGGCTCAGAGATGTATAAATCAAATGCATTAAATGCCTGATGTATCACTCAGGAGTGTTTCATCGAAATTTCTTCAAGGGAAAAGCCTCTGCATGTCAGGGATTTGCCATTCAACACTGACGCGCCAATTTCCGTTTTCATCTCCTCTGCTTTACATTTTCACTGGGCTCATTACGGCTCCAATATAGCTGTGCCGAGTTGGCAGTGAACTTGTTTGCCTCATATGCATTGCAAGGCATCCCTATGTCAATGTCATTCTGAGCTTAGAAGCTAAATGCTTCAAACAATGCAAATTTAATGAGCAACAAAGCAACAGTGTACCTGAGGGTATGCCATTTTCTCAACATCCTATGCGAACCACGACTGCTATACAGCAGGGTGATAGTTGCGTCTACAGCCCCACAGGTTTAGTAACAGATTGTTTGTCTATGCATTTTTTTCATAGTCCTATTTTAATATTTTTTGGCAAAGAGCCTGCCTAGCTTCCCAGACATTTAACTGAAGACGTTTGCCAAAAAGAGATTGTCCCTCTGTCAATTAAGTTCCCCAGGACATTTCGGAATAACTGTTATTGTTGCTGAGGTAATATGTTATTAATGTGCAGTGATAGTCCATCAGATATGTCACCAAATATAATTGCTAGTCAGTGTGTGTTATTTACCATCTTAGAAAACTGTCTGTTCGGCTGTCTATCATCTTGATGTTGCTGATATAGTGAGGCTGTGGTGGAGTATCATTTTCCTCTGTGGTGATGCCTCCAGTATATCTATACACATTCAGACCAACAAACTGACCATCAGACAGAGCAGGATTCAATCATGGCTACTCTCTCACACACAGAGTCAATGTGATACAACCACTGAGACAAAGTGAAAATATCCAAGACCAGTTGTACCCGCTTTAGCTGGGGGAGTGGGCTTTTAAGGTGGAAGCAAGACTGAGAAGGGGTCCATAATCCACCCCCCTACCAAGACTCCCTGACTGTGCAGAAGACTCTTACTTTCTTCATGCCCTTCCTCTGCCTCCTGTGCCGCCCAGTGGTGGGTCACAGACAGGGAGTCTCTCACCTTGCTGCTGATGTGGAAGCCTGTCACCTGTCAGACAGTGTTTATTGTACCTGTGTGACTACAAGCGCTGCAGTAAATGCCATGCTCTGAGGCGGAAGTGTGTACGAGTGTGATTGTGTGCCTCTGTGTATAAGTGTCTCTGTTCATGTGTGCACTCTGCACATGCTGCGGGAGGCCCATAATACACCTCTAATGCTTTGTCTCAGGGGTCTGTAATAAGAAGGTTTTCTGCTGGTAATGATTGAATGTTCCCTCATCTACTGTAATGAGCTCATATACGCTACCATTCATTGTAAATGAGTAATATTTCTCTGGCTTTTGTTGACTTCAGCAGAAAATATTTGTAATTGTCATCAAATGTTAAAGACAAGCTATATCCAATTTATATAGGTTCTTGTTTCTGCAGAGCTTTGTACTAACACCTACCGTGGAAAAACCATTTTATTTTCATTGACTGTGTTAACATGCTCCCTAATTATGTACAAGGGAGGCAGGTAGCCTAGCGGTTAACCTGTCTACGATATTGGTTCCCAATTGGGAATCAACCCTCCCACGTTCAGCTGAAACGGTGGCGCATGGAACGCAAAAATATTCTTAAAAATATTTAACCTCCACACATTAACAAGTCCAATAGCTCAAATGAAAGATAAACACCTTGTTCATCTAGCCAGCAAGTCAGATTTCTAAAATGTTTTACGGCGAAAACATAGCACATATATATGTAAAACCACCACCAGACACAGCTCATTTGAATAGCCAAAACATGCAATCAACAAACGCAGGATTAAAAAATAAATCGCTCACTAACCTTTTGAAAATCTTCATCAGATGACAGTAATATGACATGTTACACAGTACATTTTTTTTTTTTCAATAATATGCCATTTATATCCATAAATGTCCATTTACAGTGAGTTCACGTTCAGAAATTACTCAAAAATGCCCGCAGGAAATCTAGGTAGCGGGGCAAGATAACGTAAATAGACATCATAAACTTTGACTAAATATACATGTTCTACATATAGTTAGAAAGATACACTGCTTCTTTATGCAACCGCTTTGTTAGATTTATTTTTAACGTTACAGAAATCGCACACTATTCAATATGCTGAGACAGCGCTCAGTTCCAAGCTACATTTCTACGTAATGTTGGAGTCAACAGAAACACAGATTTAAGCATAAATATTCCCTTACCTTCGATGGTCTTCGTTCAGAATGTTCTGGAAGGCTTCATACTTACCCAATACATCGTTTGGTTTCAAGTCTTGCGTCTTTGTATTAGCTACTGCTAATAACATCAGCTGAAATGCACCCAAAACGTCCTCTGGTCCGGAAAAGTTGCGCATCAAAACTTCAAAATTACATATTATATGTCGACTAAACAGGTCAAACTAAGTGCAGAAGCAAGCTTTATGATGTTTTAGACACGCAAAACAAACTTCAATTCAATCGGCCATCGTCTGCCCTTCTCTTGAGTGCTGGAACAAAGGAATGGCTGGGACCAATTCGCGCCCCTACGCACAGCCTATTCTCTCGTGGCACGCACTAATTTCACTCACATAGGGTCAATTCTCGCGGGATTTGAACGATTCAAAGCTCTACTGAAAGAGAACATCTAGCGGAAGAGATAGAAAGTCTCCCCAGAATCATAACTGGTTGGGAAGGGTGGGGGCCATGACGTCAAAGTTGCTCCAACTTTCATGGCCACAAAAACTAGTTTGGAAGAATGCCTGCCCTGTGAGTTCTGCTATACTTACAGACATAATTCCAACGGTTTTAGAATCTTTAGAGTGTTTTCTATCCAATAATAATTTTTATTTGCATATATTAGCAATTTTTTACAGATTTTTTTTTCAGTTTACTAGGGGTACCCAATCTCTCCAAAGGGGGCATATGTCTGCCATATCCTTAGTGTTGCGTCAGTAGACAAAAGTTTGCTGCTTCCGTGAAAACAATCATGGATGTGCCCTTGAGCAAGGCACCTAACTCTAATTGCTCCTGTAAGTCAATCTGGATAAAAGTGTCTGCTAAATGACATAAATGTCAAATATATTGTGTTCAAGATAAAATGCAAAACTAACCTGCAGGTGAACTGCATTACTTAAGACAAATTGACTTGTTAAGTTGATAAGTCTTTTACACAAACAGTTTGCTTTCTGAGGAGTGGTGGAACAAACAAAAAACAACTATTATTTTCACACTGGCATGGCATTGAGGTGAGGTGGGCTACATGGTAGGGGGCTTTTCTCCTCTGCAGCTCCCCTTGCCTGTCTGCTGCACTGCTGCATGGGTGATGAACGACACTCCTGCTGGTGATCAAAGCAGGTGAGGAGAAAGTGGCAGATACAGACACTGTGAGGCGGTGCACTCAGGATTTGCCTTCTCCTTTTACACTGCAACACAATGCTGCTATCACCATTGCACCGCTACGTCCAGGACAAAAGGCAGACAAAAGGAAGTCTGTCATTCTCCCTTGTTGTGTCATTGATCATGGCATATTGGCATACATTATGAGCCTGGCCAATACAGAGCCAGCTGCATTATTTTTCTGTTCAGCTTTCTCACCTCCTAATTCCACCCCCCTAAATCCAGAGATTCACATTTGGTTCATGTAACACATACTGTGAAGAGATATTAATAAAATTAAATCCCAGTTTATTTTGTTGTTATTGTAGGACGTTTTGTGCACTCGGTTTCCTGATTTTATCCATTGTTATTGTCCTGAGCTGAGACTCGGGCCAAGCCTAAGAGCTGGAGCTGAAAGGTGCTTACACGCTTGTGCAGGAGCTCAATATCCCAAGATGTGAACAGCCATCCCCTCCTCCCCATGGTCTGAGAGTGGCTGTCACGCCTGAAGGATCCCCACCATGCAGGCTCACCTTTGTTAGAAACCTCACACACATTTGACATACGTGTGCACGCACACACACAAATGTACACACATGTACCTACAATGACAGAAATATATAGTGTATACTCTTATTGCAACAGTCCCAATGACAGACAGCGATAAAAGAAAAACATAAACGTGAATTTATCTCATCTGTACAACTTGACAGTATGCATCCTCTCTTAGCATGTTTTCATACACCAGTTGGGTTTAGATATGTCTCTCCCAGAGGTTGGAAATGCTCTGCAGACCTTGCCAGGGAAATGGAATAGGCCTGCTGTTAGTCTGTGCCACTCCGCTGAAGCTGGAGAGATTGTCAGAGTTGCTGGGAGATTAGCATAGTGTGCAGGTGATAACCTCACTGTCTGGGCGCGGGTGATTCACCACTAATGCCAATTACACCCACCGCCTGGGCACTACAGTCTGTGACCCAGTGATCTTGTCTGAGCTCCAATCCCAAAGGTCTCCACCAACCCTACAGCCCCCAAAATAGGAGATGACTTCTGAACAATTACCTCAAAGTCCTTCCCTTTCCCAGCGTAAGCCTCTATTTACATATGCCTAAGAACTGCTCAGAAGCTTCGAACCCCATTTATGCACTTTCCACTCTACAGGTCCTCAAGTGGGTTGCTCACTCTTTGTAAAGCCACACACATTTAAAAACAAGGACCATTGTCCTTGTGCAACAGAGGTCAAATGCCATTGCATAATTTACGCACCATGAAACAAGACAATGTGCAACATTATTGTGTTCCTGCAAAAAAACTTGTATCCATTTCATGTCAAAACACATTACATGGCAGGGGTGTCATATTCTACTATTGCGGTTTTTAGTACTGTGAAGAAGGAAGGTGTCTAGAAAAATTAAATATGAGAGCCTCTGACAGAGAAATTGTGTAGTGGAAAGTATCACTAACTTAATTACGATAATGCTGAATCCTTAACAATATTCAGATTCCACTCCAATATGTTGTGTGATGCAGTCATTGCAGTTACAGTAATCATTTCCTGATGCATGGTTGTATGAACAATATAATTGCATTTTACGTTTGAATTATTGCATTATGTAAATTACTTCACAGTTATGTGGTGGATATCTTAATGGAAACCTTTAAACAATTTTGTTAAGATTATATTGCTTGGGCAAAAACATTTCAAGTTTCATTGTTATTACTGCATTCTGTTCTTCAAGTGCAACTTCAGACCAGAGCCTCTGGAAAACGTGTGGCAATACATAATTTGCCCAAGTATTTTTCAATATGGTGTGGCGCCGCAGAGGGTAATGCGTACAGCCCAGTACATCACTGTGGGCAATTTTCATGCCATCCAGGACCTATATTCTAGGCGGTGTCATCGGAAGGTCCAGAAAATTGTCAAAAACTCCAGTCACCCAAGTCATAGACTGTTTTCTCTGCTTCCGCAAGGCAAGCGTTACCAGAAGCCAAGTCTAGGTCCAAAAGGCTCCTTAACAGCTTCTACCCCCAAGCCATAAGACTGCTGAACAATTCATCAAATGGCTACCCAGGCTAATTGCATTGACCCCCTTTGTTTTTATACTGCTTCTACTATGCTACTAGCTGTTTATTACCTATGCATAGTCACTTTACCACTACCTACATGTATAAATTACCCCGACTAACCTGTAGCCTCGCACATTGACTCGGTACCGGTACCCCCTGCATACAGCCTTGTTATTGTTATTTTATTGTGTTACTTTGTATATATTTTTTTTACTTTAGTTTATTTAGTAAATATTTTCTTAACTCTATTTCTTGAACTGCATTGTTGGAAGAAAGCATTTGTTGCAAGAAAGCATTTCACGGTAAGGTATTGCCTCTTGTATTCGGCAAATAAAAAATTATTTGACATAAAAATGTTTTTCAATGGAAAGGAAAACAAGCGTTTCTTGATGGACAAGTTGACATAGTACCTCCCCCAATTTAAGTCTGTTTGCCTCTGCTTTGTCTAGTGAACTCAACCCGATCCCTGGGATTTCATGCGGTAACAGGTGAAGGCTCCTCAGTGGAGGAAGGGGAGGACCATCCTCCTCAGTGAATTTCATAACAATTGTGAAACATTGAAAAGTTATCCTTTTTAGATTAAACTATACTAAATACAGTATGTTCACATGTCACAAAATAATTTATTAAAACACACTGTTTTTCAATGAAGGTCTACAGTAGCCTCAGCAACACTCTGTAGGGTAGCACCATGGTGTAGCCAGAAGGCAGCTAGCTTTTGTCCTCCTCTGGTTACATTGACTTCAATACAAAACCTAGGAGGATTATGGTTCTCACCGCCTTCCATAGACTTACAGTAATTATGACAACTTCAGAAGGACGTCCTCCAACCTATCAGAGCTCTTGCAGCATGAACTGACATGTTGTCCACCAAATCAAAGTATCAGATAATTAATCTAGTTCGGAAAGCATAAGCCACAGCAAGCTAGAACTACAGTGCTTAACATGTGTTGAGAAGTTTGCTCAGAGAGAGAAAGACAATTGTTGAACAGTTTTGAACAAATTAATTTATTCCAAAATGAAGAAGAAGCAAGAGAGCGACTGGTCACAGACAGCTGATGTGTTGTGTACTGAAGTCCACAAGCAAAGGGAAAATGTGAGAGGAGGAGAGCGTAGATAGATGCGAGAAGGAATAATATATACAACAATCTGTTTGTACAGTATGTGGTTGCTATGAAAGTGAACTGTGTTTGTGTGTGATCAGGGGTGTATTCAATGCACCAATTCTGTTTTAAAAAAAATCTTAAACGGAAGCGAATGGAACAAAACGGGGATAAACATACATGAATTTGTCCAATAGAAACTCTTGTTTGCAACTGTTGGACTAATGAATACACTCTAGATTAGCTAGATGCAGGCAAGAGTGTGCAAGACAGTTTTGAATGTGTCACTGTCTGTCACCTTGATTACCAAAAATTCTCTCTACCTGTGCACATACGTTGTAAACTTTCATTCATAGGCTAGGATGTAACAACCTCATGATGGGTACAGGGAAAATGTAAGCATCATGTAATAGCCTAAACCTATCAATGTTACATTGAGCTGTGTGAATGGAATATGAATGACAGTAATTCAAATGTTCTGTAATAGAAATAAAGCCATGTTCATTAAACAAAATGTGCATCATCTTCCCTCATCTTAAATGGCACTGACTACCATTAATGGTAACTCCTACGCTCACTGCAACAGGTGAAACCACTTGTCATTCACAGTGGTCTCCTAGCTACAGCCTACAGAGCCTCATCAACCACGCCTCTCAACAACTATTTTAGTTGCACCAGCACCTCGTTGTTAGACTCTGCATTTTGCTTCTTTCTTCGCTCACTCACGCTCCTCTTCTGCTTCTTTCTTCGCTCACTCACGCTCCTCTTCTGCCTGCCTACCTCGTGAGAGTGCGAACACATATTTTCATGGAATAAAAGGTGTGTTAATAAAAGCAGTTTAGTCAACCTCTAAAACTATCTACAACTAACGTTTTCTTAAGTAGCCTGAATAGATAGTTAGCTAGCCTGCATTAGCTAGCTAGGTTGATGCAATCATGCAGCCAGTAGCTAACATGAATAATTTAAACTCACTGAAAAAATGTGTTTGGCACAGGATAAAGAAGATGAAACAATCTGCTGCTGCTACCCAAGACCATTTTTTAATCTACGTGACACAGTGGCTGGTGGACCAAAAAGTTAGTAATAAACCATGTCGCGGGTCATTCCAAAACAACTTACGGACATTTGTTTACACCTTGTCATGTTAACTCATTAGCTAGCTAACAACCTGGCTACTTTACCGGTATATCTAAACATTTGGGGGCACAGAAAAAAAGGGAAAGGGATAGCTTCTTTAGAAGATCAATGATCATAGCAATGAATGAATGACTGACTGATGATCTCTTGCATGTCAACACTCACAAACTTAACGCTCTTAAAGAGACAGTGTAGAATGTTCAATGTAATGCATCAAAATATGTTTTGCTTTTACACAATGTAGAAACCTAATATTCCTCAAATGAAATGTGTAATTTCAGTGACAGGTTTTTGTATCAACATTTTAACTTTTTATAATAAACAAATGTCTTTACATGGTTAAATATTAGTTTTTAGAGCACAATATGTGCTTGGAAAAAAACTATAATTCATATAGGCCCAATATGGAATATCTCAATCAATTTAAGAATATAAATTCACCTAGATTTTATGTTGTGCTCCTAACTTTTTAAAGTTGGGAGCACTAGTGCTTCAATGAAAGTGTTTAATTTAAAGCCCTGGAGATGTGACTTTTGTTAAGTAACTCAGGTGTTATATGAGGTGAACAGGAGACTGGAGTAGGACTTAAAATAATAAATTATTAGTGAAGAACACCAATCAGATTATGAAAAAATTGGTTTTACTACACATAAAAAAAAGTTGTTACAAAGTCTACTGTGTATGGTATTAAATGTAACCCTGCTTTACATAAAGCTTACAAAATAAATAATTGCAGAAGAGCACAGTAATCCGATAAACAAAAATATATGGCATAAAATTGAAATACTTTTCTACATTGAAACCTGTCTGTCTTTTAAAAATTTCAAAGTCCACTGCTTAACATTATATGTGTATAGAGTGACATCCATATTTAAAGACATTGTAACCATTCTTTGCACAATGCTCAGCCCTGCTATAGTAGTTCACTAAACTACAGAGTATGTTGTCCATTTAAGTTTTTGTCTCTGGCTTTTTTGATAGCAGATTCTGAATGAATAATAACAAAGTTTGTGGTAGTTTGAAATGGTTTGATCCACCTTAGGCCAGGAGTGTTTCCAATTCACATGACCCGACAAGAAAAAACCCAGCCCTATAGTCATAGCACAGATGAAAAGGAAAACCTTCATGCCCAGAAAAGACACATACACATTTGCCACACCACTTTTGAACATGTGGTGCCACCTCTGCTTCAGACTGTTAAAAATACATACAGTGTATCTGCATCTTTCCTGAATCTATGACTTTGAGATGCATTTATGTTCTCATTAAAATGCAATAAACTGGAACACATTTTGGGACATACAGTATCTATCTTAAGTTATCCCAGTCTTCATGGAGCAGACTAGATAGTGGACTGATAGCGTAGTGTAGGTCAAGAGTTTGAACTTCAGAATTGTATATACATATAGGAAGAAAGCTAAGTATTCAACTATTACAATTACATTTGCATTCCTATCTACTATCATTCTATATTTGCATCATCCTTAAAATATTTTGGAGCAGAGCAGCTGCTTGATGGTCAGTTCAAGGTGCCAGTGTCTGTTGGAGTCCTTCTGCAGGTTAGGCAGATGTTCATTAGCTGGATAGCCGTTCATCTTCGTATGGAGAACAATGGCCTGGCAGAAACTCATGTTCTTTCATGAGGGCATCGTATCCGGTTCTCGCGCCAGGTCATATTCCATCCCTCACCTCCTGCTATTAAAGTCCAAATGTTGAAGGTGACAAACATTCCAATGGCAGATATTCTATATTATACTATGGGATATGTTTTTGCATTTATATGGCAGCATTAACATACACTGAGTGTCCAAAACATTAGGAACACCTGCCTACTATGGAGTTGCAACCCTTTTTCTCCCTCGGAACAGCCTCAATTCATTGGTGCATTGACTAGAAGGTGTCAAAGGCGTTCCTCAGGGATGCTGGCCCATGTTGACTTCAATGCTTCCCACAGTTGTGACAAGTTGGCTGGATGTCCTATGGGTGGTGGACCATTCTTGATACACAGGTGAAACTGTTGAGTGTGAAAAACCAAGCAGTGTTGCAGTTCTTCACACACTCAAACCGGAGTACCTGGCACCTACTACCATACCCCGTTCAAAGACTCTTATATATTTTGTATTGCCCATTCACCCTATGAATGGCACACATATACAATCAATGTGTCAGTTATCCCAAGGCTAAAAAGTCCTTCTTTAACCTGTGTCCTCCCCTCCATCTACACTGTTTGAAGTGGATTTAATAAGGGATCATGGCTTTCACGTGAATTCACTTGATAAGTCTATGTCATGGAAAGAGCAGGTGTTCCCAATGTTTTGTACTCTCAGTGTCTGTTTTCCCGATTACCCTTGTGTGCAGATTAGTAGATGTAAAAACAAGTACATGGCAGTAGTTTATTTCCCATAGCAGGTCAAGCAAGTCATTTATAATACTATTTTCAAAATGTTTCGATTATGTATTAAGCTTACAATAATAATTACACAGCAAGGACACTGCAATGTGAAGTATGACCACAAGTTTTAACGTTCTGTCACTTCATTTCCCCTGCCTATGCATCTTGGCTGAAGCTATCGAATCAAGCAAAACCATGGCGTGGTTACATTTCTGTCTGCAAAACACATTTATGCAAATGACCTGTTATGTATAATCTTTATGAGAAATAGCAGAATAAACATCACGTCCCCTATCTCTTTTACACATCTATACCCTGTTTTGTTTCCAGTGTGGCCTCTGGAGAGAGACAAGCCTGGTACATGGGCTACTGTAGGACTGGCTGTGGTCTGTGATCATATCATCACTGGCAGGGACACACTGGGTGATAACGATGTGTGATCTAATGTGGTGATGTGCCATGAGCAGAGCCAAAGACGTCATGGTAAGGAGCTGAATCTGTTACTATCTGAAGGATAAAGCCCATGGCCGCAGATGATCTAACCCACTCCATCCGAAAAAACTTAGGGTAGATACATAAATACCTCCACAAATGTCTTTGCTTTTTGCATTTCTTGAGTAGACTACAGGCAAGCTGGATAAGGCGTGTCCTCAATTTTTGTCAAAAGTATCATCCACAGAGGCCTGGTTTGCTATGACATATCAATTTACAATGCTTGCATTTCTACAACAGCACTATATCCTCACTCCTATTAGACTGGTAATGGTCATTCATTCTAGTGGCACAGATGCTTCTTTGCAGGTCCTTATATTTAGCTTACCCATGGTACACTAGTTCACAAATCAGTGGAAAGTGATGAGGATGAAAAACATAGATTAAGCACACTGGACATTGTTTTATTGCTGTGATTGTATGGGAAAGTGTCACGCCCTGATCTGTTTTGCCTGTCTTTGTGATTGTCTCCACCCCACTCCAGGCGTTGCCCATCTTCCCCATTATCCCCTGTGTATTTATACCTGTGTTTTCTGTCTGTCTGTTGCCTACTCATCTTGTTTGTTCAAGCCTACCAGAGTTTTGTGTCTTTGCTCCTGCTTTTTCCATTTTCTCTGTTTCTCGTCCTCCTGGTTTTTGACCTTTGCCTGTCCTGACCCTATTCCCGCCCCCTGACCACTCTGCCTGACCTTGAGCCTGCTTGCCGTCCTGTACCTTTGCCCTCCACCTCTGGATTACCGACATCTGCATGACCTAAGCCAGCCTGCCGTCCTGTTCCTTGGCCACTGCTCTGGATTATCGACCCCTGCCTGCCTTGACCTGTTGTTTGCCTGCCCCTGTTTTTACAATAAACATTGTTACTTCACACAGTCTGCACTTGTGTCTTACATTAGTACCTGACAGGAAAGAGACCAAACTAATGTGTGTGTCTCATGCATGTAGGTTGCAACTTCCAAATAAATTGTAAAGACTTGTTTTATTTAAGTCAATGTGGAAATCCCTAAAATCAAATGTTGTATGTTCTAAAACATAAATTGAAAACACAACTCATTAAGAATGTACAGTATTAGGTTCATATTGGGAAAAATACATATTTATTACATGTTTAGAAAGGTTTTAATGGAAACAGATCAATAGTCAATCTATCAAAAAGTACAAATTTGCATACCAGCTGCAAAACAGCTGATGTTCTTGCTCAAACCTCAAAATTAGGAACTCTACTATAAATCCACTCAAAACTTTTCACTTTAGCATGTTCATATTCCTACAATAGAAACTGGGAAGATGTACTCTGCCAAAAAAAACTAACGGAAAGCTTTGTTGCACAGCAAAATACGGTTCCCTAATTGGTTTCAGCATATTTATATGGTCTGCCTGGATATGACAACACTTGCCATTCCCATGGAGATCTCATAGCACTTCAATAGAAGATCAATTTGATGGGATTTGCGTTCATCTTTCTTTAGCAACATGTTTGTCGCCTGATATTCAGATGAAATCAGAAGTGTACAAACTCTTAGGTTAAACTAGTTTTTCCATCACTCCACAAATTTATTGTTAACAAACTACAGTTTTGGCAAGTCTAATTTCTGCATGACAAGTAATTTTTCCAACAATTTCTTACAGACAGATTATTTAATTTATAATTCACTGTATCACAATTCCAGTGGGTCAGAAGTTTACATACACTTAAGTCGACTGTGCCTTTAAACAGCTTGGAAAATTCCAGAAAATGATGTCATTGCTTTAGAAGCTTCTGAGTCAATTGGAGGTGTACCTGTGGATGTATTTCAATGCCTACCTTCAAACTCAGTGCCTCTTTACTTGACATCATGGGAAAATCAAAAGAAATCAGCCAAGACCTCAGAAAAAAAATTGTAGACCTACACAAGTCTGGTTCATCCTTGGAAGCAATTTCCAAACACCTGAAGGTACCACGTTCATCTGTACAAACAATAGTACGCAGGTATAAATACCATGGGACCACGCAGCGAAAAGTGCAAATCAATCCCAGAACAACAGCAAAGGACCATGTGAAGATACTGGAGGAAACAGGTACAAAAGTATCTATAGCCACTGTTAAACAAGTCCTATATTGACATAACCTGAAAGGCTGCTCAGCAAGGAAGAAGCCACTGCTCCAAAACCGCCATTAAAAAGACAGACTACGGTTTGCAACTGCACATGGGGACAAATATCGTACTTTAGGGAGAATTGTCCTCTGGTCTGATAAAACAAAAACAACTGTTTGGCCATAATGACCATCATTATGTTTGGAGGAAAAAGGGGGAGACAAGCAAGGCGAAGAACACCATCCCAACCATGAAGCACGGGGGTGGCAGCATCAAGTTGTCGGTGTGCTTTGCTGCAGGAGGGGCTGCGGCGCTTCTCAAAATAGATGGCATCATGAGGCAGGAAATTATGTGGATATATTGAAGCAACATCTCAAGACATCAGTCAGGAAGTTAAAGCTTGGTCGCAAATATGTCTTCCAAATGGACAATGAACCCAAGCATACTTCCAAAGTTGTGGCAAAATGGCTTAATGACAACCAAGCTTAATGACAACAAAGTTGGCCCTGACCTCAATCCCATAGAAGCTTTGTGGGCAGAACTGAAAAAGCGTGTGTGAGCAAGGAGGCCTACAAACCTGACTCAGTTACATCAGCTCTGTCAGGAGGAACGGGCCAAAATTCACCCAACTCATTGTGGGAAGCTTGTGGAAGGCTTCCCGGTACGCTTGACCCAAGTTAAACAATTTAAAGGCAATGCTACCAAATACAAATTGAGTATATGTAAACTTCTGACCCACTGGGAAAGTGATGAAATAAATAAAAGCTGAAATAAATCATTCTCACTAGTCTCTACTATTATTCTGACATTTCACATTCTTAAAATAAAGTGGTGATCCTAAATGAATTAATTTTTACACGGATTAAATGTCAGGAATTGTGAAAAACTGAGTTTGAATGTATTTGGCTAAGGTGTATGTATACTTCCGACTTCAACTGTAGTTGACTGATGTGACTGAAAGATTTTGATTGCACTTTTAAACCTTGTGTTGTCTTAACATTCCATATACTCCCCTTGTCCTAAACCATCACTAAACCGCCATCACTAAACCCCTAAAATGAAACATCTTAAACCCCAAATCTATTTTGCTTGAAGAAACAACCTGTCATTCATCACAAACTGTAACGGTTTTCCTCCTCTTCTGAGGAGGAGTAAGAAGGATCGGACCAATATGCAGCGTTGTAAGTGTTCGTAATTTTATTAAACTGAACTGAACACTACAATACAAAGTAAACAAAAAGAACAACCGAAACAGTTCCGTCTGGTAACTAATACAAAGACAGAAAACAACTACCCACCAATCATAGTGGGAAAACAGGCTGCCTAGGTATGGTTCTCAATCAGAGACAACGATAAACAGCTGCCTCTATGGGAACCATACAAGGCCAAACACAGAAATACAAAAACATAGAACAACACATAGAATGCCCACCCCAACTCACGCTCTGACCAAACTAAAATAGAAACATAAAAAGGAACTAAGGTCAGGACGTGACACAAACTTTGTGAATATCTGGGTTTTCCCTCTTCACAATGCAGATAGACTGCATTTAATCAGTGGACACCAATCGTTTTTACAACAACACCCCTGTCATAATTGTTTTCTTTACTAAAGTTGAGGTGTATTATTATTATTGCTAAAGTACTTACATAGCTGTAAACATAAACATGTTTGCAAGAGATAGCACATGTATAGTCTAAGAAAGTAGCAATGTGCAGAGAGTAGTTTTGAATGCATTTTATTGAAGGGAAACAAGTCTTAGTGTTATATTCTTATATACTGTACAATGAGGATTTCTACAAAATACTTGTCTTCTCCCATTTTTTTACCCATTGCCCCCACCCACAAGGTCTATAAACAACAACAATAAATAAGAATAAAATAAGATGAAACAAAACAAAAACATGAAGAACACAAATCAATTAACTCTAATGAGCGCATGTAGGACAGTATGCAAGTGTGTGTGCATGTACTTTGCAGATGTATTTCTCACATGTGCAGCACATAGTATTTGTTTTACTGTCCTTCTTTGGGGGGCAGAATTGACATCTCCTCCTCTTGCCTGCCCCAGCTACAGCCTCAGGTGGATCAGGACAAGATTCAGCCCTCTGAACAGCTTTCACAAGAGCTGCAGAGGCTGATGTACAGGGGAGGCGCTCCCTTCTTTGAATGTATGAGGTTACAAGTGCCTTTCCCAGCTGCTCCAGGAACACCCTTCACTTGTTTTGCTTATCAGGCATCCAGGTAGAGTTGATCTTATTCCATATAAGGAAGGCATTGTATGAGGACACATCAATTATGTTATGGAAGAATGTCAGGGGCCAGTGGGCAGTCATCCTCCTGCAGCTGTAAGTTCCAATCACCTTGTCCAGGTTGTCCACAACTCCTTTGTTGTGGTTGTAGTCCAGGATGACGGCTGGCTTCCTGTCCTCACAATCACTGATCTCAGTCGTTTTGTTCAGTGTGCTCAGGAATACCACATTCTTGTTCCTCTTTGGGAGGTAAGAAACTCGAGTGGTGGTGGGGGTGAAGGAAAACTTGGACGAGAAGGCCTCTCTCCCCATTGTTGCGAGGAGTGCAGGGGGGAGCTCAGGCTTGTTCTTTCTAACTGTGCCAACCATGGTGACCTTCCTCTTCAGGAGTGACTGAGTTCATAAGAGGTGAAGAAATTGTCACATGTGACATTGTGCCCCCTCAGTCCATCTGTCACATCAAGCACAACCCGCATCCCCTGGTTCTTCTCCGGGCCTCCACTGGTCAGCTTCCCTGTGTGGACAGGCAACCCATATCTTGATGCCATACTTTGCTGGCTTGCTGGGCATATACTGCCGGAAAGGACAGCGACCTTTTGACAAAGAGATTACTATCAGTGTCACAGAAAATGATTACATAAATCATTGATATTACAGCAATACATAATAAAATTAACAGTGAAAATCTCTTACATTACAGATATGAAAATAAAAATGTACCACTGAATCCTGACCTGTTCACCGGACGTGCTACCTGTCCCAGATCTATTATTTGACCATGCTGGTCATTTATGAACATTTGAACATCTTGGCCATGTTCTGTTATAATCTCCACCTGGCACAGCCAGAGAGGACTGGCCACCCCTCATAGCCTGGTTCCTCTCTAGGTTTCTTCCTAGGTTTTGGCCTTTCTAGTGAGTTTTTCCGAGCCAACACCTGCATTGCTTGCTGTTTGGGGTTTCATGCTGGGTTTCTGTACAGCACTGAGATATCAGCTGATGTACGAAGGGCTATATAATATGATATGATATGATATGATTTGAATGGAACCAGTTGCTCATCCACTGTTACTTCAGGCCCAGGGTTGTAGAGGTAAGGCAGACGCTCCAGCCACTTATCTCAAACCTCTCTTATGGCCGCCAGTTTGTCTCTCACATATCTTGCAGGTCTTGACTCAGGGTCATCAAACCGTAGCATTCAAGAAATTGTGAAAGACTTTCAGTGGCATCATGGCACGGAAAAATGCCCTTCTACTCTCTGCATCCCAGAGACTACATGTAGTCTCACCGCGGGACCTATGCACTACCGCTAAGATTAGCAGCCCTATGTAGGCACGCAGGTCAATCTCATCCATCTTTTCCAGTTGTCTCCATATTTACGGAAAACCTCCAAATTTGTCATCTCCAGGAAGATTTATTCGATGGCTGGTGTGATGAACATGTTGAGGCGATGTCCTGGGCATGGGCAACTGCATGACTTGTTGGCCCTGTGGTCACCCTTATGACATTTTGTGCTGCCATCCTGCCCTGGTTGTCATATGGTCACAAGGACCATGTTATTTTGCTGTTCTTTGACAAAAATGTTTTTCTTTCAGCTTGGCGGATTTCTTCTTCATCTGAAGATGATGCATCGTGCTCTGGGTTGTATTCTTCACCATCTTCTTCTTCAGATACCCCCTCCTCTTCTAAATCATTGTTCTCTTGTTCCTCCTGGACATCTGAAAAAAATCCGATCTTTGTACCCTGGTGGTGTACAGCTTTCATGGAAATATGAACAAAGGCGATGTTTCACTTTTTCTAATGTTGGGGTCACTCTAGGAAAAGTAATCACGTTTCAAGTTGGGGAAAAAATCATTTAGGGGGTTTTCTCTGCTGTTGAACATAGTGGCGGGTCATTTTTGACCCTTAAGACAACACAAGGGTTAATAGGGTGTATAGGGTGTAAGGTGTATTATTGCAAATCCATACCAAGCCATCAGCTGATTGATTCCAAGTTTTACAATGTAGGTTGGATGGCCGAGACATTTTGCTGAAAAGATGCTTCTGCTAATTATTAAAGTATAAAAAAGAAGCTAAATCAATGGTGTCATTCTAACAAGTGCTGTTTGCTCTCATGTTATAGCATAAAAAGTCCAAATCAAACGTGATTACGATTAAGTCACATTGTGACATTGCTGTAACAATGATATAGGTCAAATTGTATCAGAGTTTGTTCAACACTACACGTCTTCAGGATGTGGATATTTTGCCGTTGAACAGCGTTGCCTTATTATGTGTTAATTCATGTCCTTGATCATTCATTGTCATTAGTGAAATTAATTGCAAATCATAAATGTGCTAAATAAAAATGTGTTACTCTCATATAACAATAAATACCCATGTACTGTGCATAGTCACAAGGACTGAACACTGATCTAGTGAAATTGTGACGGTACCTCAATTGTTTAGCTTTAGCAAGACTTGGCATGAGTTATTATTTTTCATGGCCCCATCTATATTTAAACTCATATATTTGAAGTGTTTGCTACATTGCCCTCCACAATATGATTTGACAGACACCTGAAAAAGCTGTATCAGTAAACACCAGTCCATGGGAATAGTCCTTGAAGAGATTATATTTGATACAAGTCTTCAATGGGACCAGGAATGACAGCTATGCATCTGTTTGGAGACAAATGCAAAACAAAATGCTGCCACTCAACTATAGCTTCCAGTTTTCCCCTGTCTATAAGTATCAAGAAATAAAACTTTACCTAGAAACTGTGTGACAGAAAGACATCTCAGAATGTCTGAGATGTCTTGAAGTGCCCAGTAGACAAAGTTTAAAACAGAAAATAAGACAGCCATATTGAACAAGAATAGTGAGACCTAGTACTTTTGACAGATATGGCACTGCATGCGTGATGTGTGTCTTATAGGGGCAACCATGCAATAATATGCTGTTGTTTATACAACAGTGGCTGAGGCTTTACGAGGTGTCAGCAATAACTCTATTAGATGACTCTGACACATTTACTACACAATCCATAGACAGAGTTACATCCTTTTTTATCTCATAGCTTTACTCATATTGTGTACTGTGTAGGGTGATGAGCTGCATGATTACATTTGCTTTAGTACACCTACTTCTTCTGTGAAAAAAAATAACTCACAGTTGACACATCTTTGATATCCTACATTCATTCCGCCTCTGTTGGTTGAATTTTAAAAAATCCAAGAGGCCAGTCATTGCCAAATGTGCTCTAAACAAATGACATCCCAGACTGCCTCTCTTTGGAAAGTGTTGTAGCCAAAGGCAATAAATCAGTGGGCCTCTGCCAGAGTCCAGCCAGCCACAGTAGAATAACTCACAGGGGACCAATGGCCTTTGTTCGCTTGGCAGCTCAAAAGGCCTCTGACCAAGAGCCAGGATGGTCCCACAAGAACCCACCACATTTCAGGCCTCTAACTGACGAAGGGTGGAATCGAGGTAGCAGGAATCACAACAGAATCACAGACCAGAGTGAGGAAGACCCAGACATGGGCTCAGAAGGACAAGCGTATGATGTTGTAGAATAGCCATGGTGTTTGGTGTCTGTTTTTCTTTTGCTGCAGCCATGTCAGTACAGTTATTTTATGTTTAGGTTTTCTATTAGTATAGTGGCAGAAAAGGTATTCATTTTAGGACACCCTATTTCCACGTGTTTATTAACCAAGACACTCATAACAGTGTACAAAAGAATAATTTACTTATACTTTCTAGTCAGTGCTTTGTCTAATTGTAACGCTCGTCTTCGTCCTCCTCAGACGAGGAGTAAGAAATGTCAGACCAATGCGCAGCGTGGTAAGTGTCCATATTGTATTTAATACGAATACTGAACACTTGAACAAAAACAATAAAACGACAAAAACGAACAGTCCTGAACGGTGAAGCAAAACACAGAACAGAAAATAATCACCCACAACTCAAAGGTGAAACCAGTCTACCTAAGTATGGTTCTCAATCAGGGACAGCGATTGACAGCTGCCTCTGATTGAGAACCATACCAGGCCAAACACAGAAATCCCAAATTATAGAAAAAAGAACATAAGACTGCCCACCCGAACTCACGCCCTGACCATACTAAAACAAAGACAAAACAAAGGAACTAAGGTCAGAACGTGGCACTAATGAAATATATTACTGTTTTTTTTCATTCATTTCCACAATTAATCCCCAGCACATTAAAACAGTGCAATCGGGCAGAGTTTTCACTCTGTCTGCCTCAGGACATAGGCCTTCTGCCATGCTGTGAACCCGGGCCATACCTGGGGAGCAACATTTAGTGTATCCAGAGATGGAAGGGATTACTGGCAGGTGCACTGGATGAATATACTGATTACGGTGCAAAGTTGTGTGGTTTTTGGAACTCAGGACAACACATTTTGTATGACAATCACATTTTAAGCTGTTCTAATGTACCAACAGCCCACGTACTTAATTATAATCAGAGCAATCCAGTTTGAAGGGTGGAAGGGGAGAGTTGTCAGATATGACTTTTTATCGGACTAAATTGTTCATAGACACAAAAGTTAAGTCATAGCAATGGATGTAACCAGATATACTGGTTTATCAATTCAAATTGTAATTGTCACATGTGCCAAACACAACATACTTTATAGTGAAATGCTTACTTATGAGCCCTTTCCCAAAAATACTAAGTTAAAAAGCAATGTAAAATCAAATCAAAGTTTATTTGTCACCTTACAGTGTAGACCTTACAGTGAAATGATTACCTACAGGCTCTAACCAACAGTGCACATTTTAAGTAAAAAATAGGTATTAGGTGAACAATAGATAAGTAAGGAAATAACAGTAGTGAGGCTATAACAGTACAGTAGCGAGGCTATAACAGTAGCGAGGCCATATACAGGCACTAGTTAGTCGGGCTAATTGAGGTAGTATGTACATGTAGGTATGGTTAAAGTGACTATGCATATATGATAAACAGAGAGTAGCAGTAGCGTAAAAGAGGGGTTGGCGGGTGATGGGTGGCGGGACACAGATAGTCCGATGCATGCAGATAGTCTGATGAGCCAATGTGCGGAGACACCGGTTAGTAGGGCTAATTGAGGTATTATGTACATGAATGTATAGTTAATGTAATTAATTCGTATATGATAAAGAGAGTAACAGCAGTGTAAAGAGGGGTTGGGGGGGGACACACACAATGCAAATAGTCTGAGTAGCCATTTGATTACCTGTTCAGGATTCGTATGTCTTCGGTAAAAGCTGTTGAGAAGCCCTTTGGTCCTAGACTTGGCGCTCCGGTACTGCTTGCCATGCGGTAGTAGAGAGAACAGTCTATGACTGGGTGGGTGGGGTCTTTGACCATTCTTAATATATGTTGGAAGAATTGCACTTACTATCTTACGAACTTCTTATTTTTTCTTTAGATGCTTCTTACTGGACATTTGCCAATAAAATGGAGGGAAGTGCAGGACGATTTTTTTCTCAGTCTGACAAGGACTCCAGCCCTCCCACGTCTGTGCTTGCGGTGCTTCGGTAGCCCAAACAACGGAGTAAACCATTGAACAGCTAAGTCAGAGTTCAAGTAGGAACTGAAATCGAGGTCGAAGTCGAGGTAAGTAGATGTCGATGTAACAGTATAAGTTTAAACCGTCCCCTCGTCCATACCCGGGCGCGAACCAGGGACCTTCTGCACACATCAACAGTCACCCTCGAAGCATCGTTACCCATCGCTCCACAAAAGCCGCGGCCCTTGCAGAGCAAGGGGAACAACTACTTCAAGGTCTCAGAGCAAGTGACATCACTGATTGAAACGCTATTTAGCGCACACCGCTAACTAAGCTAGCCGTTTCACATCCGTTACATCGAGTCTTAGTTCAAAAGTACTTGGCGGTCATAGGTGATAGTGGTATAAGCTTTCTGTCAAGAAAGTAAGGATAACACTCAACATAAATTAACCTCTAGCACTTAGCCATCCCGGATTCGGGATCGTGAATACAGCCTCAAGCTCATTACCATAACACAACGTTAACTATTCATGAAAATTGCAAATGAAATGAAATAAATATGCTAGCTCTCAAGCTTAGCCTTTTGTTAACAACACTGTCATCTCAGATTTTCAAAATATGCTTCTCAACCATAGGAAAACAATCATTTGTGTAACAGTAGCTAGCTAGCGTAGCATTTAGCGTTAGCATTCAGCAGGCAACATTTTCACAAAAACCAGAAAAGCATTAAAATAAAATAATTTACCTTTGAAGAACTTCAGATGTTTTCAATGAGGTTAGATAGCAAATGTTCAGTTTTTACTGAAAGATTATTTGTTTAGGAGAAATCGCTCCGTTTGGTGCATCACGTTTGGCTACCAAAAAAAAAACGAAAATCCAGTCATCAAAACGTCAAACTTTTTTCCAAATTAACTCGATAATATTGACTGAAACATGGCAAACGTTGTTTAGAACCAATCCTCAAGGTGTTTTTCACATATCTCTTCGATGATAAATCGTTCGTGGAAGTGTGCTTTCTGTTCTGAATCCCAGGAGAAAATGCCCGCAGCTGAAGATCACGCACCAATTTAGACAAAGGACACCGGGCGGACCCCTGGAAAAGGGGTCCCTTATGGCCAATCTTCCAATGATATGCCTACAAATACGTCACAATGCTGCAGACATCTTGAAGAAACGACAGAAAGGGCAGGCTCGTTCCTGGTGCATTCACAGCCATATAAGGAGATAATGGAAAACAGAGCCTCAGAAATTCTGCTCATTTCCTGTTTGAAGTGTCATCTTGGTTTCGCCTGTAGCATGAGTTCTGTGGCACTCACAGATAATATCTTTGCAGTTTTGGAAACGTCAGACTGTTTTCTTTCCAAAGCTGTCAATTATATGCATAGTCGAGCATCTTTTCGTGACAAAATATTGCGCTTAAAACGGGCACGATTTTTTATCCAATAATGAAATAGCGCCCCCATGGACTCAACTGGTTAATGTTTGTGTCTCATCATTTAAATTCATCTAAACCCCAGTTCACGTTGAAAAGCCCACATCAACTTACCAGCTGCTATCTTTAATGTTCCTGATCCTTTCTCCAGACCCTTGTGGCTGGTTTGGATATTGATGTAGAGGCGTCTGCCAGCTTGACTTTTCTCTGGACCCCAGCCAGACTTAGCAAAGACATTAGTATGAAAGTCAACTTAGCAAAGACATTAGTATGAAAGTCATAACCCATAACCACTCCGTTATTGTCATCCTAAACAAAGTGCAGCCATTTTGATTTTGCTTGAGTAGTAAGAGAGAAAACAATGTGGTACCTCATAAAATACGAGTTTGTTCTTAACTGACTTGCCTAGTTAAATAAAGGTACCATTAAAACAATTAAAAATAAAATAAGGCTTGTATCAACACGTGTCCTAGCTATGAAGACAATTGTGTGATGCAAATTCATACCTCTGAATTATTCACTAATTGTAAATACCTGTGATGGGGATTGAAATTGGTTGAAACATACAGTATGACATTTTTTTTACGATTGAATTGGTTAAATGGAAGTACACTTTAATGCATTATCATATTTCAAATATTCAGCATAATAGAGCTGTGTCAATTTATAAAGGTGGCACCAAATACTGTCTGTAAAGAGATATTTTGGAAAACAATCATTTATACCCTTGACCATCTTTAATTTCTTAGCACTTTCTTGTGCATGCAAAGTGCTTATGTTTGACATTACTGAGTTGCTATTTTAAGTGCTATGAAAACCTGGGACAGGACTGGGCTTGTGTTACTGCAAGGAGCTCTGCGATCAATCTTAGGTTTTTTACTTCCTCAGTGCATCTCTCCCTCAAGTTGTTCAAACATACCGCAAAACCTCATATTAGGCAACAAAGATCAATTTAAAAAGCAATTTAAAGCACTCTACAACCACTGAGTCTGGTGAGGAAGTGTACTCTTAATTATCCCATATCACTGTTGCATTAAAATCCCCTACTCTCTATCTTATTTGTTGTCTAACTGTCAGCCCTGAGTTGAGTCATAGACATTTAAGTAGAACAAAGATGCAGGCTATAGCCCTGATGATAGGAACTAAGGTTTCCAAACTTGAGAGATAAATATGATAAAGTCATGTTTTAGAGTAAACCACTACTATGTATTAGTAGTATCTAAGGTAGACCCTTTCCTAATAAT
Source organism: Oncorhynchus mykiss (assembly GCF_057628025.1). Taxonomy (NCBI): domain Eukaryota; kingdom Metazoa; phylum Chordata; class Actinopteri; order Salmoniformes; family Salmonidae; genus Oncorhynchus; species Oncorhynchus mykiss. The sequence goes on along the minus strand of NC_143027.1, from coordinate 60,965,001 downwards.
GCATAGTAGAAACTTTAATTTGTGAAATATAACATAGGAAAATAATAGTAATATGCTTTGCTATACTATGATTATAACCCAGTCTTAATACCACGATCTATAACTTGTCATAATCACACAACAAATAGCATTTCAATTGTATTTTTCTAAATTGTGTGGTGTTTGCACATCTCAAACTTGTTATTACACATGAAGCATTTCCTAAAATGAGGTGATTCAACAACCACCCACCAGGAGGAAATACTCTCAATCTGCTTAACTCCTAACACAGAATTTAATTTTAATTAAACAGTTAATGAGCCATGGGATTAATGCCAATGACTTTTTAAAGCAAACACCTATAAATCATTAATGCCCCATTTGAAAGTGAAAGTAAACGTGTCTCTAGCAGGGGTTGCTTTCCCCACTCTCAGGGGCCTGATTGGCCCAGCTGATGGATCCACTGGGCAGATTGAATGCAGACACGTGTATTGAATACCACCTCCCCTGTTAAGCACATAGACACAATGTCTGTTTCTCACTGAAATGGCAAACACACACACACACACACACACACACACGTATAGACAAACCCTTGGTGATTGTGAGGGTTACACACTGTCTGTCTGACCTTGTTTATATGGGATGAAGGCCAGCTAAGAATGCATTAAGTTGTTTTACCATACATCTTACGAAACCACTATGGACCCTTTGTGAAGGCTTACTAATTGTAACAGTTACTCAGTTTTCCCCACATTTTAATGATAACCTATTCTTGATATGGAATTGCAGCAGGAAAACAAAACCTGCATTAACTACATGGAATTAGGAATTTGCATTCAATGATAAAAACTGCATTTCACAAGGGACATTTTTCTGAGGATAAAAGGTATTTTCTGGACAGCTTTGTTTTTCCTGAACGCGTGACATTACCAAGGGCTAGGGTGTGGGAGGTGGGGGGCAGCTTTGTTGAATTGTTTACTTTTAATTTAACAAAGTCCGTGAATGGGTACCTCACTGCCCACCTGTAGATGATTTATTTTGTGTTTTTTAAATTAATGTCTATTGTATTACAAAAAAATAATTGAATATAAAAACACCAGTGACTTGTGCTAAATTTACCTTAAACTAAATCACTAAAGCCTACTGGTGCTTGACACCCAAGGCAGGTGTGCAGACACCTCAGCAAGAGCCAGGGGAGCCACGTCTGTTATATTCATGTTAGATTAACCCTTTATGCATTCTTATTTATTAATCTGCCTCTCCTGTGAATGTTTGATCCAGTGCCTTCAAAATGTGATTTGTTTCGTATTGTGGCAAAGCCTCTCACATATTAGAAATAAGACAAATATATTACAACACTGTGCCTTTCATATTTGACCAGAATAAAAATGTGTTTGGCACAGAACAGCTTCCACTCGAGGACATGAAGTTTCTTCATTGTTTCATAGCTTTGCACTGTTTACAGTTTTATTTGTGTGTATTTTTTTACAGGTAAAGCAAATTAACCAAGGCCCAGCATTCTTTGTGTTCACTTACAAAATAGCGGTTGACACTGACTGAGGACATGATCAATGAGGCTGTAAATTTACAGAGAATAGTGTCTAGTGAAGTGTTAATTGCCCTGACACTGCTAGTTGTCTGTGTGTCTTGGCATGTCTTCTTGCAAGTCAACCCCTTGACGCATATTTTCTGATAAATAAGTAAAAGCACCAGAGAAGAATAAAGAGAAGCTGACAGCTCGCAGATTTGGAGGAGAGGTTCCCTCTTTTCTGCTGAATCTTGCAGGCAAGGCGATGGAGATGGTCCTGTGCTGGTATGACAGAGAGCCTGTCTCCCACTCTAGCCACTACGCAGTTACTGAAATGACCATGGTCAGGTCCCTAGGGGTACAGGGATGCTTATTAAATGGCACCACACAAAGACAGCAGACCACTCATGCAGAGAGGAAGACTCTAGCCTGGAGAAGGTGAATGGTTTAAGAGCAGAGATGGGGTGCTTTAATTAATAATGACATATTTTTTAGAGTCTCTCAACATTTTGTGTTTTATTGTTGTTTTTCTTGGGGCTTGGCAGGCAGCAAGCAGTCAACAGATGCCAAACTGAATGGGTTGTATTTTGTAAAACCGAAATGAACAAATACTGATGACCAACTTCAATGAGTATCTTCTCAGGTGATGGACCTAAAACTGCTCTGCTTTTGAAATTGATTCACTGGGCTAGCCTGTGCATTAAAATGACTACAAAATGCAGACCCATTGTTTCACAGAGCTGTCAGAAAAATGAGTGGCACTGCGTTACATGGATGATTACCAATAATTCCCTTGCCTGGAGTCAACTGAAAGCAGATCTAATTACCATCCCCTCTGGCAAACCACTTTGTCATAAAGAACAACATAACAATACGCTCTTATGACACTGGAGCAGTGTCCCAATATCGTCTGATAACGGTGTTGTAAATCAAAACACAGCGTTTACAACGTCTCAGCTGATAAATAGACCTCTGAGTTGACAACTGTAACATTTACAGTAAGTGGTAGAAGACTAGATACTGGAATGAACATGCTCATAACCATGTCTTACACGTATGTGTGTTGTGTTGCTGTACTGTCCTTCACCTGTCTGCTATCTTCATGGAATTCCTATTCATTTTATGTCCCACTGGAAAATACACAATGTTTTGCTTTTATATTCATGTTTCTTTTTGTAATATTAGGAGGTCCTTAACCCTTACCACATTTTGGGCTGGTTTCAATCCGTGTTGTGGATGTATCGCGGAGGATCCCCTTAGAATTTAAAGGTAATTTCCGGTTGAGCCGACATATGCATTGTTTACCGTGAATCCAGTGATCCGTGAACATGGGTACACTGCCTTTAAATCTCAATCGAGCTATAATGCGGATTTTCAGCAATACTCCGGCGATACGGATCGAATCCATCCCTTTGATCACAACGCTTCGCGATGAACCATCTGAAAACACAAATGCAAAAGTACATTGCGTTTTCTTTCAGTCTTGTAGGTCACCTCAATGTGAGAGGATCCTGCCTCACATTTCACCTTCATGTGAGGAGTGGTGTCAGCCAGACATAATGTGATGAGCAGCCTCCTCCCTTGTTAGCATGACGTTAAATGGCCCTAGTAGAGTACATCTCTCATCATCTCAACTGCCCAATATGCACCCTGGCATGCAAAGCCATATCCCCATGACAGCAGATAAATATGTCTGAATTTAGGAGGTTGACATGATTAACCATAACCCAGTGGGCCCTTGAATCACAATGCTCTTCAATCATCTGCCACACCCCATCCTCTTAACACCTTTATGCAAGCTTTGCAGAGGTCCAGCTTTATGAAATCAGTTGACCATGATGGACCAGGACAACTTTTGATGATAAAAATTGACACGTGTGCCTCACATTTAACACCATCATAATTTCACATTGTATTTACTTTCCTCGTTATCATTACAGTCGAGCGCAATTAACTGCTTCATACATATCATATTTTTTTCTTCCTTGGTGTGCTGCAGACTATTCCACAACAAAACCATTTATTTTATTGAAATAATTACTCCTGAGTAGATGCTCATCCAGAGGTGAAATTGAAATTATTTCTTCATAAGGGAGAGTGAACCATGGAGATAGAACAATTCCGAATTTGTATATTTCCATAGGGATTCCTATAACAAAGGTAACATTATTAGTCACAATAGCAGAAATGACATGTATTAATCTTGGGTTTATCTAATCCGTGCTCAACCTTTTCTTCTTTGAGCAAAATGAATAACCCAGGTTATTTCCCAAACACTCGGAAGTCTGTCTCTTTTTTCTTGTTGTCTCGACTGGGTTAAAGGCTATTGGCCTTGTCCATTGTTTTCCATAAGGCAAATGGGGGTAGCACAGATTAGTTTAAACCAATCAATTATAATCACCGCTTCCACCCATAAACATGCTCTACTTACACTGTATGTGCATTCAAATTTCCAAACAAGGAGGCTGATGTCTTGTAAATTCGATGGCAAGCAGTCTTTGCTCACTTGTTATTTGAAATAGCTTTTTCCTGTTCATGTATATTTCCGCAAAACTTCATGGGGATGTATATCACATTAAACATGCATGAAAATAAAATGTGTCTTGCTCTCTCACTCCTATACACGGACACACACATTCAACCTCACACACACTCCCTTACCATCTCACAAACAAACACACACACAGACACACACACACCTTTCTCATTTACAAAACCATTTATTAATTTGGTTGTAGGTCATCCTGTGTGCATGCAAAATTGTACTTTGCGTGTGTTGTGCTGCAGCCATCGAGAAAGACTCATTTATAGTTAGGGTGTCTTATGGTTCCCTTTGCCATTTTTTTATTGGGTTACATGAGGTGAGGAAATTATTTCAGTTTAATAAACATTATTCCAATACAGTACAATACCAATATTTTGTTTTAATTGCTAACAGTTATGTAGTTCCTCTTAAATTACAGTTTTTCTAAATCGTGTACAAGCCTTTATTGGAATGTTGTCGATTTTCAAAATAGAGTCCACAAGGTACGTGTGTGTGGCCTTTTGCAAAACAGTAAATACAGTGCATACGGAAAGTACTCTTTTACTTTTTGCACATTTTGTTACGTGACAGCCTGATTATAACATTTATTAAATCGTTGTTTCCCCCTCATCCATCTACACACAATACCCCACAATGGCAAAGCCAAATCTGGTTGTACTTTTTATTTAAAAAAACGGAAATATCACATTTACATAAGTATTCAGACCCTTTACTCAATACATTGTTGAAGCATCTGTCAGAGATTACAGCTTCAAGATTTCATGGGTATGGCGCTACAAGCTGGTCACACCTGTATTTATGGAGTTTCTCCCATTCTTCTCTAAAGATCCTCTCAAGCTCTGTCAAGTTGGATGGGGAGCATCGCTGCACAGTTACTTCCAGGTCTCTCCAGAAATGTTCGATCGGGTTCAAGTCCGGGCTCTGGCTGGGCCACTCAAGGACATTCAGAGACTTGTCCCAAAGATACTCCTGCGTAGTCTTGGCTGTGTGTTTAGGGTTGTTGTCTTGTTGGGAGCCGAACCTTTGTCCCCGACTGAGGTCTTGAGCAGGTTTTCATGAAGGATCTCTGTACTTTTCTCTGTTCATCTTTCCCTCAATCCTGACTAGTCTCCCATTCCTTGCTGCTGAAAAACATTCCCACTGCATGATGCTGCCACCACCATGCTCCACATTAAGGATGGTGCCAGGTTTCCTCCAGATGTGACGCTTGGCATTCAGGCCAAATAGTTCAATCTTGGTTTCATCAGAGCAGAGAATCTTGTTTCTCATGGTCTGGGAGTCCTTTAGGTCTCTTTTGGCAAATCCCAAGCGGGCATGTGCCTTTCACTGAGCAGTGGCTTCCGTCTGGCCACTCTACTATAAAGGCCTGATTGGTGGAGTGCTGCAGTGATGGTTGTCCTTCTGGAAGGTTTTCCTATATCCACAGAGAAACTCTGGAGCTCTGACCATCGGGTTATTGGTCACTTCCCTAACCAAGGCCCTTCTCCCCCGACTGCTCAGTTTGGCCGGGAGGCCAGCTCTAGGAAGAGTCTTGGTAGTCCCAAACTGTGTTCTTGGGGACCTTCAATGCTGCAGAATTTTTTTGTACCCTTCCCCAGATCTGTGCCTCGACACAATCCTGTCTTGGAACTCAACAGGCAATTCCTTTGACCTCCTGGCTTGGTTTTTTCTCTAATATGCACTGCCCAGGACCAGGTTTAGGAAACCCCGGTCTAAGATATGCAAGTCAGGTACTAAAGCAAGTGATTAGAGGTTCTTTAATATATTTTAGCATTTCATCATTGCTGTTCTTCTATAGATACAGTGGGGCAAAAAAGTATTTAGTCAGCCACCAATTGTGCAAGTTCTCCCACTTAAAAATATGAGAGAGGCCTGTAAAATCCAGAAAATCACATTGTAGGATTTTTTATGAATTTATTTGCAAATTATGGTGGAAAATAAGTATTTGGTCAATAATAAAAGTTTCTCAATACTTTGTTATATACCCTTTGTTGGCAATGACAGAGGTCAAACGTTTTCTGTAAGTCTTCACATGGTTTTCACACACTGTTGCTGGTATTTTGGCCCATTCCTCCATGCAGATCTCCTAGAGCAGTGATGTTTTGGGGCTGTTGCTGGGCAACACAGATTTTCAACTCCCTCCAAAGATTTTCTATGGGGTTGAGATCTGGAGACTGGCTAGGCCACTCAAGGATCTTGAAATGCTTCTTACGAAGCCACTCCTTCGTTGCCCGGGCGGTGTGTTTGGGATCATTGTCATGCTGAAAGACCCAGTCACGTTTCATCTTCAATGCCCTTGCTGATGGTAGGCTTTGTTACTTTGGTCCCAGCTCTCTGCAGGTCATTCACTATGTCCCCCCGTGTGGTTCTGGGATTTTTGCTCACCGTTCTTCTAATCATTTTGACCCCACGGGGTGAGATCTTGTGTGGAGCCCCAGATCGAGGGAGATTATCAGTAGTCTTGTATGTCTTCCATTTCCTAATAATTGCTCCCACAGTTGATTTCTTCAAACCAAGCTGCTTACCTATTGCAGATTCAGTCTTCCCAGCCTGGTGCAGGTCTACAATTTTGTCGCTGGATTCCTTTGACAGCACTTTGGTCTTGGCCATAGTGGAGTCTGGAGTGTAACTGTTTGAGGTTGTGGACAGGTGTCTTTTATACTGATAACAAGTTCAAACAGGTGCCATTAATACAGGTAACGAGTGGAGGACAGAGGAGCCTATTAAAAAAAAGTTACAGGTCTGTGAGAGCCAGAAATCTTGCTTGTTTGTAGGTGACCAAATACTTATTTTCCACCATAATTTCAAATAAATTCATAAAAAATCCTACAATGTGATTTTCTGGTTTTTTTTTTCTCAACATGTCATATTTGAAGTGTACCCATGATGAAAATTGCAGGCCTCTCTCATCTTTTTTAAGTGGAAGAACTTGCACAATTGGTGGCTGACTAAATACTTTTTTGCCCCACTATATGTTTTAAGACATCCAAAAATTGCCTGTACTCGATTGAGATAAACTGTAATCTGCAATGTATTTTTTTACAGTTGCACTGATTTTGCTCTGTGCATCTGAACAAGTTGTGTTGTTTTGTTGTTGTTTTTGTTATCCTTGCTTGTTGCTGTTGGTGATGCTTTTGTTGCCTACACAATGATCCTCTTTGAGGACAATTAAGTCCATCTATTATTCAATGTGTGCCACCCACTACAGCAAAACGGAATGCTGCGAGTGGGTATGTGCTTCTGGACGTCAAGGGTTACTGTATATTTTCATTTGCATATCATATCCTGAAGGCATAACTCTCTAATAGAGTTTGCTACAGGTGAGATCAAGAAGGTCTGCAAACAAGTCAGAGATTTTTTAAGTGAATCACACGCATGTAAATAGGGCACAAATGCTGATGTATCTTTTTATGCTGTTCGGAAAAGCACCCTTGTTACTACAGTATGTTCCATAGTTTTCAAACTAATGATACTAGTGTATTCAAGAATGAGAGTAATTCAAGTGCAGGTCAGACAGCTCTGTCAGATGTGAGGGAAGAGACTGTGCACACATTTTATGGTGGGGAATGATGGGCAAGAATGCCAAGTGAAGTTGTTGATTCAACTACATTTTGGGGGGTAAAATGGAAAAGTCTGCCTCTGTCTATGCTGCTGATGAACGTCTCTGTGTAAGGTTACTAGGAGGCTCTGCATTAGTGATGGAGACCTGGGCATCTCAATACTTCCCATAACTCCTTCTGAAACCTGTGTGGCCAAAGAGACCTGGGAGCCAAAGAGCTGAAGCTGAAGCAGAATGGGAAGAACCTACTATTGAGTTGTGGATGTAGAAAAGTCATCAGGAAGCTAGCTACAAGCCTTCATTGTCTGCATACAAGTGCTGTTCCTGACGCAAAAAAAACTACTGAGGCACAGTGCTTAACATTCACCAAATAAAGTGCTTTGTTCTCGCATGACCAAGTAAGGACTTGGTGTGTCACAGAAAATCTGATTGACATTTAAATGTCAAACTTTTTTCCCTGAAAAAAAGTATCTATATTTTAGAGATCTACACTTAAGCTGACTAATATGGTGAGTGAAGGTATTTGGTCGCAACTAAAGCCTCCCATAACTGTTCATCTTTTGTAAGATTAAGAATTTTAAAAAAATGTATGCTGCTGTCTTAGACTGTCATAAGTTCCAAAGCAACGATCTCCAAAGTATGCCAACTAATACATTACATTTAACTCATGGAGAAATGTTGTGTCCTTGTCAATGTCATCATGGGCATTTTAGTGATGGAGATGATCACTTTTCCAGCCATTGGAAATAGCATTGATGGACCAAATCTGTGGAATGAGCCCAGGTTTAATCAAGCACACATCCCTCAGGAAAAAAAAGAAGAAGAGCAACGACTTGACATAAGCAGTTCTGCTGACTAGTAGAGATTTCAAAGAGTGTGGCATCACATTACTTCTCATTCATTTAGGTTTTGTAGCTTCCTTAATATGTTATTGACTGCATTAGTGTAAAGATTAATCTGTTGTTAAATTATGTTGGCTCATTGTGCCGTCCATCCATGTTTTAATATCTGCCCTGTCAACTTCACTTAGGATTATATTCCATGTCTTGTAAAGCATACAATTTACTGCAAGGGCATGTGCCAATCTATAAACTCAGCTGAGCCATCAGGAAGCGAACAAAGTATTCCGCAAAAATATATTCATAAAATTACTCAAAGTGTACCCCCAAGACTGAGTCTATGTGCGTCACATTAGTGATTAGGGAAGATACCCCAGTTAAAAGTATGTACTGCAGTGGAAAGGCATTGTATTCAGCCAAAATGTCACTCATGATTTCACATTATGTGTTGCTAACAATCAAGTTAGAGTATTGTACGGTTAATGTAATCCATTGTGTTCCATGCCACTCCATATGTAGAAAAACATAGAGGGAACCCTTGCAAAAATAATAATTTCAGAGGCAGCAACAGAATTATTATTTTAGAATGCACAGGAGAGCAGAAACAACTTTCTGACAATTTCATCATACATTACTTCACAGCAGTTCTCTCCAAATTGACATTGTTGGCTTTGATCAAAGCCCAAAGAGAGCTATGGCATTCTGAAAGGGGTGTTTCAAATGATTTCTGTGACAGAGAGCGTATCTTCAAAACACTGCAAGTGCCTTCAAGGAAGATACAGTCTAAGTGTGTGTATGTGTGTGGAGGGTAGGAAGCTTACCTTTGTCTGTCTACTGTAACATGGGTATTTGTGATGCATTGCACTCTAAGTAATATAAGAAAAGGCACTTCTGGAAAATGTAATTACATTCATTTCCAGATGATTTAGCATATATTATTATTTCTATTTCACATCCCATATAATTAGTATCTAGCATAAGACTTGAAAACAAGTGACATGATACATTGTGTTTTCTCTTTGATAAATCACATAGTGGCCTTGTTTCCATTGACCATAGGGCATGACTGATTGGTGGCAGACATTCCCTGTCACCCTAGAGAGTAGGTGTTTCTGTGTCACATCCCCTCTGAGGGTCCTGTTGAGCTTGTTAAGGGAAAAAACACATTTTGTTTATAGCCACTTAGACTACATGGCCTGTCAGGCTACTACGGGAGATTTGCTCCCTCCGGCACACATTGCTGCTCTCTCTATTTTTCTCTATAAACTGAACAAATTATAAATGCAACATGTAAAGTGTTGGGCCCATGTTATATGAGCTGAAATAAAATAACCTAGACATTTTCCAGATGCACAAAAAACGTATTTCTTTTAAGTTTTCTGCACACATTTGTTTACATCCCTGTTAGTAATCATTTCTCATTTGCCAAGATAATCCATCCACTTTACAGGTGTGGCATATCAAGAAGCTGATTAAACAGCATGATCGTTACACAGGTGCACCTTGTGCTAGTGACATTAAATGGCTACTCTAAAATGTGCAGTTTTGTCACACAACAAATGCCACAGATGTGGGAGTGTGCAATTGGCATCCTGACTAAGGGAATATCCACCACAGCTGTTGCCAAATAATTTAATGTTAATTTCTCTACCATAAGCCAACAACGTTTTCAAGAATTTGGCAGTATGTCCAACCGGCCTCACAATTGCAGACCACGTGTAACCACGTCAGCCCAGGAACGCCACATCCAGCTTCTTCACCTGTGGGATCATCTGAGACCAGCCACCCGAACAGCTGATGAAACTGTGGTTATGCACAACCAAAGAATTCCTGAACAAACTGTCAGAAACCATTTCAGGGAAGCTCATCTGCATGCTTGTCATCTTCACAAGGGTCTTGACCTGATTTCAGTTCGGCTTCATAATTGACTTCAGTGGGCAAATTCTCACCTTCGATGGCCAATTGGCATTCTGGAGAAGTATGCTATTCACGGATGACTTCCGGTTTCAACTATACCGGGCAGATAGTAGACAGTGTGTATGGTGTTGTGTGGGCAAGCGTTTTGAGGAGGTCAACTTTGTGAACAGAGTGCACCATGGTGGTGGGGTAATGGTATGGGTAGGCATAAGCTACGCACAAAAGACAGTTGCGTTTTATGAATGCAGAGAGATACCGTGATGAGACCCTGAGGCACACTGTCGTCCCTTCATCCCCTGCCATCACCTCATGTTTCAGCATGATAATGCATGGCCACAGGATCTGTACACAATTCCTGGAAGCTGAAAATGCCCCAGTTCTTCCATGGCCTGCATACTCACAAGACATGTCACCCATTTAACATGTTTGGGATGCTCTGGATCGACGTGTAGGATAACGTGTTCCAGTTCCCGCCAATATCTAGCAATGTCACACAGCCATTGAAGGGGAGTGGAACAACATTCCACAGGCTAAGCGAGAAGATGTGCCACGCTGTATGAGTCAAATGGTGATCCAAGCCACTACCTTATTTTTTAAGGTATCTATGTCCAACAGATGCAGATTTTTATTCCCAGTCATGTGAAATCCATAGATTAGGGCCTAATGAATTTATTTCAATTGACTGACTGATGTGACCGATGTGAAATGGCTAGCTAGTTAGCGGTGGTGCGCGCTAATAGCGTTTCGATCGGCGACGTCACTCGCTCTGAGACATTGAAGTAGTGGTTCCCCTTGCTCTGCAAGGGCCGCAGATTTTGTGGAGTGATGGGTAACGATGCTTCGTGGGTGTCGGTTGTTGATGTGTGCAGAGGGTCCCTGGTTCAAGCCCAGGTTGGGGCGAGGAGAGAGGATTTCAAAAGGAAATCACAATGTCTGCTCCTTGAAATGTATTGCATCTAAGCCATTATTGTGCTGAGTTTGTAGGCTCTCTTGAAAGTTAGCGAGAAATAAAATTGACAAAGGTGAAAGTATCCTGACACGTTCACTGCTTCTGAGGATACCCTTTCCTTTGTCTATTTGTGAAGTCACCATAACTGGGAACCACTTCAAGCAAGGCCCTACACTCCCAGATGGGATAACTTGAGTGGGATCTTTATCTGAAGTTGCAAACTGAAGCGTCTAAACACAGCCGACACTGAGCTATGATTTTTGATCATGCACACCTGATGTGAATTTAATTTGTGCCACTCAAAGAGCAGAGGGCCTGCTTGTCCCTTCTCTCCCCCGCCCATGCAAGCAGTGCTATCCCCTCACAGGATGTAACTCCCACCTCAGCAAACTGTCATCCCATGATGAGCATGCTGATCTGGTGGGGCTAAGGCTTCAAATTTCTGGTGTTACACAAACGCTGCCATTTAAAATGAAAGAAACATGAAAGGCTTTTTGATGTTCAAGAGGTTCACCTTGCTCTGAACAACAACATGAGCAACAAGCAACAAGGAAGTTATTTTGAGGACAGCTACAAATACAAGGGGGTGTCAAAAGCAAAGAGGAGCAAGGACAACCTCAAAGGGAAGACAGTTTCAAAAGTATGACTGTTTTCTCTTTTACATAATAATGCTGTCGTTTAAGGTAAAATGTAAAAATATAGACAATCTGCATTATTTTAGATAAAACTGATATAGCGTAGGCAGGAATGTGGATCATTGTTGTTTGCAGGGACAGTCAGATGAACTCAAAGACAGTAGGGCATACGAAAGGAAGAAACTGTAATTTCTCGTCTTGCTGGAATTGAGATAACTGGACAAATTTCAGCCCAGGAAATAAAGATAGGTTTCTGTGTGTAGGTAGCATGGTTTTTGCCCCAGCATCTCAGGAGACACGATTAGATGCCTTGATCTTTCCAATGGCAAGAACAAGACCTCAATCTCTCACTATCTCCACTTTAATCAAATCCCAAGTTTTTTTCTCCTGCCACAAAACTGTCACTGGCAGAAAATAAGCTCTTTCTCATCAAATATGGGGGTTCAAATGATTTCCAGGCTGGGGGAAATTGTATTCATAAAGTTTGAAGGAAAAAAATCCACCTGCATCTCACATCAGGCAAATTACTTCTGACTTTTAATTTATTTCTGCAGGAAATGGAAGGCTACATCCTAACCACAGTCAATAGGAGGACTGGAGAGAAGAGGTGTAATCAGGCGGCTCACCAATTCCAAGGCCTCCATCCTGTCAGTTTTAATTGGTACTCAGACCACACAATCTGCTCCCCCAGATACACTCACGCCACTCCCCAAACCCAGCGCCTGGACCTGCTCCTCATGTCCTTCCTAATGACAACTGAACATTTCCCCACATTTCAGTGCTGCAAACCAATCATGGCCAGTAGGACCACTATATTTATATGTAATGGTAAGGAAAATTGGGACAGTGAAATTGTTATATTATTTTTGATTTCATCCATAACCTTAAGAGTCAATTATTAAAGTAGAATTGTTGGCTATTTTAATGATTGACTAAATCATATCTTCTGTCAAATACGATGGCGGCATTTCTGAGTGTTTTATTTGTATTAATGAACTGGGTGGCTTGAGCCCTGAACGCTGGTTGTCTGAAAGCCATGGTATATCACGGGTATGACAAAACATTCATTTTGAGTGTTCTAATTACATTGGTGACCAGTTTAGAATAGAAATAAGGCACCATGAGGGTTTGTGGTATATGGTCAATATACCACGGCTAAGGGCTCTATCCAGGCACTACGCTTTGCTTAGGTATAGGCCTAAGTACTGCATACATACGGGGCGGCAGGGTAGCCTAGTGGTTAGAGCGTTGGACTAGTAACCGGAAGGTTGCAAGTTCAAACCCTCTGTCGTTCTGCCCCTGAACAGGCAGTTAACCCACTCAGACAACTAGGCCGTCATTTTAAATAAGAATTTGTTCTTAACTGACTTGCCTAGTTAAATAAAGGTAAAATAAAAAAATAAATAAATACAATGACTAGTCATATCAACTTTATAAGCATCTTCTCCAGCAACACAAATCTAAAAGTGGCTATCAACTTGAAACACATCATCATCATAAAAAATATATAATAATAACAATGTTAATATTAATAATGATAATAGAAAAATCACAAGTTCCTCTTTTCATTTCATTTGACAGAAAATTGGAATTAAGCTTTTGTCGTAATAGCAACTGGGTGCAGAATCTGAATGGAAATTGGGTTTGTGGAGTGTCTCTGGCTCACAGATCAGGTTTGATCTGAATGCATGTTGCTCTCCTCCAGTCTAATGAACACTTTGAGAGGAGATTAACCGACAATGAAAAACAAGAGTTTCTGGTCACTTTCATTCTGTCTCAGCTGTTTACATACTACACATCCTCTCAATGTCTGCAAACAAAATGGTGAGCCAAGTCCATCCTTACATTGACAACATTGATTCTGAAATTCAGATAAGATTCCTAATTAATTTATTCACAGTACGAATTCATGAGGTCTAAGCATGGACCTATCTGTACATAAATCTGAAGGTTGGGGAGTGGTTTTGGACTATTGGATCCCCTGATGCAACTCTAAGCAATGTCAGGCTGGAAAGTCTATAGGAGCATCCTCAGAGCATGCGCAAACCAGCTGGCTGGAGTGTTTATGGACATTTTCAATGTCTCCCTATCCCAGTTTACTGTCCCCACTTGCTTCAAGATGTCCACCATTGTTCCTGTAACCAAGAAAGCAAAGTTAACTGAAATAAATGACTATAGCCCCGCAGCACTCACTTCTGTCATCATGTAGTGCTTTGAGAGGCTAGCTAAGGATCATCTCACCACTACCTTACCTGACACCCTAGACCCACTTCAGTTTGCTTACCACCCCAATAGATACACAGACGATGCAATTGCCATCGCACTGCACACTGCCCTTTCCCACCAGGACAAGAGGAATACCTATGTAAGAATGCTATTCATTGACTATAGCTCAGCATTCAACACCATATTACCCTCCAACCACATCATTAAGCTCGCCCTGTGCAACTGGGTTCTGGCCGCCCCCCGGGTGGTAAAGGTAGGAAACAACACCTCCACTTTGCTGATCGTCAACACAGGGGCCCCACAAGAGTAAAATTTCAGCCTCCTCCTGTACTCCCTGTTCACCCATTAATGTTTGGCCACACACGCCTCCAACTCAATCATCAAGTTTGCAGACGAAACAACAGTAGTAGGCCTGATTACAAACAATGATGAGACAGCCTACAGTGAAGAGGTGAGGGCCCCGGGAGAGTGGCGCCAGGAAAATAACCTCTCATACAACGTCAACAAAACAAAGAAGCTTATCGTGGACTTCAGGAAACCGCAGAGGGAGCACCCCCCCTATACACATTGACGGGACCGCAGTGGAGAAGGTGGTAAGCATTAAGTTCCTCAGCGTACACATCGCTGACGATCTGAAATAGTCCACCCACACAGACAGTGTGGTGAAGAAGGCACAACAGCGCCTCATCAACCTCTTTCACAAACTTTTACAGACGCACAATTGAGAGCATCCTGTCGGGGTGTATCACCGCCTGGTACGGCAATTGCATCGCCCGTAACAGCAGGGCTTTCCAAAAGGTGGTGCAGTCTGCCCAATGCATCACCGGGGGAAAACGACCTGCACTCCAGGAGACCTACAGCATCCGGTGTCTCATGAAGGCCTAAACCTGTTCACCCCACTATCATCCGAGATCAGTACAGGTGCATCAAAGCTGGGACTGAGAGACTGAAAAACAGCTTCTATGGCCATCAGACTGTCAGGTAAGGTAGAGGTGACATGATCCTTGACTAGTCTCTCTAAATGTTTTGCCTGTTTGAGTTTTGCTGAAAGGAGGGCGGGGGAGGGCTTTGTATGTGTTTCGAAAGCTTTAGTAGCAGTGGTTGTGTTTTCTCAGAGCGAGTGCTATAGTCAATGTGTTGCTAGAACTTCGGTAGCGTTTTCCCCAGATTAGCTTTGTAAAAATCCCCAGCTACAATAAATGCAACCTCAGGATATGTGGATTCCAGTTTGCATAGAGTCCAGTGAAGTTCTTTGAGGGCCGTCGTGGTATCAGCTTGAGGGGGAATATACACAGCTGTGACAATAACCGAAGAGAATTCTCTCGGGAGGTAATATGGTCGACATTTGAGGTATTCTAGGTCTGATGAACAAAAGGTATTGAGTTCCTGTATGTTATCACAATCACACCATGAGTAGTTAATCATGAAACATACACCCCCCTCCCTTCTTCCCGAAGAGATCTTTATTTCTATCTGCGCATTGAACTGAGAACTCAACTGGCTGTACGGACTCTAACAGTATACCCCAAGAGAGCCATGTTTCTGTGAAACAGAGTATGTTACAATCCCTGATGTCTCTCTGGAAGGAGATCCTAGCCCTGAGCTCCTCAACTTTATTATCCAGACACAAAACATTAGCGAGTTATCCAGACACTGAACATTAGCGAGTAATATACTCGGAAGCAGTGGGTGGTGTGCCTGCCTCCTGAGTCGGACTAGGAGTCCACTCGTTGTATCTCTTCTCTGCCAGCTGTGTTTTGGATCAGCCTCTCGAATCTGTTCCTTTGCCCTGGGGTGGACGAACAAATGATCTAATTCGGGAAAGTTGTGTTCCTGGTCATAAGGCTGTTAATGCTGGTGAGTTACCGTCGCTCTGATATCCAAAGTTCTTTCGAGGTTGTATGTAATAACAAAAAAATATTCTGTGCTAATAATGTAAGTAGTTACACATAACAATACAAATATTAAAATAACTGTGCACATCCCTAATTAATCGATATCTCAATAATCATTCTCACAATAGTACATTGGTAGTAGTCAATGACAAATCTAGAAATAATAAGAATAATAATTTGAATAATGAATTTTGAAAAGTATTTAAACAATTCGGCTGAATTACATACACTAAAGTATGTGGATACCCCTTTAAATGAGTGGATTTGGCTATTACAGCCATACACATTGCTGACAGGTGTATAAAACCAAGTACACAGTCATGCAATCTCCATAGACAAACATTGGCAGTAGAAAGGCACATACTGAAAAACTCAGAGACTTTCAATGTGGCACCGTCATAGGATGCAACCTTTCAAACAAGTCAGTTCTGCCCTGTTAGAGCTGCCCTGATCAACTGTAAGTACTGTTATGAAGTTGTGAAGTGGAAACGTCCTGGAGAAACAACAGCTCAGCCGTGAAGTAGTAGGCCTAACAAGCTCACAGAATGGGACTGCCGAGTGCTGAAGCGAGTAGTACGTAAAAATGGTCTGTTCTCGGTTACAACACTCACTACCAAGTTCCAAACTGCATCTGGAAGCAAAGTCAGCACAAGAACTGTTCGTTGGGAGCTTCATGAAATGGGTTTACATGGCCGAGCAACCGCACATAAGCCTAACACGGAACCCAAACCGGCTGCACGTGTGCACCATCGTGCATACATTTAATTTGTCCCCCTACACCAAACGCGATCACAACATGCAGGTTAAAATATCAAAACAAACTCTGAACCAATAACATTAATTTGGGGACAGGTTGAAAAGCATTAAACATTTATGGCAATTTAGCTTGCACTTGCTAACGAATTTGTCCTATTTAGCTAGCTTGCTGTTGCTAGTTAATTTGTCCTGGGATATAAACATTGAGTTGTTATTTTACCTGAAATGCACAAGGTCCTCTACTCCGACAATTAATCCACACATAAAACGCTCAACCGAATCATTTCTAGTCATCTCTCCTCCTTCCAGGCTTTTTCATCTTTCAACTTGTATGGTGATTGGCATCTAAACTTTCATAGTATTACTACACCAACCGGCAACACAGTTTGTCTTTCAATCACCCACATGGGTATAACCAATGAGGAAATGGCACGTGGGTACCTGCTTCTATAAACGAATGAGGAGATGGAAGAGGCAGGACTTGCAGCGCGATCTGCATCAGAAATAGGAATGACTTCTATTTTAGCCCTTGGCAACGCAGACCCGAGCGGTGTGGTCAGCCTATTAGATCACCATGCACAATGCCAAGCATTGGCTTGAGTGGTGTAAAGCTCGCCGCCCTTGGACTCTGTGGGAGTGGAAACACGTTCTCTGGAGTGATGATTCATGCTTCACCATCTGGAAGTCGGACGAATCTGGGTTTGGCAGATGCCAGGAGAACGCTACCTGCCCAAATGTATAGTGCCAGCTGTAAAGTTTGGTGGAGTAGAAATAATGGCTTTTTTCATGTTTTTTTCTTGCTTCTGGCTAGGACCCTCGTTGTTAACAACTGATGTATCCAAATCCGGCTTTAAACTTCTTCACAACAGTATCTCGGACCTGCCTGGTGTGTTCCTTGTTCTTCATGATGCTCTCTGCGCTTTTAACGGACCTCTGAGACTATCACAGTGCAGGTGCATTTATACGGAGACTTGATTACACACAGGTGGATTTTATTTATCATCATTAGTCATTTAGGTCAACATTGGATCATTCAGAGATCCTCACTGAACTTCTGGAGAGAGTTTGCTGCACTGAAAGTAAAGGGGCTGAATAATTTTGCACGCCCAATTTTTCAGTTTTTGATTTGTTAAAAAAGTTTGAAATATCCAATAAATGTCGTTCCACTTCATGATTGTGTCCCACTTGTTGTTGATTCTTCACAAAAAAATACAGTTTTATATCTTTATGTTTGAAGCCTGAAATGTGGCAAAAGGTCGCAAAGTTCAAGGGGGCCGAATACTTTCGCAAGGCACTGTATGTAGATATTCCATTAAAAATCTTCAATTTCCAACTACAATAGTCATTTACAACATTAACAATGTCTACACTGTATTTCTGATCAATTTGATGTTCTTTTACAAAACATTAGCTTTTCTTTCAAAAACAAGGACATTTCTAAGTGACCCCAAACTTTTGAACGGTAGTGTATGTTGCCAGTAAATGCTTTGAAAGGCTCACATCAACACCATAATTCCAGACACCCTAGACCCACTCCAATTCACATACTGCCCCAACAGATCCACAGATGACACAATCTCTATTGCACTTCACACTGCAGGAGTGGAGAAATATGATTTCTTTCTTTCAGCATCTTGAGAGAATGTGAATGCTCAGTTTGATAAGGTCTGTTGAAGTGCTGTTTTTATCAGAATCATAAAAGCTAAAAGTACTTCAATCACATAAAATATGCATCAAAGCCGAATTGACATCTTATAAGAAACATGTTGGGTTGTTTCCCCAGCTTTCTATTTCCTTACAACTGGTCGAACTGATGTTACTTGGCAATTTCGCACAGAAAATCTTTCCCGTTTTTTTTTTTTTTTGTTATTTCATTTTCTCGGCAGTCTCTAAACTTCTTTGCTCTATAAAAGATGACAGGGCTGTAACTCTACCGATGTCAACTAGATTGAAGCATTTATTCTATTGATTATGACATTATGACATTTCTTTTTAATAAAAAGCAACCGTTTATTTTGCCTTCAAGGGCAACATATACAGTGAGCACCATAATTCATTGGACAGTGACCGGTTTTTTGTTATTTTGGTTCTGTACACTAGCACTTTGAGTTTGATAGGATACAATGACAATGAGGGTGAAGTGCAGTCTTTCAGCTTTCATTTTAGGGTATTTTCATACATATCGGATGAACCGTTTAGAAATTATAGAAGCTTTTGTACATAGTCCCCCACATTTTCGGGCATCAAAAAACATTGGACAGTTTAACATAATGTAGAAATAACTAATCATTGTTAATATTTGGTCGCATGTCCTTGGCATGCAATGACGGCTTGAAGTCTGCGATGCATCGACATCACCAGACGCTGGGTATCTTCCCTGGTGATGCTCTGTCTGGCCTGTACTGCAGCCATCGTCAGTACCTTTAGTGCCTTGTTGCATGATGAAGTGTCGTAAAATGAGTTTGGAGGCATTTGGTTTTATCTGAGCAGATAAAATATTTCTGTAGATTTCAGAATTCATTGTTCTACTTCTGTCTGCAGTCACATCATTGATGAAGACAAGTGAGCCTGTTCCACTGGCAGCCATACAGGCCCAGGCCATAACACCCCCCCCCCCCCCCCCCACCATGTTTCACGAATGAGGTGGTATGCTTTGGATCATGAGCATGTCTTTTTTTCTCCACACTTTCCTCTTTCCATCATTCTGGTACATCTCATCTGTCCACAATACTTTTTTCCAGAACTCTTGGGGCTCTTTTAGGTGCTTTTTAGCAAACTGTAATCTCGCCTTTCTGTTCTTCAGGCTTATCAGTGGTTTGCATCTTGTAGTGTCCTGCTGGTGTAGTCTTCAAAGTATGTTAGACTTTGACACATCTACACCTGCATCCAGCAGAGTGTTTTTGATCTGCTGGTCTGTTGTCACTTTTCTTCACCATAGAGTGTATTCTCCGGTCATCCACTACAGTGGTCTTCCTCAGTCTACCGGCTCTTTTGACATAATTGAGTTCACCAGTTGTTTTTCTCTTGTTAATGATGAACCAACTGTTGACTTGGGCATGCCCAGGGTTTTTGCAATGTTCCTGATTGATTGATTTTCATTTGTGAGCCTTATGATGGCCAGCTTCATCTGCATCGACACTGCTGTCTTCCTCATGTTGTAACACCCCAACAACAACCTCCAAATGCAATAGCAAAGTCTAGAATCAATACTATTCATCAGCAGCTCCCCTGCATTCACTAACGACACAAATGAATACACCTGCTTAACGACACACATCTGTGAAGCCAATTCAACAAATACTTGTAGTACCTTAAAATGGGGGGACCATGTACAAAAGGTGCTGTCATTTCTAAAGGGTTCATTCGATATGTATGAACATACCCTCAAATTAAAGCTGACAGACTGCACTTCACCCTCATTGTCATTGTATCCTTTCAAACTCAAAGTGCTAGAGTACAGGACCAAAATAACAAAAAAATGGTCACTGTGCAATGAATTATGGTGCTCACTGTAATATCAGAAGAGAAGCTGCATGTAACAAATTATCGACCAGTTGGCCAAAATGTCGGAAATTATAAATAGAAACTTATCTAAATCAGGCAAAAAGCATCCTGTACCACCTGTCAAAAAAACATTTCCACTGTCGTTAATTTACAGGACATTTTCTATATTAGCAGATTAGGGTTGGGTGCAGACCTCAGATTTTCACTTCATCACATATAGTCGGACGGTTGCAGATGGGTTATTAGCAATTGCGGGAGGGTGAGGGTGAACAAACAGCTGACCTGCGCACCACAAGAGCACGTCCCCATTCATATTGACGGGGTTGTAGTGGAGCATGTTGAGAGCTTCAAGTTCCTCATGTCAACATCACTCAGCATCTATCATGGTCCACACACACCAATGCCTCTTCCCCCTCAGGAGGCTGAAAAGATTTGACAAGGGCCCTCAGATCCTCAAAAAGCTCTATAGCTGCACCATTGAGGGAATCTTCCCTGGCTGCATCACCGTTTGGTGTGACAACTGCTTGAGATTCGACTGCAAGACGCTACAGAGGGTAGTGCGTACATCCAAGTACATCACTAGGGCTAAGCTCTAGTACCAGGCAGTACCAAATTAAGGCCCTAACAATTGTCAAAGGCTCCAGACACCCAAGTCATAGACTGTTCTCTCTGCTACCGCACTGCAAGCAGTACCGTTGCACCAAGTCTGGAACCAACAGGACCCTGAACAGCTTCTACCCCCAAGCCATAAGACTGATAAATGGTTAGCTATATAGTAAACCAAATAGCTACCCTGACTATCTGCATTGACCCTTTTTTGCACAAGCTTTTTTGTCTCATCACATATGCTGATACTACTGTTTACTATCTGTCACTTTATTCCTAGTTATATGTCTAAGGTAGATACACATACAGTATCTACCTCAATTACCTCGTATCCCTGCACATCGACTTGGTACTGGTACCCCTTGTACAGTATATAGCCAAGTTATCATTTCTCATTGTGTAATTATTATTACTTTTATTATTATGTATTTTACTTTTCTAATATTTCTCTATTTTCTCTCTCTGCATTGTTGGGAATGGCCTGTAAAGTAAGCATGTCACTGTTAGTCCACACTTGTTGTTGACGAAGCATGTAAAAAAATATTGTATTGTTAATGTAATAATGTATTTTCCAAGTCACAATACATTGACAAATTATGTGATCACACATTGTTCACAAATGTCCAGGGCCCAGTGATCTTAACCTTAAGATGCTTTTAGGAAACCATGCCAAGTCAATTTCCTAATTCCACAGTCTGTTTTACAGAGGGTAAGTATCTGAATCAGAGGACGGGCATCTCAATACTGCATGTACTGACCGTGTAAAACCAAATCAAATTAGATTTTTCATGTAAACTTGTTTAGCAGATGTTATTATACAGGTGAAGCAGAATGCTTGTGTTTCTAGCTCCAACAGTGCAGTAATATCTATTTAACAGTCTGATGGCCTTGAGATAGAAGCTGTTTTTCAGTCTCTCGAACCCAGCTTTGATGCACCTGTACTGACCTCACATTCTGGATGATAGAGGGGTAAACAGGCAATGTCTCAGGTGGTTGTTGTCCTTGATGATCTTTTTGGCCTTCCTGTGTCAACGGGTGCTGTAGATGTCCTGGAGGGCAGGTAGTTTGACACCGGTGATTCGTTGGCTAGACCGCACCACCCTCTGGAGAGCCCTGCGGTTGAAGGTGTTACAGTTGCTGTACCAGGCGGTGATACAGCCTGACTGCATGCTCTCAATTGTGCATCTGTAAAAGTTTGTGAGGGCTTTAGGTGCCAAACCAAATTTCTTCAGCCTCCTGAGGTTGAAGAGGCGCTGTTGCACCTTCTCAAATAAAATCTAATTGTATTTGTCACATGCGCCGAATAAAACCGGTGTAGACCTTACAGTGAAATGCTTACTGATAATCCCTTAAAACTTCTTAAGGCTAGGGGGCAGTATTTTGATGTCCGGATGAAAAGCGTGCCCAAAGTAAACTGCCTGCTACTCAGGCCCAGAAGCTAGGATTTGCACATTATTAGTCAATTTGGATAGAACACTCTGAAGTTTCTAAAACTGTTTGAATAATGTCTGTGAGTATAACAGAACTGATTTGGCATGCGAAACCCCGAGCACAATCCCATCCAGCATTTTTTTATTTTTAGGTCAATGTGTTTTCAATTGGTTTTCTAACAGAAGCTCTTTTTAATAGGAATTTGCTTGCAGTTCCTATGGCTTCTACTAGATGTCAACAATCTTTAGAAATTGGTGTCCTATGGCTTCCACTAGATGATTTTCTTTTGAGAAATGAAGAAATAGCCCTGTTATTTCCATGTGTCACTCAGAGGGACTCAAGTCTTTTGGTGCGCGCGACCTGGAACGTGATTCACTTTGTTTGCGTCCGGTATTGAACACAGTTCATCCCATCTTAAATTTGATCAATTATTTTCATTTTAGGATACCTAAGGTTGGATTAGGAAAGTTGTTTGAAATGTTTGGACCAAGTTTACAGGTAACTTATTAGATACTTTGTATGCATGTTGGGTGAGTTGAAACTGGTGTATTTCTGAATCAAACGCGCCAAATAAATTGACATTTAGGGGATATAAAGAAGAAATTTATCGAACAAGGGCGAGTTGAAACTGGTGTATTTCTGAATCAAACGCGCCAAATAAATTGACATTTTGGGGATATAAAGAAGAAATTTATCGAACAAAAGGACCATTTATGATGTTTCTGGGACATTTTGGCGTGCCAACATAAGAAGATTTTCAAAGGTAAGGCATGAATTATATCATTATTCCTGATTTTGTGTCGCACCTGGCTGGTTGAAATAGTATATTCTTGTGTTTGTATGCAGGGTGCTGTCCTCAGATAATCGCATGGTCTGCTTTCGCATAAAGCCTTTTTGAAATCTGACACTGTGGCTGAATGAACAAAAAGTTAAGCTGTATTTTGATGTATAACACTTGTATGTTTAATGAATTCTTATTATGAGTCTTTCTGTTTTTGAATTTAGCGCACTGCAATTTCACTGGATGTCAAATCAATCCCGTTAACGGGTTCCGAGCGCGAATGGGGGTGAAGGGATCCCTAAGAGGTTTTAACCTGTTATGGCTGCAATCCTGATATCGGGATCGATATGACAACTACCAGTGAAAATAGAGAGTGCCAAAATTCAAACCACAGAAATCTCATAATTACAATTCCTAAAACATACATGTGTTTTATATAATTTAAAATTTTTGTTGTTAATCCCACCAAAGTGTCCGCGAAAGCACTACAAACAATTATGTTAGGTCTCCACCAAACCACAATAAGCACAGCCATTTTCCAGCAAAATATAGCCTTCACAAAAAACAGACATAAAGAAAAAAATTACACAATACATGCATGTTTTATTTGATAAAGTTCATATTTATATTGAAAAAATCTGAGTTTAAATTGACGCGTTAGATTCACTAGTTCCAAAAACATCAAGTGATTTTGCATAGCCACATCATTCAACAGAAATACTCATCATAAATGTAGATGATAATATAGTTATACACATGGAATTATAGATATACCTCTCCTTAATGCAACCGCTGTGTCAGAGTTCAAAAAAAAATTACGGAAAAAGAAATGCATGCAATAATCTGAGACGGAGCTCAATTTAAAAACACCACAGCCGCAAAGATGGCGTCAACATAAACAAGAAGTTACATGATAAATATTCCCTTACCTTTGATGATCTACATCAGAAAGCACTCCAGGAATCACAGGTCCAAAATAAATGTTTGTTTTGTTCGAAAATGTCCGTTACTTATGTCCAAATACCTTCTTTTGTTAGAGCGTTTGGTATACATATCCAAACACTAATTCTGGTCAGCGTTATATCGGACAAAAACTTCAAAAAGCTATATTACCGGTCAAAGAAATATTTCAAACTAAGTACAGAATCAAACATTGGGATGTTTTTAACATATAGCTTCAATAAAGTTCCAACCGGAGTATTCCTTCTTGTCTTCGTGAGCCATGGAACTATGTAAGTGACTACCATGTGGAAAAAGTGGGATCACAAAATGGCTGCTTGATGGACAGCTGATATATTCTGCTCTCATTCACTCCCACAACAACATAGAAGCCTCATTATAATTTCTATTGATGGTTGACATATAGTGGAACCCCTAAGCAGTGCAACATCATTCATATCTCAAGGGGATTTCATTGGGGACATTGGTGAATATATACAAGCTCCGATTTCTGACTTCCTGTTTTGATTTCAACTCAGGATTTTGCCTGCCAATATGAGTTATGTTATACTCACAGACATCATTCAAACAGTTTTAGAAACTTCAGAGTGTTTTCTATCCAATACTAATAATAATATGCAAATATTAGCAACTATGACTGAGTAGAAGGCCATTTGATATGGGCACATTTTCATCCAAGCTACTCAATACTGCCCCTGTAGCCATAAAAAGTTAACCTGTTTAAAGTTTAAAGTCCAAACTGTCAATGACTGATGTGGTGTACTCCTCAATGCCATTGGAGGAATCATGGAACATATTCCAGTCTGTGCTAGCAAAACAGTCCTGTAGCTTAGCATCTGCTTCATCTGAACACTTATTTGTAGACCGAGTCACTGGTGCGTCCTCCTTTAATTTTTGCCCTCATCCCCTCTTTACACCACTTACTCTCTGTTGTCATCTATGCATAGTCACTTTAATAACTCTACCTTCATGTACATACTACCTCAAATAACTGGTGCCCCCGCACATTGACTCTGTATCGGTACCCCCAAGTATATATTCTCACTATTGTTATTTCACTGCTGCTCTTTAATTACTTGTTACTTTTATCTCTTATTCTTCTCTGTATTTTTTACTTCTTGGGACTAGGGGGCAGTATTTTGATGTTTGGATGAAAAACATGCCCAAATGAAACTGCCTATTTCTCAGGCCCAGAAGCTATAATATGCATATAGTTGGCAGATTAGGATAGAAAACACTCTAAAGTTTCCAAAACTGTCAAAATATTGTCTATGAGTATAACAGAACTGATATTGCAGGCGAAAACCTGAGGAAGTCCAACCAGGAAGTGCCTCTTATTTTGAAACCTCTCTGTTCCATTGCATGCCTATCCTCCATTTAAAGGGATATCAACCAGATTCCTTTCCCTATAGCTTCCACAAGGTGTGACTAGTCTTTAGACATAGTTTCAAGCTTTTATTTTGAAAAATAAGCGAGAATGATCGCATTGCGTAAGTGGGGGCTCTCAGAGTGAGTTTTGCGCTAGAGTAAAGCGGCCATTGTTTCTCCCGGTGTTATTGAAAAACCTACACACCCGGTTGATATATTATCAAATACATATTTTAAAAACAACCTGAGGATTGATTATAAAAAACGTTTGACATGTTTCTGTGGACATTATGGATATTATTTGTAATTTTTGTCTGCGTTGTGGTGACCGCTCTTTCCTGTGGATTTCTTAACATAACGCGACAAACAAACGGAGGTATTTTGGGTATAAAAATAATCTTTATGGAACAAAATTAACATTTGCTGTGTAACTGGGAGTCTCATGAGTGAAAACATCCAAAGATCATCAAAGGTAAATTATTAATTTGATTGCTTTTCTGATTTTAGTGACCTATCAACTTAATACTTAGTGTACATAATGTTTTGCTTGGGCTATCGATAAACTTACACAAACGTTTGAATTGCTTTCGCTGTAAAGCATAAATTCAGCAGATGTTGACGAAAATGATCCCGCTAACGGGGGATAGGTGCGCCAAGAAGTTAAACTGCGTTGTTGGTTAGAAGCTCGTAAGTAAGCATTTCAGTGTATGGTCTACCGAAAGGTCTACTGGTATTCCTGTTGTATTCGTTGCATGTGACTAATACAATTTTAATTGATTTGATTCGATTTGTGTGTGGTTTTAGTGCCAGCATCGGTCTGTGGTGGTATGAAATCAAATTAAAACCCTCTAGGTAAATAGTTTGGTCTACAGCTTATCATGAGATACTCTACCTCAGGCGAGAAAAACCTCAAGACTTCCTTAGACAAGCTGTTGTTTAAATAAATGCATAGGCCCCCGCCCCGTGTCTTACCAGAGGCTGCTGTTCTGTCCTGCTGATAGAGTGTATAACCCGCCAGCTGTATTTTCTTAATGTCATTGTTCAGCCACAACCCGGTGAAACATTATATTTTACATTTTTTAATGTCCCCTTGGTAGGATAAACGTGCTTTAAGTTCGTTCCATTTATTTTCCAGTAATTGAACATTAGCTAGCAGGATGGGAGGCAAGGGCAGATTAGCCACTCGTCGCCTGATGCTCACAAGACACCCTGAACTCTGAAGTCTCCGTTTCCTTCGCCAGCGAATAATGGGGATCTGGGCCTGGTCGGGTGTCTGTATTATATCCCTCCCGTCCAACTCTTTGAAGAAGAACTCTTTGTCCAGTTTGTGGTGAGCAATCGCAGTTCTGATGTCCAGAAGCTCTTTTCGGTCATAAGAGACGGTAGCAGCAACATTATTTACAAAACAAGTTAAGAACAACACGAAAAGACAAACAAAATAGCATGGTTGGTTATGAGCTGATAAGAAGGCAGCCTTTCCCTTCAGCGCCATCACTTCCTCACCATACTGTCTGTGTAGGTGGACCATTTCAGAATGTCAGTGATGTGTATGCCAAGGACCTTGAAGATTTCCACCTTCTCCACTGCCGTCCCATCGATGTGGATAGGGGGGTGCTCCCTCTGCTGTTTCCTGAAGACCACAATCAGCTGCTTTGTTTGGTTGACGTTGGGTGAGAGGTTATTTTCCTGGCACCACAATCCCAGGGCCCTCACCTCCTCCCTGTAGGCTGCCTTGTAATTGTTGGTAGTCAGGTCTACTACTGTTCTCTCATCTGCAAACTTGATGATTGAGTTGGAGGCGTGTGTGGCCACACAGTCATGGTGGAACAGGGAGTACAGGAGGGGACTGAGCACACATCCTTGTGGGGCCCCAGTGTTGAGGATCAGGGAAGTGGAGGTGTTGTTTCCTACCTTCACCACCTGGGGATGGCCCGTTAGGAAGTCCAGGACCCAGATGCACAGAGTGGGGTTCAGACCCAGGGCCTCGAGCGTAATGATGAGCGTGGAGAGTACTATGGTGTTGATTGCTGAGCGATAGTCAATGAACAACATTCTTACATAGGTATTCCTCTTGTCCAGATGGGATAGGGCAGTGTGTAGTGTGATGGCGATTGCATCGTCTGTGGATCTGTTGTCAGTTGTCTAGGTTGTCAAGTAAGGTAGAGGTCATATGATCCTTGACTAGTTTCACAAAGCAATTCATGATGACAGAAGTGAGTGCTATGGGGTGATAGTCATTTATTTCAGTTACCTTTGCTTTCTTGGTACAGGAACAATTGTGAACATCTTGAAGCATGTGGAGATAACAGACTGAGCTAGGGAGAGATTTAATTTGTCCATAAACACTCCAGCCAGCTGGTCTGCGCATGCTCTGAGGACGCGACTAGGGATGCCATCTGGGCCGGCAGCCTTGCGAGGGTTAACACACTTAAATGTCTCACCCTCTTCAGTCAAGGAGAAGGAGAGCCCACAGTCCTTGGTAGCGGGCCGTGTCGGTTGAAGAAGGTGTTTTGCTTGTCCGGAAGCAAGACATCGGTGTCAGCGACATGGCTGTTTTTCCCTTTGTAGTCCATGATTGTCTGTAGACCCTGCCACATATGTCTCATGTCTGAGCCGTTGAACTGCGACTCCACTTTGTCTCCATACTGACAATTTGCCTGTATGATTGCCTTACGGAGGGAATAACTACACTGTTTGTATTCAATTATTTTCCCGGTCTCCTTGCCAAATGCAATGGGTCACACTTTCAGTTTTGTGTAAATGCTGCCATCTATCCACAGTTTCTGGTTAGAGTAGGTTTTAATAGTCAGAGAGGGCACAACATCTCCTATCCACTTCCTGATGAACTCAGTCATCGTATCAGTGTATTCATCAATGTTGTTCTCGGAGGCTGCCTGGAACATATCCCAGTCCGAGGGATCAAAACAATCTTGAAGCGTGGATTCCGATTGGTCAGACAAGTTCTGAATAGTCCTTAGCACTGGTACTTCTGGTTTGAGTTACAGCCTACAGCAAAATGGAATCGTGATCAGATTTGCCGAAGGGAGGGCGGCGGTTCCCAGAAGTTGGAGTTGCTGTGGTCGAGTGTTTTATCAGCGTGAGTACTGTAGTCAATGTGGTGACAGAACGTTTTCCTCAAATTTGCTTTGTTTAAAATCCCCAGCTACAATAAATGCGGCCTCAGGATATATGGTTTCCAGTTTGCATAATGTCCAGTGAAGTTCTTTGAGGGCCGTCGTGGTATCGGCTTGAGGGGGAATATACACGGCTGTGACTATAACTGAAGAGAATTCTCTTGGGAAGTAATACGGTCTGCATTTGATTGTGAGGTATTTTAGGTCAAGTGAACAAAAGGACTTGAATTCCTGTAAGTTATCACAATCACACCATGAGTAGTTAATCATGAAACATACACCCCCGCCCTTCTTCCCGGGGAGATATTCCTGTCTGTGCGATGAACTGAGAACCCAAGTGGCTGAATGGACTCAGACAGTTTTTCCCGAGAGAGCCATGTTTCCGTGAAACAGAGTATGTTACAATCCCTGATTGTCTCTTTGAAAGGAAATCCTTGCTCTGAGCCCATCAACTTTATTATTCAGAGACTGAACATTAGGGAGTAATATACTTGGAAGCGGTGGGTGCTGTGAGCATCTTCTGAGTCAGACTAAAAGTCTGCTCCGAGTACCTATTTTCCACCGGCAGAGTTTTGGAACAGCCTCTGGGATCAGTTCAATTGCCCTGGGGGGTACGAACAAAGGATCCGGTTCGGGAAAAGCTTATTCCCGACTTTAATGCTGGTAATGCTGGTGAGTTACCGCCGCTCTGATAATCCAAAAGTTCTTCCCGGCATATTGTGAAAACACCAGAAATGTCCTGGGCTAATAACGTAAAAAATAACATATAAAAAAAACAAAATACTGCAAAGTTTTCTAAGAGCTTGACGCATGGCAGCTCTATCCAACGGCACCATTTTCTTGTTGTTGATACCATAGGAGAAGGTCATTCATTTGGCTGAGAGTCATCTCATAAACAACACCTTCAAATGTGGATTGGTCTGGACTGAGCAGTGTGATATAGGGGGATTTGAGGACTGTCCATGCTGTGAAATGACTTCTGCTCAGTGAGTGGACTCCCTAAGGTTGCTGCTAGTGCTGACATCACCAGAAGGCTTGATAATCTCCTGGTTATGGAGTTGGCTGTTTTAGCGGGTTGGTTATTCTTTGAGCTTCAGAGATCAATGACTACAAGCCACTTCTGGAATGTTACAAGGTCCAAGGGGAAGGAGGGACAGCAAGTTATGTCTGCTTTGAGACCAATCAGACATATTTGCCCGTAAGCCATTAATTTCTCATTAATTGCATGATTAATTTGTCACTAAATTGGTTACTTTTTACTCATCGTTACATACATGACAGTGGATGTATGCTGAGCTTCAATAATTGCCCCTATTATCCCAATTTATATTGGGTAAATCTGCACATATTTGCATGTCATCTGGCGGGAGAGAAGAGAGATCTTAAAACCAGAGGGTAACTCAATGAACTTGAGAAAGGTCATTTTAAGCGAGTGGTTGTAGGAATAAGCTGCAGATGTTGTCACCTTTTTCAAAGTACAGTAAAGTCATCCACATAGAGAGGAGGAAATGGTGGGATTGTACATCATAATGTTTAACTTCATACTTCTGAGTCAAAAAACTTTTGAAATTGTATTTTTTTTTTTATAAAATATTTTAGTGCCACAGTATTGCAGTGATGACAGATTTTTGTCATAAAACCATGGATTGTCTTGGATTGGCTAGTCTCCCATGCATAACAGCTTTGATGTTGAGATCAATTTAATCCCCCAGTGGATGTATTCCTATCTTTTTTCCTGGTGCACTGGCACACAGGCTAGCAACTAACATCCTATCTGACATTGTACTTGGCCTAATGCGGTTGCTTTAATTGTGTATTTTACTAGTACCCTCAATAAGCCTTCATGTCTTTTCAGACTGCAGTCTTCACCATTGTCTAAAAGTGACCAGGTTAATTGTCCCTTTCCCCTTTATACATCAGTCCTGGGGAGATCATTTTTTTGCAGTATGAGGTGCTGTGAACCTTTTGACTTCAATTTCCTTGCCGTGGCAGAGTTAAATTAGAGGGATGCTTCAAAGCTTGCCACAGCTCTCTGGCCTCTGCAACGATGGCTAGGTTACAAGTTAAAGAGAGGGAGGTACAGCCACTATGGACCTTCTCTGTGCCTTTTCCTCTCACATCGCTAGACGATGATGAGTCTCCGGAATACTGATTGCTAGATGATGAGTCTCTGAAATGTTCACACACTTTATTCCAGGTCAGACAGAAATCTTCTTTGCAACACAATGTTTTAATGGATAACAGCTTCTTCTCTTGAGGGTCTTTCAACATTACCACCTTAAGGGACAGTTTAATGTTTTTGAAACCAAAGAAACAAAGTGGAAATATGATGTTGTCATAAATGTAAACAGCAACTAGCTAATTAAAGCCATTTCTCTGAATTCTGTTTTTGTGCAATTATGGGTTGTTTTACTGCTTTGGGCTGGGTTTCCCATATTCAATGTATCTTTACGGTTGTTTTTACTTAAGTAAAACTTTAAGATGAAATCCTTCAAATAACACCACAGAGTAACACTATTAGGTTCTGGTAGTTTTGCCAGTATAGACCATGCCACAGGTACAGGTCATCATGGAAATGATGTGAGTAAAGTTACCATTATGTGGGCAGCAGGTAGCCTGGCTGGCTCAAATACCCGAGTCGACAGGGTGAAAAATCTGCCAATGTGCCATTGAGCAAGGAACTTATCCCTAATTTGTATTAGGGGCACCATACTACTATGGCTGACACTGTAAATCAACACAGTAAACTGCACCTATCTGGTGTATGTGACAATAAAACATCTACTACATGTGATTATAGGGAATATGACTGAGGTCCTGTCATGTTATATCAATATTGAAGTTATGTTCATGACAACCTGAGGTGGCAGGTAGCCTAGTGGTTAGAGCGTTGGACTAGTAACCGGAAGGTTGCAAGATAAAATCCCCGAGCTGACTAGGCAGTTAACCCAATGTTTCTAGGCTGTCATTGAAAATAAGAATTTGTTCTTAACTGACTTGCCTAGTTAAGTAAAGGTAAAAAACTAATATAGGTATTACATTGTAACATTTGAAAAAGTGTTGTCTAATTTTGTATTCTAATTGCAAATTACTGGTCAGCATCTATGAAGCAATAACACTGGCTTCTGAGTGTACTGAGGCTGCACTAGTGTATCAAACATTAATTTTGATTAACTCCTTCTCATCTGAGTAAGTAATGACACAGCTACTTTGATAAATGGCAAGCACTAGTTGTTTGTGTGTGTATTTGTCAGTGGTGTAAAGTACTTAAGTAAAAGTACTTTAAAGTACTACTTAAGTCATTTTTGGGGTATCTGTACTTTACTTTACTATTTATATTTTTGAGAACTTTTACTTTAACTTCACTACATTCCTAATGAAAATAATGTACTTTTTACTCCGTACATTTTCCCTGACATCCAAAAGAACTCGTTACATTTTGACAGGAAAATGGTCCAATTCACACCCTTATCAAGAGAACATCCATGGTCATCCCTACTGCCGCTCATCTGGCGGATTCACTAAACACAACTACTTTGTTTGTAAATTATGTCTGAGTGTTGGCGTGTGCCCCTGGCTATCATTCAAATTTTAAAAAATAACACAAAAAATGAACCGTCTGGTTTGCTTAATATACAGAATTTGAAATGGTTTATACTTTTACTTTACCTTTTGATACTTTGATACTTTGATAGCAATTCCATTTGCTTTGATACTTAATTAGGGGTTGGCGTCCCGTCAACGGGAGGTTCCCAAAGATTCCCAAAGATTGGAAAGCTTCAACGGTCATCCCCCTCTTCAAAGGAGGAGACACTCTAGACCAAAACTGCTACAGACCTATATCTATCCTACCCTGCCTTTCTAAGGTCTTCGAAAGCCAAGTTAGCAAACAGATTACCGACCATTTCGAATACCACCATACCTTCTCTGCAATGCAATCTCGTTTCAGAGCTGGTCATGGGTGCACCTCAGCCATGCTCAAGGTCCTAAACGATATCATAACCGCCATCGATAAGAGACATTACTGTGCAGCCGTATTCATCGACCTGGCCAGGGCTTTCGCCTCTGTCAATTACCACATTCTTATCGGCAGACTCAACAGCCTTTTGGTTTCTCAAATGATTTCCTCGCCTGGTTCACCAACTACTTCTCTGATAGAGTTCAGTGTGACAAATCAGTGGGCCTGTTGTCCGGACCTCTGGCAGTCTCTGTGGGGGTGCCACAGGGTTCAATTCTCAGGCCGACTCTCTTCTCTGTATACATCAATGATGTCGCTCTTGCTGCTGGTGATTCTCTGATCCACCTCTATGCAGACTACACCATTCTGTATACCTCTGGTCATTCTTTGGACACTGTGTTAACTAACCTCCAGACGAGCTTCAATGCCATACAACTCTCCTTCCGTGGCCTCTAACTGCTCTGAAATGCAAGTAAAACTAAATGCATGCTCTTCAACCGATCGCTGCACGCACCTGCCTGCCCGTCCAGCATCACTACTCTGGACGGTTCTGACTTAGAATATGTGGACAACTACAAATACCTAGGTGTCTGGTTAGACTGTAAACTCTCCTTACAGACTCACATTAAACATCGCCAATCCAAAAATGACATCTAGAATCGGCTTCCTATTTCACAACAAAGCGTCCTTCACTCATGCTGCCAAACATACCCTTGTAAAACTGACCATCCTACCGATCCTCGACTTCGGCGATGTCATTTATAAAATAGCCTCCAACAGTCTACTCAACAAATTGGATGCAGTCTATCACAGTGCCATCCGCTTTGTCACCAAACCCCATATACTACCCACCACTGCGACCTGTGCGCTCTCGTTGGCTGACCCTCGCTTCATACTCATCGCCAAACCTACTGGCTCCAGGTCATCTACAATTCTCTGTTAGGTAAAGTCCCACCTTATCTCAGCTCACTGGTCACCATAGCAGCACCCACCTGTAGCACTCCAGCAGGTATATCTAAATGGTCACCCCCAAAGCCAATTCTTACTTTGGCCGCCTTTCCTTCCAGTTCTCTGCTGCCAATGACTGGAATTAACTGCAAAAACCACTGAAGCTGGAGACTCATATCTCCCTCACTAGCTTTAAGCACCAGCTGTCAGAGTAGCTCACAGTTCACTGCACCTGTACATAGCCCATCTGTAAATAGCCCATCCAACTACCTCATCCCCATATTTTATTTATTTATCTTGCTCCTTTGCACCCCAGTATCTCTACTTGCACATTGATCTTCTGCACATCTACCATTCCAGTGTTTAATTGCTGTATTGTAATTACTTCACCACCATGGCCTATTTATTGCCTTACCTCCCTTATCCTACCTTATTTGCACATACTCTATATAGACTTTTCTATTGTATTATTGACTGTGTGCTTGTTTGTTCCATGTGTAACTCTGTGTTGTTGTATGTGTCGAACTGCTTTGCTTTATCTTGGCCAGGTCGCAGTTGCAAATGAGAACTTCTTCTCAACTAGCCAACCTGGTTAAATAAAGGTGAAATATACATATTTTTAAATAAATAAAACGGGACAGTTGTAACTCATGCAGCGCCTTGTGTCACAATTGCAGATATTAGAGAATCAACAAATGTCGGTACATATAAGTGTCTTGTATCTGCACTGTCCAATTTACAGCAGCTATTCCCGAGAAAAAAGGCCATGCTATTGTTTGAGGAGAGCTCCTAACAACAAAACACTTTTTTCACCGCTACAGGTTTGATAAATTCACCTCTGAAGGTGAAATCATATTCTGAAATCTTGCTCTGATTTATTATCCAAAGGGTCCCAGGGATAACATGAAGTGTTGTTTTGTTAGATAAAATCATTTTTCATATCCTAAAAAGGTCCATATAGCATGCACGATCGATTTTGTATTTCCACTTGTTCAATTTGCAAAGAAAGGAATCTGTCAAAATCTAACCCTAAACGTTGTTTCAACCAGTAAAATCACATTTGTATGTATTCCTCAGAGATCCTAGAATGTAACCAGACTTCACTATATCATTAGGGGTGTAGTATATCCTATAGGACACCAAATTCGGTCAGAGAGTGACGCCTTCATGACACGACGATGACTCAGGTTGTCTTCACTTGATCAACTCTAACTTTATCAAATAAGCACCAATCGGGGTCAAACAAAGCTAGCTAGATAGCCAATGATCTGGGCTTTACGGGAGTTAAAGAAACCCTGTATCTGTCACAAAATGTAGCTGCTAACCTTGTGCGTCAGCATGCCTTTTCCTTTAGGGAAAAAATTATAAGGATATTCAGAGTTATGAAGTTATGAAACCTGGTTGTTTTGCAAATGTTGAACTTATAATATGGCTACTAATTCTGGAAAAGCTGAAAAGTCCAAGTATACAGATTTGAAGATATTCTTGCAGAAAAATGTAATATGAATGCAAATGTCTCCTTCACAATTTGCCCAAATGTACCTGGGTGACTTCACACTAAATGTCATGAAGTTCGCTCATACTTCAACTTTACACATACACTGCTGTCACCTTGTGGACACCATCGGAATTACAACCAGCGTGATGGCTAGAAGTGGGACCTTTCTGTTGCATTTCAAAGATGGTGGTAGGAAAAAAAGTTTTTTTTTTGTATTTTCTTCTGTGAGATCTATTGTGTAATATTCTCCTACATTCAATTCACATTTCCACAAACTTCAAAATGTTTCCTTTCAAATGGTACCAAGAATATGCATATCCTTAGCTCAGCTTCAGGGCCTGAGCTAAAGGCAGTTAGATTTGGGTGTCATTTTAGGAGAAAATTGAAAAAAGGGGGCTATCTCTAAGATGTTTTAAGTACATTTAAAACCAAATACTTTTAGATTTTAACTGGGTGACTTTTACTTGAGTCGTTTTCTATTAAGGTATCTTTACGTTAAGGTATCTCTACATTAAGTATTACAAATTAGTACTTTTTCAACCACTGGTATTTGAGTGTGTATATGTGTGTGTGTACCTTAGGGTGAACATTTGGTTAAAGTACAGGACTATATGAACTGATGAATATTCAAAGGAATCCCTCAAAACATGAATCAGGGTGTATGAGTGCAAAAGTACTATTATTGCTCCTTCACAAATACGGGAAGGTAACATGCTACTTTCAGGTAGCCACCATGAAGAGCAAGCAGATGGTGAGCACAGATGTTCCTAGGTTGGGGAACAGTCTGCAGCCTGGCTCCTTTTCCCCTGGGCCCAGTCCATTTCAGTGGGGAACTCACCACAAGGTGTTCAGAATGGCAAGCACTATGGCTATGCTGGAACTGAAGCTAAAGGTTCACACCTCTCCTCTATATGGTTTCCTCTATGTGCCTTTTTCTCCCTCATTTGATTCTCATCTGAAGCTTGCTTGAGGAAATGTGTTTTCTAAATTACTGCGAAAGTAGAACACATACACCAAGCTTTCCTTTAATTGGGTAACTATTAAAGTTTTATTCACATTCAAGCAAAGTGAATATATTCACCATTATTTGTTACTTACATATAATTTTATAATGTTGGCAGTTTTCATAATATTCTACTTTTATATTGCAATTTGGATCTCCTGAGGCACAAGTTAATTCATAAAATCACTTTAAGAGTGTGGATTATTATTCCTTAATCAAAGTACTTTATTCTCCAAATACATTTTATTGGCCGTTTTTATTCGTGTTTATAAAGTGTTCCATTATATTTATTTATTTTCTCATCACTGGATGCTTTTACCATGTTCAGCCATAAATGGTACAGCACTAGCACATCTGATTTAAAATCATGTTTTTAATGAATTATCTTAAATAGCTATGTTTGAGCTGGACTGGAATAAAAGCATGCATAAATTGTGGCTCTCAAATACTGTTGTTGGCCTTATTTTCGATGCAGCTATTATCCAGCTTTGAAAAAGAAATGGAAGTTGTGATTTATTTTAACCTTTCATTTCTTAGAAACATAGTTGCATAGTCATTAAATATATAAGCACTCTATTTGTTGTTATATTTTTAAGATACGCAACCATAAAAATGTAATAACATTCTACTATAACACTGGGGGGAAATGCTTCCAATAAATGAATCTGATGGCTGCAACTCAATTGTATATTTTGTAATTACAATAAAAGGTACTGGGAAAGAACCAAAACATTTAAGGTGAATGGATTTTCCTTTTTTAATTTGATAACTCTTTCTTCCCTGTCAGTCCTTGTCAGTCAGAGCTGAGAGTTTGGAGGCATTTACCAGCCAAATCGATACATGGCCTACTGCATATTTTAAAGGAAATGAACTTAGCTCGTTTAAAGATGCCGATAAACAACATTAGAGCCGAGAGATTTGACGCATCAGGAAAAACATGTTCATCTATCAAACTTTGGATATGTTTAAAACTAAGTTTTGGTAAGCAACGTCAAACAGCACCAAACGCAATTAAAACAAGGTTTTTGCTTTTTCAATAAAAACATTGTTGAGTACATCAAGAAAATGTTTTAATGAATTGGCTGTTTGGTAAATGCATTGGAAACATAGATAACATAGTTAACTGATTGTACATTGATAACACTATTAAACTGTAGAGCAGTAGAGTGGGTAGGCCAATTCTAACAGTTTAAACTCCATGATCAGGACATCCCATGATCCATACTCACTTTAGTCTTCATCAACTCACTTCAATAAATATTCAGCGATGTAACTAGGATACAAATGAGCATTTTGCATAGGTGACATAACGTATATGTATATATGCAGATAAATTATTACAGCTAAACTAAAAAAAGTAGGAACACACAGAATGCCAAAAGTAGGTCGTCATCAGAGGGCCCAAAGAAGATACGTGCCTGAGCAGAGGGTGAGATAGAGGCAGGGCATGTGATCCTTCTGCGGTTTAGCATCTGGCCCGGGGTAGAGAAGCACTGTTGTGCTTTTTGCATATGTATATGAGTTATTGCTCCTGAGGGAGCCACTATATATCCAAAGGACCCGTGGATGGGTGACAATGAGGGCCTGGATTTCCTTCTTCTTTATCTGTGCCTGTCTCCCTCCTGATGTATCTCTCAGCACAACTTCAGATTGCCTCATCTATCATTGCCCTCAGATATGAAAATGTAGATCTCGACATTGGGCGAGTCACATTCTTACGAGCACAATCTGGGCGATCATGGGGGAGGTCCTCCATCGTAGATGGAGGGGAAATAGCATGAACATCTATTAATTTGATAATGTATTTGGACACTTTCTTTCACTCTTTCCTTAAATAACTGATGTAATGCATGTTGTCAAACCCAGATCAATCATTTATACAGTACCCATTTTAAATCCTCTTGCACACTTGCCACTTCCATGGTAGTAAACTTTTTCCTCCGTTTGTATAGTGAGAACTTACTTTGTGTAGTGGTAAACATATTTGAAGTCAATATTTGTATTACAACTGTTGCTGGGAGCAGAATAGCTATGTGACCACTATTGATTCATTTCAACTAGTACCAATATCAAGAACATGTCAATGATGCCAGTGCATATGGGCATGGCTGTAATCAACATCCTTGTGTTTCTCTGAAATGAAAGATGTTTTTCACCAGTGTTCTTAACTTGCCAGCTCTCTTTCTTTCATTTGTGTATTGTCTCCCCTTAATAAACTCTGATTAATTAAATTAGACTTAATGAAAGAGTAAACCATTTGCATTACACAAGGTCAATCACTATCTATTCTCAAACTTGGAATACTATAGCGGTTTATCTCATGGCTGAACCTTGATTTATCTTCCAGGAATAAACACTTCCTAAATACTGTATTCAAGAATGAATGACAGTCTATCTGGTGAACATGTATATATGATTGACCTTATAACTCTTGAACACATTACTGGTGCTTTTCCACTGCAGGGCCATGTTGGGCTGTGAAAATCATGGTTCCTATTTAATTTCCATTTGCCAATGGCCCGCCTGATTCCTGGAACGAAGCAGGATATTCAGCCTCGTTTGATATCTGTTACTGACCTCGAACCAAGTAGGCCAGTGGGTGGGCCGTTGGAAAATTGGCCGTACTCAGTGATTGGTCTCAGACAATGATTTCACAGTGTTTCAAATGCAGAAGCAACTGGATTCTTCCACCAGGAACGAAAAGGTCTTCAAACAAAGATGGGATACGTTAGCCAAGATAGGAATCCATCGGTTAGCAAAAATAATAAAAAACTCAAACAAGAATATATAAAGATAAAAGACCAAAACAACAAAATTGATCAGACCACAAAACACACCGGTGATTCAACACCATCGATGCTGTACTGGGATGCAGACCGGGAATGTCTAGTTGGGGGTCGCTGGATTCGACATCACCGACAGCGATATTTGAAGCCATGATGACCCCGAGCAATGATGATCAGCATGGTAATACATTGTTTGCAGCCAAATTACTATTTAGCATGCTACCAATGTCTTCAACCTCGCTAGTGAGAACTGCGTGAGATGTGAACCAGGGTCAACAGTTTCTCATATAAACATCCATGGAAGGCCAATGCCACAAACTTAACTACGTGTTCGACTACACATTATACATGCAAACATACTTCTCAGAGGATATTCCTGAACTTGAGGACTCAGAGGAAGCTGCGTGCTTGAATGGTGAAGCCACAACCACAAAGCCCTGAATCCCCAGACACTCGTGGTCCATCGACACAATCAATGCTCCTGCAACCCCTGACCCTGCACCCCCAGGTGCCAAGGGTCCATTCTTGGTTGGTAAACAGTTCAATATTAATTGATTGACATGTTCACTTGTTTAGCCCTAATCACACAATTTAGCTGTCTTCAACAGGGGTGGGCAATCTTATCCACAGAGGGCTTTTGTCATGACAGGGTTATGGTCCTAAACATTATTCAAGGAGACAGTATGGATCCAGGAATTTATATATAAAACTGTCACACTGATTCAATTAATCATATTCTGACCCAATACCTATATTATTTGCATCACTGGTGTATATGGTTGGTAGATCTGGTTGGCCCCACACTGGCCTTTGCTGGATAAGATTTAATCCATTTGAGACAATACATGGTTGGAGAAAAAAACTGCACTCACACTGGCTGTCCTCAGGTTTGCTTTGGAGTCAGTACCTGATCATTCCCGTACTGTACAAGCCATTGTTTCTGCCTATATATTTCCCCTGTACCTTGCCATCATTCCTGTACTGTACATGCCATTACTTCTGCCTATTTTCCCTGAACCTTGCGATTATTGTACTGTACCTCTCTGCGAGCACAACCAGCAAATGCCCGAACGTCATGTGGGAGACCGAGGCCTCATACCTGGAGACACTAGAGGCCCAGCGTCAGCAGCAGGATCAGCACATCAATCAGCTGCGTGAAGATGAGGCAGCAGCCAGCGCAGCAGACAGGTAAGCCAGGGCAGCTGAAATGGCCCAGCCCACCTTTTTAAACAATGCCACTTAATATAATGTTTACACACCCTACATTACGCATCTCATATGTATATACTGTACTCTATATCATCTACTGCATATTGCCATCTTTATGTAATGCATGTATCACTGGCCACTTTAAACTATGCCACTTGTATGTTTACATACCCTACATTACTCATCTCATATGTATATACTGTACTCAATACCATCTACTGCATCTTGCCTATGCCATTCTGTACCATCACTCATTCATATATCTTTATGTTCATATTCTTTATCCCTTCACAGTTGTGTGTATAAGGTAGTAGTTGTGGAACTGTTAGGTTAGATTACTCGTTGGTTATTACTGCATTGTCGGAACTTGAAGCACAAGCATTTCGCTACACTCGCATTAACATCTGCTAACCATGTTTATGTAACAAATACAATTTTATTTGATTAGATTTGAACAACAGAAATTGAAAGCCACATTCACAAGTGAATAAAAAATACATATTTTATATAAGAACTTCAACCAGTTTATTCTAGTGACATGTCTGCTGCTGGTGTCTGACATCATTTTATGGCTTGGATAAACTGTCCAAATGCATCTATGAAGCTGTTGTTTAATGTGGCTAGTGATACATTTTTCCCATCAATTTCCATCAATTTCCATTATTGAAGCTGGAGTTGAGTCAGTATGTTGGCAGCAGTCACACAATGTTAGTGGTGGCTGTTTAACCGTCTGATGGCCTTGAGATAGAAGCTGTTTTTCAGTCTCTCGGTCCCTGCTTTGATGCACCTGTACTGACCTCGCCTTCTGGATGATAGCGGGGTGAACAGTCAGTGGCTCGGGTGGTTGTTGTCCTTGATGATCTTTATGGCCTTCCTGTGACATCTGGTGGTGTAGGCAAGTAGTTTGCCCCCTGTGATGCGTGGCGCAGACCTCACTACCCTCTGGTGAGCCTTACGGTTGTGGGCGGAGCAGTTGCCATACCAGGCGGTGATACAGCCCGACAGGATGCTTTCGATTGTGCGTCTGTAGAAGTTTGTGAGTGCTTTTGGTGACAAGCCAAATTTCTTCAGCCTCCTGAGGTTGAAGAGGCGCTGCTGCGCCTTCTTCACAACACTGTCTGTGTGGGTGGACCAACTTTGAATTTAACCTACTGTTAAACAAAGACAATAATTTTGGAGCAATAAACTTCATAAACATGCTTACTTGTGCTGGTTTTAAATTGAGGAAATAAAGATTAGGCATACTATGATATTGCTACACTTTTGTTTAACAACAGTCAAACATTGGTCGGACATAGAAGATACAATTGTGTAGTAGGGCTTTCACAGGGGGTAAAAATACAAAACTAATAAGAACATACACTACAATTAAAAAGTTTGGGGTCACTTAGAAATGTCCTTGTTTTTGAAAGAAAAGCTAATTTTGTGTCTATTAAAATAACATCAAATTGATCAGAAATACAGTGTAGACATTGTTAATGTTGGAACACAGGAATGATGGTTGCTGATAATGGGCCTCCGTACGCCTTTGTAGACATTCCATAAAAATCTGCTGTTTCCAGCTACAATAGTCATTCACAACATTAACAATGTCAACACTGTATTTCTGACCAATTGATGTTATTTTAATGGACAAAAAATAGCTTTTCTTTAAAAAACAAGGACATTTCTAAGTGACCCCAAACTGTTGAACAGTAGTGTATGTCTAATGTTAAAATTAACATAAGGGAGTATATAGTAGTACTGTATTAATCATGTGATAGGAGGTACAGTAACCAGCAAAAAGGCAGAGAACCACTGAGCTAAGGGACCAGGCACTGTCTGTCATGCTAGCAGTTCTGTTGTTCCAGGCGCTTTATTGTTCAAAGGGAGCTGGATGGAGCTGGATGTCTGTGAGAGGAGAGAGGAAATCACAAAGAAAGAAAAAAGAGACCTGTTATTTATTTGCCTTGTGGTCATTTTCTCTTTATTTTCCCTACCTACACACCAGAGAGCAACAGCCTTTGTTTTTAGCAATAAATAGCAAAATATTCCGAATTTGTGGCCAGCTTCCACGGGGCAACGGCAATTCACTTTCAGAGAGGAACACAAAGGCGGAACACTGTATCCCGTCTCTCCATAACAGGACTCAGCCTGTTGCAGAGGAACTGGAAAGTCTCTGCCGACATGTCGATTTATCGATCCATTGGGTGCCTATAAATTGTGGAACACAGTGGTCCCACCACTCAGTTGACTGGCACAGGTCCAGACAGTGGGTGCTCACCTTCGGCTCTGCAACATGTGATAGATCTGAAACACATATACAGCATTGCAGATTGTTACTATAGGTTACTATGACTATGTAATGTTCCTTAGGGAAATAGTTTCTACCTCAGCACCTATTGCCCACTGACAGAGTTGCTTAGAGCAATTAAGAAAGATCCTGAGAGCAATCACAATTACCACACCAGATCAGACCGCCTGGACTCAGGTGATCAATAGAATGTGAGCTGGCCACTCCAGTCAACACATTACTCACCATAGCATAGAATAAAAAGTAGTTGAGGTTGGTTGATGAACAATGCTGAAAAAGAAACTTCCAGAAATAATCAAGGCATTCTCATGTAGTGAAAAAATGTTAAAGCCTTTGTTTTATGGCTTATGCATGGCAAGATTTTTTTTTTAAACACTGATGTGTTGTGGCTACAACAGCCTTCATCAGGGTGACAAACAATAGTGGTGGATAAATAGGTATATAACCCAACTCTCACAGGAAGTGACTAAATGCATTACCATGTGTAATTGATCAAGTAAAAAAAGTTGGGAAAAACATTCAAGACTCAAAGATAAACGAGAATGCGAGAATGCAACACCACAAAATGCAATATCATAAAAGGAAAATAAAAACGGTGTACACATGAACTCATATTACAAAACTTAAGAAATGGAGAACAAAATATCATGGAGAATAAAAAATATGAAGAACAAAAACATCTCTTACAGGAGGGGAGAACAATCAATTTCCTCATTTAGACCTGGCATACAGTGGCACTTAGTTTAAAGATCCAGAAAGGTGTGTGTTGTAGGAGACGTTTGAGACGATCGCCCGCCCAATTATCATACTTGAGTAAAAAATAAAAAATACCTTCACAGAAAATGACTCAAGTAAAAGTGAAAGTCACCCAGCAAAACACCACTTGAGTCAAAGTCTAAAAGTATTTGGTTTTAAATATACTTATCAAAGTAAATATAATATACGTAAGTATCAAAAGTTAAAGTTAAAGTATAAATCATATCACATTCATTATATTAAGCAAACCAGATGGCCCAAATGATTATTTCATTTTATTTACAGATAGCCAGGGGCACACTCCAACACTCGGACGTAATTTAAAAACAAAGCATTTGTAGTTTAGTGAGTCCACCAGATCAGAGGCATTAGGGATGACCAGGGATGTTTTCTTGATAAGTGTGCGAATTGGACCATTTTCCTTTCCTTGTAAACATTCTAAATGTAAAGACTCCTTTAGGGTGTCAGGGAAAATGTATGGAGTATAAAGTACATTGTTTTCTTTGGATTGTAGTTAAGTAAAAGTAAAAGTTGTCAAAAATATAAATAGTAAAGTACAGATACCCCAAATAACTACTTAAGTACTACTTTAAAGTACTTTCACTTAGGTAGTTTACACCACTGAATTTCTCCCACAAATTAAACCTAGTCCTGTTTTCAGCTCCACAGCAAATTGAAAACAACCAAGAATCAACAACCAGTGCGGTTTGGTTCGTCTAATGGAATTGTGCCATATAATGGAATGAACAATTCTTTCAGTGTTCGATCTTAAACAGTTTAATTCCCTAGTATTCATTCAATGTCAACAAATTATTGTTATTGTTGAGCTGGGCATAATTTACAGACTGTACACACTGAATAGGTCAGGTGCACTTCATGAGTACATCCATAAACCAATTCCCTGAGTGTATGCTAATTTCCCATGGTGACTTAACTATGCAGTAAAGAAACATATATTATAGTATGAGAACACAGGAACATAACCAGAACAATTCTTAAACATATGCACAAACACACACACACATTTGGCTAAGGCATGTCTCCCTAGTGAGATTTGGAGGATGAGTCGAGGTCCAGAGCTGTCTATAATGTGGAGAAAACTGCCCTGAGGTGACGAAGATGAACAAGAGAGGCTGTTACAAGTCTAATCCCCAGTCCGGTCTCCATGGAGGAGTTTTGCATAAAACAACAGCTGCACAGCAACGTCGGTCACAGAACAGAAACCGGAGGTCATCTGGCACAAGTTCAATCACTATGGAAATCAGAGTACCTCAATTGAGCACAATAAAGTCAACGTTTCCTCTCACACTGCTCACTGACATCAGATGGAGGGGATGCCTTTTTAAACGGCATCTTATGAAGTCTTAATGGGTGAACCCGGGAAGATGTTATCAATGTCAACGTTTTTCTTTCAAGAC
The DNA here is from genome assembly GCF_057628025.1 of Oncorhynchus mykiss. Classification (NCBI taxonomy): domain Eukaryota; kingdom Metazoa; phylum Chordata; class Actinopteri; order Salmoniformes; family Salmonidae; genus Oncorhynchus; species Oncorhynchus mykiss. The sequence goes on along the minus strand of NC_143027.1, from coordinate 60,920,517 downwards.
GTTCCCAAGATAATCTAGATTTTAATGCAGGATCAAGCTTTGTAATAGAATGTATGTTAAGGAGAAATCATATGTAATAAGTCTTCTCACGACAGATATTATCAAGTCAAATTGTCTTTCGTCACATGATTCGTAAACAACAGGTGACAGTGAAATGCTTACTTAGGGGGGCCCTTCTCAACAATGCAGAGAGAAAAATAATAGAAAATAAAACATGTAACAATACAAGTAATAATAAATACACCGTGAATAATGATAACTTGGCTATATAGAAGAGGTACCAGTGCCAAGTCGATGTGCAGTGGTACAAGGTAATTGAGGTAGATATGCACATATAACTGGAAATAAAGGGACAGATAATAAACAGTAGCAGCAGCGTATGTGATGAGTCAAAAACGTTTGTGCAAAAAGGCTCAATGCAGATAGTTAAACAAATAGCTACCCAGACTAACTATGTAGCAGTCTTGTGTCTTGGGGGAAGAAGCTGTTCAGGGTCCTGTTGGTTCCAAACTTGGTGCATCAATACTTCTTGCAGTGCTTGTATCAGAGAGAACAGTCTATGACTTGGGTGGCTGGAGTCGGACAATTTTAGGGCCTTCCTCTGACACTCCCTGTTATAGAGGTCCTGGATGTCAGGGAGCTCGGCCCTGGTGATGTGGTCGGATGCCAAGCAGATGCCATACCAAGCGGTGATGCAGCCAGGCAAGATGCTCTCAATGGTGCAGCTGTAGAACTTTTTGAGGATCTGAGGGACCATGATGAATCTTTCAGCCTCCTGAGGGTGAAGAGGCATTGTCATGCCCTCTTCACAACTGCGTTGATTTGTGTGGGCCATGATAGATACTTAGTGATGTGGACACCAAGGAACTTGAATCTCTCGACCCGCTCCACTACAGCCCCATCAATGTGTATGGGGGCTTGTTCTGCCCTCAGTTTCCTGTAGTCCACGATCATTTCCTTTGTCTTTCTGACATTGAGGGAGAGGTTTTTGTCCAGACACCAGACTGCCAGGTCTCTGACCTTCTTCCTATGAGCTGTCTCATCGTCGTTGGGTCATCATGCCTACCACCATCGTGTCGTTGGCAAACTTAATGATGGTGTTGGAGTCGTGGGTGAACAGGGAGTACAGGAGGGTACTAAGCATGCACCCCTGAGGGCGTCCCGTGTTGAGGGTCAGCGTGGAGGATGTGTTGTTGCCTACCCTCACCACCTGGGTGCGGGCCGTCAGGAAGTCCTGGACCCAGTTGCAGAGGGAGGTGTTCAGTCCCGGGATGCTTAGTGATGAGCTAGAAGGGCACTATGGTGTTGAACGCTGACCTTTAATCAATGAACAGCATTCTCACATAGGTATTCCTCATGTCCAGGTGGGAGAGAGAAGTGTGGAGTGCAATAGAGATTGCATCATCTGTGGATATGTTGGGGCGGTATGTGAGTTGGAGCGGGTCCAGGGTGTCTGGGATGATGATGTTGGGGATGATGGTGTTGATGTGAGTCATGACCAGCCTTTCACAGCATTTCATGGCTACAGATGTGAGTGCTATGGGGCAATAGTCATTTATCTTGGCCTTCTTGTGCACAGGGACTATGTTGGTCTGCTTGAAGCATGTAGGTATAACAGACTGGGTCAGGGAGAGTTTGAAAATGTCAGTGAAGACACTTGCCAGCTGGTCAGCGCATGCTCTGAGTCCGCATCCTGGTAATCCGTCTGGCCCGTGGCCTTGTGAATGTTAACCTGTTTAAAGTTTAAAGTCCAAACTGACTAATGGGACCAGGTTAAAATATATATTCTACAGCAGTGGTCACCAAACTTTTCTGAGTCAAGATCACTTTCGCATTCAAAAAGGAGAACTATCAGTCAGATTTGTATTTTTTTTTTAACATGACTTGAACTTTGACCTAATACAAACAGTTCTGTAGGAATGAGGCTTGTGCAGTAGGCCTAATACATTATCACAGCATATTGGCTATATGCCTGGCCTACCAATATTGTTCTTCTCAGATCATATTATATTTCAAAACTCAAGCTTTGATAACAAAATAGATCAGTTGGTGTAGCACATGCATCTGATGGTCTTGGTGCTTTCAAGACAACAGGTAAAACAAGGTCAATTCATGACATTTTGCATTTGACATTTTAGTAATTTAGCAGACACTCTTGTCCAGAGCGACTTGTTCATGCTGGTCCCTCGTGGGAATCGAACCCACAACTCTGACGTTGCAAGTGCCATGCTCTACCACCTGAGCCCGACGTCAGTGAGCTTGAGGTCGAAAAGTCGGTGCTCTAGAAATAGATTCCGACTTGCAATTCCGAGTTGGATGGCTGTTCAAAAATATTTTTCCCAGCCGGATTGATTTTTCTGAGTTCTCAGTTGTCCTATCAAATCAAATCAAATATTTTTGGTCACATACACATATTTAGCAGATGTTATTGCAGGTGTAGTGAAATGCTTGCGTTATTAGCTCCAACAGTGCAGTAATATCTAACAATACACAGCAATACCCACAAATCTAAAAAGTAAAAGAATGGAATTAAGAAATATAGAAATATTAGGACGAGCAATGTCGGAGTCCAGATTATAATACTGTACATACACTCAGTGTACCAAACAGTACAAACACCTTCCTAATATTGAGTTGCACCCCCTTTTGCCCTCAGTAAAGCTTCAATTCGTTGGGGCATAGACTCTCTACAAGGTGTCAAAAGCGTTCCACAATGATGCTGGCCCAATGCTTCCCACAGTTGTGTCAAGTTGGCTGGATGTCCTTTGGGTGATGGAACATTCTTGATATACACAGGAAACTGTTGAGTGTGGAAAAACCCAGCAGCACTGCAGTTCTTGACACACTCAAACCGGGTATGGCTACTACCATACCTGGTTCAATGGAACTTAAACATTTTGTCTTGCCTATTCACCCTCTGAATGGCACACATACACAATCCATGTCTTATTTGACTCAAAACTTTTAAATCCTTCTTTGACATGTCTCCTCCCCTTCACCTACACTGATTGAAGTGGATTTAACAGATTACATCAATAATGGATCATAGCCTTCACTTGGATTAATCTGGTCAGTCTATGTCATGGAAAGAGCAGGTGTTCCTAATGTTTTGTACACTCAGTGTGTATATGTGATGGGATGTATAGACAATATGGACAGTATGAATAGTATGTGTACAGCAATAGTTAAATAGGATAGGTATTGACTAGAATAAAGTATATATGTATGAGTGCGTAAAACAGCATGTAAACTTTATTAAAGTGACCAGTGTTCCATGACTATGTACTGTCCATAGGGCAGCAGCCTCTAAGGTGCACGGTAGAGTAACCGGGTGGTAGCCAGCTAGTAGCAGTGGCTAAAGTTCAGTGCAGGGTATTGGGCGGAGGCCGGCTAGTGGTGACAATTTAACGGTCTGATGGCCTTAACTTCTTGAATCTACTTGAGACGCACATGTCCCAAGTAGGCACCTGGAAATGCAAATGCGCTACGCTAAATGCTAAATGTACTCGTTAAAACTCAAACCTTGATCAAAATTCACAAGCAGGGTATTAAATTAAAGCTACACTCGTTGTGAACCTAGCCAGCAAGTCAGATTTTTAAAATGCTTTTCGGCGAAAGCATCAGAAGCTATTATCTGATAGCATGCACCCCCCAAAATGCCAGCTCGACACGTAAACAACAGATTTTGCGATAGACGGCGCTACCCAAAACGCAGAAATAAAATATAAAACATTCATTACCTTAGACGAGCTTCTTTCTTGGCACTCCTATATGCCCCATAAACATCACTATTGGGTCTTTTTTTCGTTTAAATCGGTCCATATATACCCAAAATAGCTTTGTATAGAAGTAGTGTCATTCAGAAAAATTCATCGTTTTTAAACGCTGCGTAATTTTTTAAAATTAAAAAAGTCGACGATAAACTTTCACAAAACACTTCGAAATCCTTTTGTAATCCAACTTTAGGTATTAGTAAACGTTTATAATCTATCAAAACGATTACAGGGCGATGTCTCTTCAATAGGTCCTCACTTCAAAAACAATGCAATCTGATCTCTCCTTGAACTGCATCCGGGTGAAGACTGGAAAACTTGGGGTCAGACAGATGGATTTTCCAACAATTAATTCGATTGAAAATTAGTACAATGGCGCCATCGTGCGGAATTTGTATGAAGTGCAGGCAAATTTCCATTAAATTCTGTTCTCCTTTAACAACTGGTGGAAGTGACTTATGGAAATTATTTTTTGCTTTCAGAGAGCAGTTTTTCTTGCGTTTTTCAATGAAACACACGCTCTGTTATAGTCACAGCCGTGATTTAACCAGTTTTATAAACTTCAGAGTGTTTTCTATCCACACATACTAATCATATGCATATACTATATTCCTGGCATGAGTAGCAGGACGCTGAAAAGTTGCGCGATTTTTAACAGAATTTTCAAAAAAGGTGGGGGTAGATAGATGCTGTTTTTGCTTCATGCACAAATTCATGTTATCCCTGTGACCAGAGAAAGTGAAATATCCCTTGATATTAAAATAGACATGACAAGCTGCTAGTAACAATGCAAACGCAGCGCTATCGATACACTTGGCTACTCCTGCATTGCAGTGTGAGTGGAAGTAGGGAGAAGCCTGGTTTTGTACTAATGTGCTGAATAAAACTTAGACATGAACTCACTCATGAAAACAGAAGCTCTTTGCTGTATGCTTTGACAGTCTCTCTCTGGTCATGGTTATGAAAGTTATGAACTCACAGGCAGGCTAGTGTCAAACGTTGCTGGGGCCGTGGAAGCTGTAGGCAGGCACTGTGATTTGAGCTACCATAGCCACAGATCTCCAGGTCTGCCGGGTAGGCCCGGTTTGACTTTTCAGACAAATAAAATGGTTAAAAATTGACTTTTGCCTACCCGCAAGGCTTCTGAATCAAGTGCGCATACAGCCAACAGCGGAGCCCCAAGCCTTGATCATTAGCTTTTCTACAGAAATGTTTGGAATGCCTTGAAGACTGTCCGCTTGGTGACCAGTGTTCTACAGCATACATTATATTACCTGTATTTACACATAGAGCTTAGATAGGTGTCAGGCCAATACCTTTTTTAACCGTCTTTTCACTGAGAGGATTTCATTTATTACTAGAACATGTTGGTTTTTGAGCCACATAGAAAAGCTGGATTCATGTATAATTCATATACAAATAGAACTCCAATATAAAGACAAATGAGTGCTCATATGATGATGGTAAAGGATTGACATAATGGGTACATGTTCCTCCCTCGTGTCTTGGGTTCTCTGCAAACTTTCTCCTTTCTCAGATAATGACATTGGTTCCATCTCTGCATTACATGTCATGTGACAGCTCAGTGGCCTAACCACCTCAGGAGACTCCACACTGGTGTAAATAGTTTTTGTTTTGGAACTTTCCCTCAGACCATTATTTGGTTTGCTTTCTGGTTATTATGACCAGAAAACATATAATTCACTAAACAAATTGTTTCCCTGACATAATGGTGTTTGGTAACCTTATTCATAGGCCATAAAAAATGTTTTAGGCCCGTTTTAAAAGATGGAGTCGTGAATAAATCAAAGGTTGGCAAGTTTTGGAATAAGGGACATTTTCTTATTATAATGGCCTTGCTACCGGCAGCATGCTGTTCAGACACTAGTGTACTGGAAGTTAAAGCCTTCTCCCCCTCTCTCTCTCCCTTTCCATCCCCTTCCCTCTCTCTCTCCCTTTCCCTTTCCCTCTTCCTCTCTCTCTCTCTCTCTTTCCTGTGCTCTGTTTATTTCAGAATCTGTCAATCAGATCCATTCCCAGGCGATACAATGCTGTTGACTAGGTAAGGCTGCGAGGAGTTCTACAGTATGAATGGGAGTTAATAACTCGGACCAGTGTGGAGATTATAGCGGTGTTTAGGAGAAAGGGAAATCTGCGCTGGGCATTGTAATAAGCCTCATCATCAAGAAAGAACAGCGGGGGAGAGATGCAGAATAGGAGACAGTTCAGCACGAGGAAGAATGAAATCCCCTCCCAGTCTAATTACAGAGCTCAGGACTTATCGGTGGCAGACATCAGCCTTAGTAGCTCCTCCTCAGAATAAGCAGAAATGTTAGAGAAGAGAGAGCTCTTCAAAAAAAAACGTTGCTAATGTTGAGTGAGAGATTATCATGTGCATGTCAGATATCATACTTCAAACAGAGTGAATGAGTAAGCCATATGCATTAGTGGTAAAGAGGTGAGTGTATGGGCCCTTGTCTGATTTATATTGGTGTTCCCACGGTTTGTCTTTGAACACATGACTTATTTCCAGATTAGCTATGTACAGTATACATCACATGTTTCCAATGATATGAGTTGGACAAGAAAAATCACCGCTTTTATGGCAAATACAGTGTCTACATAGCTACGGCAGTAAAGATGGCATTAACGAATCACAACTTCAACACGAACACATTTACGTGTTTCCTGGCACTTTCTTTTTAAAGTAAGTCAAAGCTAAATTGGTGCTCTCCAAAAAAAAAAAAAGCCAGAGAACAATTGTTACTCTATGCATAACATGGGTGTGGGCTGGAGTAATGCTTCACCCAGTGGTTGGGAGAATTAATGAATAAATATTTCATTTCCCATGCTACCATGGGTTGCTCTGAGTCCTTGACTTAGCTGATGCTGGTGCTCAGCGTGCAGCTTAATATCGTATCCATATTCTTCTCTCTCTCTCTCTGCCAAAGACTAGTGAGAACCACATAGGCTTACCAACCTTGATAAATCCCAAACCGTGATAAATAATGATTTTATTATGTGAAGTGTTGGCACATTTGTCATATATCACATTCACTTTAGACTGTATTTACATATTGAGCATATTCACTAAGAGGTCAGCTCTTTATGAAGAGTTGCAGTAAGCCACACCTGACTCTCCAGTAACATTATAGTGCACTGTGGCACACCACCCATCGTAATAACAGGTAGAAAAATCAAACCTGGTAAACTGGTTTACACATTGTTTGTGTGTGTGTGTGTGTGTGTGTGTGTGTGTGTGTGTGTGTGTGTGTGTGTGTGGGGGGGGGTGTGAGTGTGTGTGTGTGTGTGTTCTCGTACTACAATATACAGAGCTACATTAGTGAATATGAATTAAGACATCTGTGAAACCATTTGATTTCCCTCTCATTCCCTTTCATGACAACTTCCAATGTGGGAGTGATGGACAGCTCTTGGTTCCCTGCCATGGACCACGGCCCAAGTGGAGGGGGGTCGGGAAATATTCCGAAGGTCATGTCCCAAGACAATGGCTACATTGTCCTTCAGCTTTACCGCTGACACTAATCTTGATACATCAGTTTAACCTGCATCCTCTAGAGTTGCAGAGATCAATCAATCAATCCACAATGTAATTTCATCAGGATTTTTCACTTCCGCACCACCCCTTTTCCTGAGCACGAGACAAGCTATTCATCAACAGAGTTATTGAGCATGGGTATTTAAAAATGTTTTGAAAATGCAGTGACTGGTTTTTGTAAGGGTACGTGACACAACAGCGGTCAATGGATTTATAATGACTGTGGGTAAAATCATGTCGTAAATATCCCCTAAATGATATCTTACTCCTTCAGCCCTTGTGTCCAATAAATCAAACAAAAGGGCTCAACTACACACAAGATTTCTCCTGCATGACTCTCCATTAATGACTTGGAAATGTATGCATGGCTGCCATATCGTTAGAGGAGTTGTTGTTGTTATTATTGGGTGTAAGTAATGATATTTTTTACATGAAAGACATTCTTTGTATACCAATGTCCTTAGAATGAACTATACCAATGACATATATATTGTTTGTCGACATAACTGGTGTGTTTTGTTTAACTTCTCTTGTGGAATGAGGGTTTCGTGTCATGGAGAATTATGCTGATTTTGTTGTCCCTGTGTTTTCCTCTTACGAAATCCCCTCCCTCCCTTCAAATGTAAGAAGTACGGCGCGTCTGCATGTTTACCAATGACAAATGGGGGACTCAGTGCTGGTCTTTGGGGAGAGGAAGTAGAATCAGGTGCACTGAGGCTAGGCCTGAGCTCCAGCAACAGCAAACCCAGGAGCCAACGGCAGAGGAAGGGAAGATAAGTCTGGGATAAAGAATTAATACATTCACATGGGAGAGAAGGAGGGCTGCATTATTTTTCCTGCCTGCTGTTGCATCACAATGCACATTCCCATTGCTCCCTTCATGAGAATGAATGTGGCTGGGGAAGGCAATTCAAGTTCCAATGGAGCAGAATTACATTTCTACAAGTGTTGAGTTTTCAGAATTGCGAACGCTTGGTGGAGGACTTAAGCGAAAAATATATATAATAATGGAATAAATGATGTGAGACATACAGTACCAAAAAATTAATTAAACATCTACTTTCGCAGTTTTGCCACACTGAACATTAGAACATGAACCATGTCTGCGTCTATGAAAGGGAGAAGTAATGTGGTCTTGAATGGATATACAGTTTAAGAAACTCATTGCGACGCTATTCTACCAGAAGCGATAGTGAATGATAAGCCTTGATTTTTCAAGCTCAGTGAATAGACGTCTTTCAGATTGCGTGATGTAAATGTCATTGATTGCACCAATGGTATGATGATTTTACAACACAACCTTGAGACTAAGGCAAAAATGGTCATAACTGTAGGCAACAGGATTTTATGGCGTGTGTCACCCTTTGAATTACAGGGTTTGCTGCCGTCTATAAATTAAGGAGTGTGTTTCTATTTTAATTATGTGTTGCTGTCTGTTAGCTGTTGTTAGCTGTTGGTGTCTGTTAGCTGTTGCTGCCTGTTAGCTGTCAGTAAAACTGCCCAAAAGTACAAACTAAATTAACCTTGACGGTTAGTTTAGGCATTTATTCCAAAGTTTTGGTTAAATTTAGGCAGAAGGGTTAATAAGTTTAGTCATTTATTCTGGTTATAAAACAGTGTTGTGTTGATCCTGGATGCTGATTGGAGGAGCAGTGTTCCAAGCCATGTTATTCACCGATATAGGCACACCTTTGCCTGCTAACAGTTCCATCTAAAATAACTCTGCTCCTCCAAAAGAATATCATCATGTTCATGTTGCTGTCCGAATCCACTCCTACATTTACCTCAACACACATTATTTCCCCTTGCTTCTAGCTTAGCATTTGGTTTGTAACAGTGGGGGGGATGTAAAACCGGCCTCGAAAACAATATTTCAATTTTGAAATGCGATCCCCTCTGTGCCATAGACAGGGAAAGTGCCCAGACTAGACATAAACTTTTTCCAAGCCAGGCAAAATCACATATCAGCCTCATTATTATGGATATACAAGTAGCTAAAACAGACTAAAATGCAACTATTTTGCTGTCATTGCAGCTGCTGTTTGAGATGACTATTTTAGCTGAAGTTGGCTAGCTAGCAAGTCACAAGAGCTTTAGCCAGCCAGTATAGCAATCAGTTTTGTAAGAACAAACAATCAGTGGTTGTGTATAACAACTATGCAATTATAACTAACGACCAGTGCACTTCTCTAGCAATAGAATTAACAACCAGATTTTGTCCAGCTATATCTTCTAGTGCGGGATGGGCAACTGTAGGCCCCTTTTGTAGGCCCCGGATTAATTTCCCCTACACAAGGTCCAATTTAAAAATTTGATTGTGGGCGTCAGGAGTTTTTCTCTTGTTATGACAGTCACTCAACTACTATTTTTTTTATTGTAAGTTAGTCTAGCTGACAGCTGTCTAAACTTGTAATGATTATGGTTGAATTACTGACCAGGGGGCCCACATATGATTTTGTTAGTCACCTTTACTCAGATGTCATTAAAAACATTTATCGCCACCCTATAGCAAAATTAGTTGAATCGCATGAAATTAGTTTAAAAAAAATGCTAAATCTACTTTCCACCCCTTTAAAACTGCAACATTTTCTCTACTCCGCATGGCAACAAAAAAAGAACTACGCCCTGTTGCTTGATTAACGTTAGAATTAAGTCTTGGGTTAGGGTTAAAACAGTAAAAAAGCACCAGGATTGAACCCACAATGATTGTGTTTTTAAAACCTCTTGAGGATAGGATCCTTCATCTCAATTTCCACCTAAAATGACATACCCAAATCTAACTGCCTGTAGCTCAGGACCTGAAGCAAGGATATGCATATTCTTGATATTATTCGAAAGGAAACACACAGAAGTTTGTGGAGATGTGACATGAATGTAGGTGAACATAACACAATAGATCTGGTAAAAGATAAAACAAACAAGATGTTGCATAATCTTTGAAATGCAAAAGAAAGACCATACATTGAGATAGGAAGCTGGGTAATGGAGATGTTGTCGACAAGAGGGCAACAGTGTGTGTGCAAAGTTTCAGACTGATACATTCAAGAATGAAAGAGCTACATCACAATTTGTATGAAGTCTCCCAGGTGTCCCTCACAAGTTTGCCAAAATGTGCCCAAGTGTCCAAATTGGTCAATTGATACATTTACAAGTACTAAACTATAGAGAACATAAAAAAATGCTATGGTAATAAAACATTAACATTTACACACTCCCAGGAATGTCATGCATGGTGGATCATTAGCTTCCCTATATAAAAGGTACTAACCTCTACCAGTTCATATGTTTGAATGAGTGGGGGATGGAGGACTTGAATGTGGTCTCTTTGGAGTTTGCTCCTAGAGTCTCTAACACTATTGAGGATTAAAAAACTATCAGTTAGAACTGAAGTTTACTATTACTTATTTTATTTAACCTTTATTTTAGCAGGGGTGAGCCCTGCATCAGTACTTTTACGGATGAGCACTGCATCAGTACATCAAATACACAACACATATCTATAAACATATATATTATATAGAGTATGGGGAAGACAATCACTACAATGAAATATGTGGACCAAGAGGCAATAAGACACTCAAAAACCACAACATGTCATAGCCAACATAACATACACATAGTCTATGCTAATAAATGTTTTGCCTAAGGTAAATATATATAAATCTAAGAAAAATATATCTAATTAATATGCAACCATTTAAACAACTGCATTAGCATGAGAAGCAAAAAAAGTATTTTACTTACTTTTTCTTCCAAAATTCTTTCTTGCCCGCTGGAATCAAAACTGCTCACTCAGATTCAGAACCCATTAATTCTGTGTCAATCTCCTGATCAATTTCTGCAATAATCTCATCCAAATTTTTATACTTGGACTTCGATTTAGCTCTTTAGTAGCAATGTTCTACTTATTCAGTTTTGAGAAAAGTTTGTAGAAGAAAGAGAAATGCTGCGTAATGTAAACTTTCAATTAAGAATAAATCCAGTTGCGCACAGCTCTTCATAATGGACGTTCGTCCTACAAAGGGTGATCACATATTAATGGAAAGCCCAGCTCATTGACTATCTAGCTAGCTATGTTTCAAAACAATAGGCTGTCATTGGACCAAGACACTGTCAATCATGTGAACACCGTCATCTCATTGGTGCGTAATGATATCTGACCTTCATGGGATAATTGACATGTTGTGTAGCCAATACGTAATGTAGAATGATGAAAAAAAGTGTGGATGCTTTCTAGAGTGTCTGAGGATTGAACAGAAACCAAACTTATTTTTTTGTAAGTTGAAAGAGTTGGAATTCATGTGAAATGATATGAATCGTGTTAGGATATAAACATTTATTTTATCAAACAAGACTACGCTACATTTTTAGCACTGGGACTTTCAGGATAACAAATCAGAGCAAGATTACATTATTTACCATCAGAGGTGAATTTATCAAACCAGTTGCCTTGTTAAAGTAGCATGGTATTTTTCCGGTGTAATAGCTACTGTAACGTGAACACAGCAGTTAGATTAACAATCATTTAAGCTTTCTGACGATAGAAGACATGTCTATGTCCTGGAAAGTTGGCTGTTGTTTACAACAGAGCCTTTCCATTAATTTTTTCAACTGGTACAGGAGGACCTCACCATAGCAACAAAAATATATTGCATATTGAGTGGCACAGCGGTTTAAGGCAACGATCTTGACACACTAGAGGAGTCAAAACAGATCCTGGTTTGATCCCGTGCTGTGACGCAGCCGGCCGCGACCGGGGGACCCATGAGGCAGCGTACAATTGGCCCAGCGTCATCAGGGTTAGGGGGTGGTTTGGCCGGCTGAGATGCCCTTGTCCCATTGTGCTCTAGCGACTCCTTGTGGTGGCGGGGCGCCTGCACGCTGGCTTCAGTCCCCAGCTGAAAGGTGTTTCCTCTGACACATTGGTGCGGTTGGCTTCCGGGTTAACCTCTCTGAACCACCCATACTGGATCCGGGATAATTGTCATCAGCAACGCTGAATAGCATAGCGCCACAGTCAAATAATATTACTAGAAAGTATTCATATTCATGAAATCACAAGTGCAACATTGCGAAACACAGCTTAGCCTTTTGTTAATCCACCTGTTGTCTCAGATTTTGAAATTATGCTTTACAGCGAAAGCAATACAAGCGTTTGTGTAAGTTTTTTGATCGCTCGACAAAACAATAAGTACACTTAGCATCAGGTAACTTGGTCACGAAAATCAGAAAAGCAATCAAATTCATCTTTTACCTTTGATGATCTTCGGATGTTTTCACTCACGAGACTCCCAGTTAGACAACAAATGCTCCTTTATTCCATAAAGAATTTTTAAAAATCCAAATACCTCCGTTAGTTTGGTGCGTTATGCCCAGGAATCCACCGGAAAGAGCGGTCATGACAACGCAGACAAAAATTCCAAATGATATCCATAATGTCCGCAGAACCATGTCAGACGTTTTTTTATAATCAATTCTCAGGGTGTTTTTCAAATATCTATAAGATAATATATCAACCAGGACAGTTGGCTTATCACTAGGACCGGAGTAACAATGGCCGCCTTTCTCTTTTGCGCACAATTCACTCAGAGAGCCCCCACCTATCCACTTATGCAATGTGGTCGTTCACGCTCATTCTTCAAAATAAAAGCCTGAAACTATGTCTGAAGACTGTTGACACCTTGAGGAAGCGATAGGAAAGGGAATCTGGTTGATATCCCTTTAAATGGAGCAATGGGAGGCTATGGAACATGGAGTTTTCAAAATAGAGGCCACTTCCTGGTTTGATTTCTCTCAGGGTTTCGCCTGCAATATCAGTTCTGTTATACTCACAGACAATATTTGGACAGTTTTGGAAACTTTAGAGTGTTTCCTATCCTAATGTGTCAATTATATGCATATTCTAGCATCTGGTTCTGAGAAATAGGCTGTTTACTTTGGGAACGTTATTTTTCCAAAAGTAAAAATAGTGCCCCCTAGCTTCAAGAGGTTAATACCCAAATGAAACGGCCTATTTCATAGGCCCAGAATCTGGAATATGCATATAATTGTCAGATTAGGATAGAAAACACTCGAAAGTTTCCAAAACTGTCAAAATATTATCTGTGAGTAAAACAGAACTGATATTGTAATGTTTTGTCTGCTGAGAGAGATGTCCTTACATAAACTCTTGGTATACTTTCGCTGAAAAGCTTTTTTGAAATCTGACACGCCAGGTGAATTAACAACAAGCTAAGCTGTGTTTTGCTATATTGCACTTGTGATTTCATGAAAATTAAATATTTTAGTAATTTATTTGAATTTGGCGCTCTGCAATTCAGCGGATGTTGACGAAAATGATCCCGGTAACAGGATGGGTGCATCAGGGATAGTGAGACGCTAGCGTCTCAAGTGGCCAATGGCCTCGGGAATAGCGCCAAATTCAAATAAAACGCATTAAAACTCAAACTTTCATTAAATCACACATGCAGGGTACTCAATTAAAGCTACACTCGTTGTGAATCCAGCCAACATGTCAGGTTTTAAAAATGCTTTTCGGCGAAAGCATGAGAAGCTATTATCTGATAGCATGCACCCCCCCTGAACCACCTGAACGAGTTGTAAACAAAATAATTAGCATAGCCGGCGCTACACAAACCGCTGAAATAAAATATAAAACATGTATTACCTTTGACGAGCTTCTTTGTTGGCACTCCAATATGTCCCATAAACATCACAATTGGTCATTTTTTTCGATTAATTCCGTCCATGTATACCCAAATTTATCCATTTATAAAGCAGGTTCGATCCGGAAAAAAACAGCTTTTCAAAACACAACGTTACTACAAAACATTTCAAAAGTTGCCTATAAACTTTGCCAAAATATTTCAAACTACTTTTGTATTACAACTTTAGGTATTTTTAAACGTTAATAATCAAACAAATTGTAGACGGGGCAAACTGTATTCGATAGAGAAAGTAAACAAAACATGCACCATTTTCCCTCTTGCGTAACTCTCAACAGTGTAACGTTGTTCCAGGATGTGCCTCTTCTTCGTTTCACCAATGATTAACTTCAACCTAATTCCAAAGACGGGTGACATCCTGTGGAAGTCGTAGGAACTGTAAAATGGGCGCTATCTAATTTCCCTTGGCAAAGACAACTGAGGGAACTGTCAGAGGAATTTTTTATTTTATTCTGAACAGTTTTTCCTTGGGGTTTTGCCTGCTACATAAGTTCTGTTATAGTCACAGACATGATTGAACCAGTTTTAGAAACATCAGCGTGTTTTCTATCCACACCTACTAATCATATGCATATAATATATTCCTGGCATGAGTAGCAGGAAGTTGAAATTGTGCACGCTATTTATCCAAAAGTGGAAATGCTGCCCCCTATCTCTAAGAAGTTTTAAAAGCTTACATTCTTGTTAATCTAACTGCATTGTCCGATTAACAATAGGCTTTACAGCGAAAGCATGCCATGCGATTGTTTGAGGACGACGCCCTATATCAAAATATTTTTCAACCAGCACAGGATTCGTAAAATCACAAATAGCAATTAAATATTCACTTACTTTTTGAAAATCTTCCTCTGATTAGCAATCCCAAGGGTCCCAGCTACAACATGCATGGTTGTTTTGTTAGATAAAATCCTTCTTTATATTCCAAAATGTCTGTTTAGTTGGCGCCATCGATTTGAGTAATCCACTCGTTCAACATGCAGAGAAAGGAATCCAAAAAGCTACCGCTTAACTTTGTTAAAACAAGTCAAAATATGTTTCTATTTAATCCTCAGGTACCCTAAAATGTAATTAAACTATAATGTTTCATATGGAAAGCGCACACAGACTGATTTCCAACTCTGACTCCCTGAACCAAAACTCAAAATTCTTCCTCATTTGGGAAGAAACCATAGGAATTGCAATCTGGGAGCTGGAATTTCTTTAGTAAATCTTTCTTTGGATTTCCGGCTACCATATCAATTGTGTTATAGTCTCATACATTATTTTAACATTTCTACAAACGTCAAAGTGTTTTCTATCCAATGGTACCAATTATATGCATATCCTAGCTTCTGGGCCTGAGTAACAGGCAGTTTACTTTGGGCACATCAGTCAGATAGGAAGTGGAGAAAAATAGACCCTAGCCTGAAGAAGTTTTAAAAGCCTTTTGCAGTTCACTCTACCCAGACTAAGTAATGGCTGTTGAAGTCAGATCAAATTGTTAAGATAGGTGAATTACTGAGTCCACTTACAGGTTGATGTTGGAAACTTGTGAGTCACTATGATTGTGGCCATTATTACAATGAACTTGCCCCTATAACTTATTCTCTTTTTTAAATTAGCAATTTTTTTAGAAGAAAAGGGAGAATAAAAAAGAATCCTTTCATTTTCTGTTTTGAAAAGAAACTCAATTAAGATGTCCCAAAAGGAGCCATTAATGACTTACAAGGAAGCATCTGATGAAAAAGACAGAGGCTTGTACTATTTCAGGGCATTTTGTTATCTATTATTCCATCTCTTATATATCCATCTATCTATCTTATTATCTTACAGTCAATTCATCTTATTATATTCTTGTTAAAGAAATTTGATAACATTTTTTCAACATCTCATCATAATGTAAGATAAGTTTTATCTCTTTGCAAATAATACACTGATGCAATATCCCACTGTGTTGCTTCCCTGTTTGTGCAGCTGATGAGCAAATGGGAATTATCACCAACACGCACTAAAAGCAAATGGTACTATATAGTGCCAAATAAGGGTTCTTTGGCTTGTAACCATAGTGGATCCTTTTTTGGTGCTACATATATCCTTTTTTTTGTGTTCATTTACAAGTTCAATCAGGTGTGCTTGTCATACCCTGATCTGTTTCACCTGTCTTTGTTTTTGTCTCCACCCCCCACCAGGTGTCTCCCATCTCCCTCCATTAGCCCCTGTGTATCCATACCTGTGTTTTCTGTTAGTCTGTTGCCAGTTTGTCTTGTCCCGTCAAGTCCTCTGTGTTCCCATGCTCTAATTTTTTCCTAGTCTTCCCGGTTCTGTTGTTTCTGCCTGTCCTGACTCTGCCTGCTGTCCTGTACCTGCCTGACTCTGCTTTGGATTGACTCTTTCCCTGCCTTGACTTACCTTTTGCCCCTTGTACTACATTAACCTCGGAGACTTGTACTATCCGCCTCCTGTGTCTGTTATCAATTGATAAGGCCATAAGTGAGTCTTTCACACGAAACCATAATTGACCATAGGCATATATAACATGTAATGGCATAACACAGGAGTTTACATAAACTGGAATGCCATTCTCACTCACGGTTGCAAAAAAAAAGAGTTGTGTGCAAACAAGCCACAAAAAATTTGTATGAGCCGCCATCTCTACATTTTAATTATCCCTTAAAGATTAAAGACACCTCTTGTGGACTGCAAATAACCATTGACGGGCTCAAAGGGTTATTTGAGTCATTATGGATCCACGTAAAACCATCATCCTTCCCAAAGAACCCTTGAGGAACCCTCCTTTCTTCGTGTGTACATTTTCAGTCATCAATCAATGTTTTGAATCAAGAAAATATGCAAGTGAATGCAAACTATTCGCTCTAATAAAATGCCCTGCTGTACCATGAAACGTTGTCATGAGAGACAATAATATGATGCTAATTAGTATGAAATATGATCACAAATAGGATGTTAAGCTTTGGGCTTTTTTGATTACCATACAACACTTTGGAAGCCATGCTTAATCATTGTTCAGTGTGCTATGTACATAGCTTGTGGAGGTTAGGCGGCTGATGGAGTAGGCCTTGTCATCTGACAGACATCTGTCCTCAGGCCAATGGCAGATAGAGAAATAGGTGAGAGAAAAAGACATTAACATCTCTGCTGGAGGTACGTGTTGTAAGTGATCACCCTGAATTCACTCCTGACAGAAAGGTGGGACTTTCCACTAATGACCAGACACATACCCGTACAGACCGACAGGGTGGCATTGGGGTACTAAAGACCAGAAAACGACTGAGTAAGAGGAGAGAAAAATATAAATAAATGAGTTATTCTACTCTGCAAAAGAACACTGTCTTTCAGGAGGAAGATAAGCTTGAGTTATTTCTGTCTTATGATGCCTTATTTTTTATGGACCAGTGATGTGGAGGAACCATAAGAAATAAAAGTGAAATAAAGCAAAAGGCTAAGACACTGATGTGATATAATATCTGGAGCTACATTTTTCAGACTGATTTTGATGGATCTCTATGCATGCCATGTGACAGTGCACTGTATTTACAGGTTAATAAAATCAGAACGTCTTTATAAAAATATGGTGGGTGAGAAAGTAATCCACAAAAGCTGTGGTGTGTAAAATTGGATTTTCCATAGGAGTTGTGGAGAGGAACAGTTGTCGATTGACGTGGATACACAGCGCCTTGCTTATAATTTTCCCAGCTTTTTTGAAAAAATGTATTTTATCATCCGACACGACGGCCATTGTTTTAGAAGATTAGCATCAGTTTGGGTGACTTTCCTATAAATTGGTTTGACACTGGTAGGGGAAAACACGCTGCAGGTACATGAAATAAGTGATCTATTGTGCAAAACATTTTACATTGTGAACTGGTTCTCAATTTTTTTTCATCAACCAAATTGTGTGGATGCTTTCCATCAATGATAACACATGTATTCAAGTATAAATCTAATGAAATGATGACTCATTGGCAGAATGAAATGTCTTGCAGATCTGATCACAAAGAACAAATACCAGATAAAGTGTTAATGCCAACGTGTTCATGAAATCACCCTAACCACAGAAATATGAGCCAATTTGTGTGCCACATAATTGATGACTGAGGCAGTGATTAGATGAGGAAAATGGCAGCCATAATCCTTGTGCCATTGTTAAACTTGCCTTTACTACCGTGTGTTGAGACATGTACCATTTTAAGATTCATTCATTTATCCTCTGCAGTCAGTACTTTAACATTGTCTAGTCTTTTCTCTGTCCAGACACCTAGTTTAATTGGTGTGAAGACATAAATAGTAGAGTGCTAGAGAAAGTTGTCCCGGCAAGAAATCATCTATCAAAATGACAATATTTGATTTGCTTCATGCCGTTCCAGTAGGACCTTCTTTCTGCCTGCATAATCCGTTTGATTGGACAGCTCTACACGGATCCCACAAAGCCGGGATATGAGATGCAAGATGTGGACCTACATTAGTGCCGGCTGCTCTTTCAAACAGCTCCTCTCACACTAATCAAGGCAAGCTTCTCCAGACGTAATTACCATCACTGTATTTACCAAAGGGGTTTTCCCTGGTGTCCCAGGAATTCATTTTCTTATTTCTTTTGTAAACAGGCCATACAAAGAATTTATAGCCAAATCTAATCAATAGTCTTTCAAAATCCTTCCAACCTTCAGTAGTTGATGATCTTTGTTGATGATGTTGGTCTGTACAAAATATTGTTTTGTGTGTGTGTGTGTGTGTGTGTGTGTGTGTGTGTGTGTGTGTGTGTGTGTGTGTGTGTGTGTGTGTGTGTGTGTGTGTGTGTGTGTGCTTGTGGCATCTGTACACCCTCTTCCACAAGGAGAACTGAAGGAATTTAACCTATATGCAGGCAAACGACAGACTTTAAGTTCATTCTGTCAACAATAACAATTCTTCAAATGTATTTAGGCCCTGTGTTTTTCCCTATACTCATCATGAGGTTCCTACAACCGAGCCTATGAATGAAAGTTTACAACATAGGTGTAACGGTTGTCGTCTGGAGATAGAGAGGACCAAAGCGCAGCGTGGTTAGTGTTCATCTTTTTAATGGAAAACTGAACACTTCAAAAACACAAAACAACAAAGTGAAAAGCTGAAGCAGTTCTATCTGGTGCAGACACACAAAGACTGAAAATAACCACCCACAAACCCCAACAGAAAACAGGTTCCCAATCAGAGACAATGACTAACACCTGCCTCTGATTGAGAACCATATCAGGCCAAACAAGAAACCCCACATAGAAACAGAAAACATAGACTGCCCACCCAACTCACGCCCTGACCACACTAAAACAAAGAAAATACAAAAGAACTATGGTCAGAACATGACAATAGGTGCACGCAGGTCGAGAGACACATTTGAGGTGACTGACAGTGACATTCAATACCGCCTTGCATACTCTTGCCTGCAGCTAGCGGATATAGGGTGTAATCATTAGTCCAACAGTTGCAAACAAGAGCTTCCGTTTAAGAAACGTTATTCAACAGAATCGGCGGAATGAATACATCCCGGATCACGTGTAAACAGAGTTCACTCTCATTACAGCCACGTTGTATTCCTTCTCTTCCCTTCGCTTGTGGACTTCAATGCACAACACATCAGCTGTATGTGACCTGGCAGAAAAAAACTTTCCAAGGCAAACCGCTACACACAGCCTACATCGTTGATAGTGTACAGTCAGTAAGCAGTTACACCGGCGGGCCCCGAAGGCAATAAATTAGTAACACCAAAAGCTTAACTTGACTAGGAAGAGTTCCAGCGTTGTGTTAGAAAGTCATAGCCAGCTAGCGAACATAGCATCCCTCTGCTTGAGCAGGGTGTTTCAGTAGGCTAAAATAGATTGCTGCATTTGCTAGCTAAGTAAATGGGAGAAAAAAATTGCGGAAATCTCTCCCTCTCTCTATTT
Organism: Oncorhynchus mykiss; assembly: GCF_057628025.1. NCBI lineage: Eukaryota > Metazoa > Chordata > Actinopteri > Salmoniformes > Salmonidae > Oncorhynchus > Oncorhynchus mykiss. The sequence goes on along the minus strand of NC_143027.1, from coordinate 60,900,542 downwards.
CTCTCTTGCTTCTCCTTCATTTTGGAATTATCTTGCTTTTCCTTCATTTAATGTGTTCAAAACTGTTCAACTTTTGTATTTCTCTCTCTTTGAGTCAACTACTCACCTCATACACTGTAGTGATAGTTAGCTGTAGATTATTCTTTCATACTAGATGAATTCTCTGATCCTATGATTGTGTTGACAACATGTCATTTCTTGCTGCAAGAGCTCCGACAGGCTGGAGGATGTCCTCCGGAAGTTGTTATAATTACTATGTAAGTCTATTGAAGGGGTGAGAACCATGAGCCTCCTAGGTCTAGTATTGAAGTCGGAAGCTATCTGTCCTCCGGCTACACCATGGTGCTACAGAGCCTACAGCCTACAGAGGCTGCCTACAGAGGCTGCTGTTGAGGCTACTGTAGACCTTTGCAAAATAGTGTGTTTTAATCAGTTATTTGGTGATGTGATCATATTTAGCATAGTTTACTCAACCATCACAATGTATAGGGCATGTACAATTGCATATCGTATTGTTTTTGTTTTGCAAGTTATAGTATAGTGTAATAGAATGAGTGACAGACTCTTTTCATCATCTCTCTTTCCCTTCCCATCAGTCAGTAGCCTAATTACCCTAGAATCTGTCATCACTGTGCCAGGGCAAAATATCAAACATATCACATTAATACACTTCAGAGACATGCTCATAGCCTCACTTAAAGTCCATGACCTAATGCTCATCTAGCATGTGGTGTAATCATGGGTCATTCACAATCATACCAATGGTAATCATTATGTGTCATATAAGACCATTATACTGTTCCGCCAATCTGCCCTTGCAATGAGTAAAGGTCTGGAGATCTTTCCAAAACAACAGTTATGTAGACATACATTCATTAATAGCAGTTACAGATATGGCTAGTTCAGTGTTTGTGGCCTTTGTTTTTAACTTCAGATAATCTTCCAGACATATTGTAGACATTATATATTTAAAGCAAGAGACCAGCTAATTCCATTTTCACCATTTTCCCTCTAACTGGTTGGGTCATCACAGAGAGATCTTCTATAATACCCTTCTAAATTTCCAATAATACAGACCATCTTTCATGACATCTGGAGGGTCTAAAATCTTACATGACATATGGGCTTTAGTGTGCATTGGTGACAATGTGTTTGCAGTAATAAAATGTTCTCGTCTTTGAAAGCCATTTTGCGTGACAGCGAAATTGGAGCAATGTTAAAAACATTGTGCAGTGTTTGTCATGCTTAGTTGTTTAACCTGGCATGAATTCAGCTATCAGCAAAAGAGGCTTTATTTGTCTTGGCCAGCCATTGCCCCAGGCTAATAACAGCAAAGCACTTAATGGCAAATAAGTGACATCTTTTTCCAAATGATTCAACAGTCTTCAAAAATGGAGCTGGCCAGGTCCCCCGTAGCTATTGTCAGTGTCTATGGTGACTTATAGCATTATGTCACAGCACCCTCGGAGGGGCAAATAAGGGCTTAGCATAAATTAAAGCATCCAAAAATAACTATGTGGAACTTCTTGAAAAACAATGGCTCTGGCTTCCAACAAATCATGTCTGTTCTGTTACCCATCTTCATGTGAAGCTATGCTGGGGTTGTTGGACACATTGCAAACCTATGAGAGGCTGCACTGTCCATAATAGCTCACCCATCATTTAGGTATTGCTAACAGTCAGACAAAGGCTTTAGAATGAAAGCCTTCCTAATATTGAGTTGCACCCCCTTTTGCCCTCAGAACAGCCTCAATTCATCGAGGCATGGACTCTACAAGGTGTCGAAAGTGTTCCATAGTGATGCTGGCCTATGTTGCCTCCAATGCTTCCAACAGTTGTGTCAAGTTGGCTGGATGTCCTTTGGGTGGTGGACTATTCTTGACACACATGGGAAACTGTTGAGCGTGAAAAGCCCAGCAGCATTGCAGTTCTTGACCCACTCAACCGGTGTGCCTGGCACCTATTGCCATACCCCGTTCAAAGGCACTTAAATATTTTGTCTTTCCCATTCATCCTGTGAATGGTACACACACAATCCGTCTCAATTGTTTCAAGGTTTAACAATCCTTCTTTAACGTGTCTCCTCCCCTTCATCTACACTTATTATTAAATTGGATTTAGCAAGTGACAGCAATAAGGGATCATAGCTTTCACCTGGATTCACCCGGGTCAGTCTATGTCATGGACAGAGGATGTGTTCCTAATGTTTTGTACACTCAGTGTATGTACAATGTATTTCCTCATTCATGGTCTGCACAAGTCATAATGTGTAATAAGGATTTTATGCTTTGCTTTATTACAAATGATGGCTGAATCACAAAGCATAATTATGCATCAGTTATATTTCTGATTTATTAGCATAAATTACCAGTTCAACCTTGTGGATGAAAAGAGTGTATGTGTCTGTAGTGTGTGTGTAGTGGAGGGATTGACTGTAGCCTACCATTCGTTATTAATGACTTCCATCTTTCTATGCATACACTGCGGTATTGCAGTGTGGTGAAAAATTAAACAGCGTGTCTTTGGCCAATTGGTCTTGTGCCTACTGAAACAATCTGCCAGTGGGATGGAGGAGGCCCCTATTGCCCAGTTTGTATGTTAGTACAGCTTACCGCCTCAGACTAACACACTCCCTGAACTGACAGCATGATGCTGATCACCTAAAAGCCTCTTCTCAGCTCATTTTGTAATAATAGGACAATACTTCAAAAGGCCTTCAGAATGAGTTCGAGGCATAAATCAATAGAGCCAGTGTAATGTGTGTCCATTTATGTTGTTTTCCTCCCCGCTTCAAATGCACACACTGCTCTTCATGAAGCCAGCGCTCCACTGACAACATTCTCCCTCTCATTACCAGGTGTTCTCAACCACCAGACCTAATTACATAATTATAGAAAACAATCATCTGTGGATAGTTGGAGCCCTCACTGATTTAATTAAAAACAACATTTATTAATTAAGCCACCAGTGCCTTATGTGACATTGAAGTAGCTCTGGAACTATCCAATATCCAATGCATTGATGTCATCATGAATCGATCCATGTGAAGACCAATAGTTATTGCATACTGAACAAAAATATGAATGCAACATGCAACAATTTCAAAGATTTTGCTGAGTTAGAGTTCATGAAAGGAAATAAGTCAATATAAATGAATTCATTAGGCCCTAAACTATGGATTTCACATGACTGGGCAAGGGCACAGCCATGGGTGGGCCTGTGCGGGCATAGGCCCACCCACCTGGGAGCCAGGTCCACCCACTGGGGACCCAGGCCCAGCCAATTTATTACAGGCAGAAATACTCCTCAGCACCCCTTACACCCCATTCCCTCCCTCCTCTTCAGATGATCCCGCAGGTGAAGAAGCCGGATGTGGAGATCCTAGGCTGGAGTGGTTACACGTGGTCTGCGGTTCTGAGGCAGATTGGATGTACAGTACTGCCAAATGGTAGACTTATGGCTTATGGTAGACAAATGAAAATGGAATTCTCTGTCAACAGCTCTGGTGGACATTCCTGCAGCCATTGTGACAATTGCACGCTCTCTCAAAACTTGAGACATTTGTGGCATTGTGTTGTGTGACAAAACTACACATTTTAGAGTGGCCTTTATCAATCCCAGCACCAGCTGCACCAGTGTAATGATCATGCTGTTTAATCAGCTTCTTGATAAGCCACACCTGTCAGGTGTATGGATTATCTTGACACAGGATAACATGCTCAACTAACAGGGATGTAAACAAATGTGTGCACACTATTTGAGAGAAATACGCTTTTTGTGTGTATGGAACATTTCTGGGATGTTTTATTTCAGCTCATGAAACATGGGGCCAACACTTTACATGTTACATTTATATTTTTGTTCTGTGTAGTATCTTTTAATATTACGCTACGATTTTAATTTGATCACCCTGTTGCATGAAAACTACATGTTGAATTTGTAATGTATTTGAGGTTTAAATAGGCTTCTGAAGTTTGTAATTTCCTTTTTTTATTTTTTATGAATTAGAATCCACATAGTAATTAACATCTCCTGTTGTTGCATGATTATTTTCCTGCTTTAGCAAACTGGATCAAATACAGTATGAGAATAGCTTGATGTCTTCATCGCTCTGAATGTTTTTTGAGTGCTAGACCGCTCATGGTGTAATCTGTATGACCAAACACCCTGACTCTTATCATGCCTTTATGCAGACTTTGGTTTTTCAAAACACAGCACTCACCTAGAGATTTCCACCTCTGAAGTGACATTTTCCACGGAAATCAATCGAGCCACCTCACCCTCCATCATTTAGAGCCCAGCACTTGTCACACTGAGTAGCCTGACTTAATGGCTGCCAGCCAGGTTTCAATAGACCAGCCATTGATTTGAGGACAGGCAATTCTTTGGCATGAAAAATATTTGATCCCTTACCTCCACAGCACCACCACCACCACCATACATATGGATGAAAAGGTAATCATGCCCAACTAGGATATAAAATACAGATCAAAGGTGTTTTGAGAAAAAAAATGAAAGAATCACATGGAATTGAGAAGCAATCATTCATCACCCACGTTTGTTCACAATTTGTTCCTTCTGTCGATGGGTACAGTAGCATGGGGTCATTTCTGAAAATGCTCAATGTAATAAAATAGGATGATTAAGGGAGGTGTTTTTCCCTTTCTCTAGAACTGTACCTTCTTTCTGAATTCCCCTTTCTCCATCAAACAAACACAGTGGGTGTTTTCACACCTCCACCTAATGCTGCCATTGATTGACACTCTCATTTGGGGTGTGAGGAGAGAGCCTTTTACACACATTGTTGAACCTCCTGTGCTAATGATGGCTAGGCCTTTTCATGTGTATAGTGCACACCTGTGACCTGATCCTCTGATCCTGAAGAGTTATTACAACACGCTGCTCTCTCTGACGATGTCACGCACCACGACAAAAGCCACATGCAGATATCACACTGATGAATATGGACAAGACTTGACACCCCGGGAATAGAAGATATTAGCATGTAAAGGTGCACGCAGACACTGTCTCTTAGATACAGTGACAGCCATACTTGTTTACATGACATTCGTTGTCCACATAAACCTTGCCTGGATTCTTACTAATAACACTTCTCCACTACCAATGTACCCTCATTTTTCATGTACCCTCATTCCCCCCCACCTACGTGTGCTGCAACACACAACTTATTTTATCACAAACGAGATAAATGTACTTCAGTCCAGACTGGCCATCACATTAAAGTCTGCTCATAATCTGCCCAGTCGAGAGCTTTGCCACTAGGTGTAGCTCACGGACTCAGGTACCAGTAACTCCATCAAGCAAAAGATGCCTAGTAAATCTATAGGACTCTGAAACAGGTTACTGTCATTTTATTGCATGGGCAAAGAGCAAACAGAGGCAAAGACTCAATCTTTTTATTTGAAAGGAATGGTTGCTTTCCAATGAATCTATTCCAGCAGGCCCTTTTCCTTATCAAAGCCAGGTCCATCAAAGCTCTGTGTTTCATTGTCAATATACAGTATTGTCACTCTGCCTGACCGCAACAAGGGACAGGTTCAGATGGTGGCTTGCTCATTATGGAGATGTTTCTGGACTGCCTCAATCACTGGGTCGGCTCTCCAATCCTAACGATTACAAGGACGGTGGAAGACGCCGGCACTTGACCTGATTTCTCATAGATCAGGGACCGTTAGCTTGGCTCCTGTTTTTTTGCAGCGCACGTAACCTAAAATGACACTTGCCTGAAGCTCCCTTGGAGCGCAAAGCAAGGTTAGCTCTCTGAAACCATATATGACAAGCAGAAGAGAGCTTGCAGGGGAAGTGTTTGCTGTGGTACCACTGGGAAAGCCAGAAATCCTTTCCTCTCTCTAAAATGCCCTTGCTCCTACATTCTCTTTTTTTATACAGGAAATAAGTACAATTGGATGTGGAAAGAGGAGCGAGGTCTGGGAAAGAAGAAGAGTGCATCCATATGCTTGTGTGACCATGCCACCAGCTCAAAGGTGAAATCCAACATGGCTTAGTGGTTTGGGTGAGGTGTGAAGACTAGCCCGTTCTTCATTCAGTAATCCAGCAACACGGAAAAACGCATTCTGTATAACCCACAAGATGATCAGCTTAAAAAATAACTTCCATTGGTTATTTGATGTTCATAGCTGTTGTGATTTGCTCATGGTCTAATCACTCTGTAAGGCATTCATCTTTTAGTCAGAAAGGTGTCATCAATTCATCACATACATACTTTGTCTCAGTGACATCAATGTGTAGTTTACACTAAAGCCCATTGTAGCTGTAACAATAATTACGACAATAATTACAAGTGCCAACAGCAACTAACACAAGTAATTCCCACTGCTACATTTGAACAGAAAAGTATTATGCAACATGGCCACGAGCATAAGAAACTGACCTGGTGTCCGGAACACAACATTCTTTGTCGATGTAATAAGAAAAGACTTCCATCGGTATTTGACCTGTCTAAGTAATTTAACACTTGCAACCCACATGCAGAAGTGAAATAGCTTGTCGGTCTCTTTTCAATCTTTTATAATAGTCCTGAATGGAGCTGGTTTTGAGATGGTTTCTATTAAAGTAGGGCTCATTTGCAGTGCTGGATGGATCATATTCTCTATACTGGCTAGAGCTTCAATAACCTTTTGTGACTAGGGGGCAGTATTTTCATTTTTGGAAAAAATAACGTTCCCGTAGTAAATGGGATATTTTGTCAGGACAAGATGCTAGAATATGCATATAATTGATGGCTTAGGATAGAAAACACTCTAAAGTTTCCAAAACTGTAAAAATATTGTCTGTGAGTATAACAGAACTGATATTGCAGGCGAAAGCCTGAGAAAAATCCAATCCGGAAGTGCCTCATGTTTTGAAAGCGCTGCATTCCAATGCGTCCCTATTGAGCAGTGAATGGGCTATCAACCAGATTACTTTTTCTCCGTATTCCCCAAGGTGTCTACAGAATTGTGACGTAGTTTTACACACTTATGTTGAAGAATACCCTTAAGCGGCTACATTGCGCAACTGGTCACCTGATGGCTCCCAGAGTGATTCTCGCGTAAAATACTGAGGTAGCCATTATTCCAATCAGTCCTACTGAAAAAACAATTGTCCCGATGGATATATTATCAAATAGATATTTGAAAAACACCTTGAGGATTGATTATAAACAACGTTTGCCATGTTTCTGTCGATATTATGGAGCTAATTTGGAATATTTTTCGGCGTTTTCGTGACTACAATTTCCGGGCGATTTCTCAGCCAAACTTGAAGAACAAACGGAGCTATTTCGCCTACAAAAATAATATTTTTGGAGAAAAGGAACATTGGCTATCTAACTGGGAGTCTCGTGAATGAAATCATCCGAAGCTCATCAAAGGTAAACGATTTAATTTGATTGCTTTTCTGATTTCCGTGACCAAGTTACCTGCTGCTAGCTGGACAAAATGCTATGCTAGGCTATCGATAAACTTACACAAATGCTTGTCTAGCTTTGGCTGTAAAGCATATTTTGAAAATCCGAGATGACAGGGTGATTAACAAAAGGCTAAGCTGTGTCTCAATATATTTCACTTGTGATTTTCATCAATAGGAATACTTTCTATGAATATTTATGTCCGTTGCGTTATGCTAATTAGTGTCAGTCGATGATTACGCTCCCGCATGCGGGATGGGGAGTCACTAGAGTTAACTGTATATGATGGGGGGTTGCCACTTCAAGAAAATGAAAGAACAAATGGAAAAAGTTAGACACAGGAAGCTGTTCCAAGAGCAGTGCTTACAGCCTATTAATTATTTCATGATTCAAACTCTAACAATTAGTGAACGTGTGTTTTACAAGGTGCTTTGGGAAAAACTTGCAAACCTACAATGTGCATTGCTCAGATTCATCATTCAGTTGTCCTAAAGCCCTATCAATATCAATAATCACCCCAGATCTTTCAGTCCCCACTATACCCCCTGTAATTAAATGTTTGAGTATTATATTTTGTCCAGACACAGAATAAATCAATTGAGTCAATTGATACTTAACCCATACTAATCTAAGAATAAATAAGTGCTGCCATGCTTGATAAAAAGCAAACAAAAAAACACCTTATAGACCCGAAATGATACTGTAATTAATTCAATTAATCATTGTTTGAGCCTTTGCATGGTTCAATGAGGGTTGAACATAGAAAGGAGAGATAAATACTGTAATTAGCTGAGAGTCAGAAGCAATGCCTTCCTCAGATGCATAAATAAAACATTGGCCAGAGTTGAGATTCTAAAGTAATCTGTCTCCATGAACTCATTCCTTATAGGAACATGTAGAACCAAAAGGTCTACGTGATGATACCAGATCTGTAAGGCCAAGAGGGAAGGTATTTCTGGATTTGTTATCATTCCAGTTTGTCACATGGGTCATTTATCAGAGTCATCATTACATAAGAAGAAAGATTGTGTCTGCGCTGAGCAGAAAAATCTGTTGAATATTCACTGTGGCAGTCCTAACGTTTCCTCTCTCTTACTAGGCTCACCATTATTGTGTGAGAAAGCAAGACTTACTGCAAGGCCCACCTTAATGTCTGGAAAAGCTTGACTCACTGCAAGGTCCACCTTAATGTGTGTTAAAGCTAGTATCACTGCATGATGGCCTCCTCTCTTTGCAATGAGGTTGTTAGTGTGTCAATGATGGAGATTTCTATGTTCAAACCCTTTCTGTGTGATTGAGTGACAATGCACAGTGAACTGGAGAGAACTAGGTATTTCTCTCACAAACTTGAAGACTTAAATGCTCTCTGGCCTTTGGCTTAGCATGTGGTAGTCTGAGTCCATTCAGGCTTTTTTCCTTTGTTAACCTGGCCTTGACTTACTTGCTGCTATTCCAGTTAACCCATAAAGGTCTAAATCTTTGGGGGTGGGGGGTTATACTAAGCTAACATATGGAATTGTTTTAAGATGGTCATACCGTGGATCATTTAGCTATTTCAACTCAATATTAGGAAGGTGTTCCTAATGTTTGGTATACTCAGTGTATACACACACATATATATATATATCTTTTTTTTGTTTGGGGGGGGGGCTCAAAACTACATTAATACTTCCATACATTTTTTTAAACGGTACCGAGTTACACTTGTGGGTGTCATGAAGCAAAACTCCATCATGATTCGTGAGAGTACCCCTTTCCATAGGGGGGGTCATATCAGTTTGTGGCCCTAACAGTTCAGACACTACGGACAGAAGTAGACACCTTGACGGTACCGATGTAAGACTCGTCCGATGACACTTGTGGGGATCGTAGAGCAAAATGGAGAATACTCTCTTCGTGAGAGTCACATCTTTTTATAGAGAGGTCATATTCGTTTGTAAACCATTCAATTGCTACAGACGTTTTTGTGAGAAGACTGATTACCTGGATTTCTCCTAGTCTGACAAACAGCGCTGCCACTTTCCACCGCAGATGCAGGCTGACTTAATGTCGGTGGATGCGGTGGATTGAGACGCAGCTCATACAAAAAAAAAACGATACCTCTAGCTTAAACAGACGGATTTTGATGGGGACCGGTGCATCAATCACCTATTAAGGATTAAACACCTGGTAAAATAAGCATACTGGTTTGCTTGCACTCTTTTTGCACTCTAAACAATATCAGGTTTTACTCAAGTTTACTGAAGTTTGAAATAGAAGAAAACACATTTTGTTACACCAAACTTATTTTCTAAATTGTAGAAAGAATAATGTCTTCAATGCTTTCTAGAAAAATATTTTTAAATCACCTGCCAGCACAAATAAAACCATATTGCTAACATGAAGAAATGCCTTCTCCAGGCATCAGCAGCTGGAAAGATTTTCAGCAACATTAATCCAATGTTAATACGTTGATTCGTTCACATCCACAGGGTATTTCCCTGCCAAAACAACTATGCATCAGAACATCTGACTGAACGAACTGTACAAAGACTAACCTTCCGACAAAACTTCGAACTGCAACCCAATGACAATAGAAAATAAATTAGAAAATGTAAATGTAGGAGGAAGAGCAACAGGGGAAAAAAAAACTATACAGGAAGTAGAAGAGAGCTTCTCTCCCCTACCAGGGAATAAAACATATCAGAGTATCAATGAAGCTTGTCATGGTAATGCAAATTGGATTTGGGAATTTAATTTCCATCTCACTAATTATCTGATTCCTCCGAATGATATTGAATGGTATGAGAAATATATTTTTTAAAAGAAGAAGAAAAAATGAAAGCTGTTTTGTGGAAGTTGGAAACAGGCTTGCCAAATTCCATCATCACTCAGTAGGTGCCTGCCAGGTCACATGTTGTTGGAGTCATGTGATGTTCTAAGCACCAACAAATGAGATACGTTAACCTGAGGGCATTTTACAAGTCACTTTGTGTTTGTGTGCATGGCCTATATTTGGATATTAGTTGATGGTTAAACTGTTTGGTCGTCACATACAGTAAATAGGATCCATGTCTACTGGGTTGTCGCACTCAAACACCTTTTGGTTGAATGTGAAATGTTGATTACTCAGCGTTCTAAGACATTCAAAAACAGAGATAATGCATATTCATCTTGATCTTTGGAATTCTTGCTGTCACCTTTTACTCTAATCTCCACAGTCCCCCACTCTGGGTGACAATAATTAATCAAGCTAGCATTACGAAGATGGGGTGCAGCGGTAATAGATCAATTGACAAGCAGATGATAAGAATCGATGGGAGAGATAACCTTGGACTATGTGGAAATTCTGGTTGAGGGAAGAGGGAACCATGTTAATTTGGCTTAGTCTTACTTTATGATTGTTGAGAACAAAAGGGTTTGACTTTCTTCCACCAAAAGAGAAAAGTGCTGTGCTAAAATCAGTCCGAGAAATGCTGACCTCAAACAAACTCTTTCTCATTGATCTGCCTTGCTTGAGTTTCAATGTACACATTCAAGATATTTTTGTTCAAAGGATCGTCGATACGGTATTTCGTTCTTTGTTAAAAAATGGCTATTAAAAAAAAGTTTTACATTAGTGCTTTGGACTGATATGACAGATCTTGTAATTATTCCCAATCAATCTTCCAGCATGACAAAAGGCTGATCAAATAACCGCCAATAACAATAACAAAAGAGCCCTTTTCCATAAATGGACATTATATCTGGTCTCAGCAGACTGAAGTCGTATAAAGGAATTACAATCTTCCCACACAATTAAACACATTTATCTGATGAGGAATCAGGGCAACCCACTGCTTAATTTCCCTTAGCATCACAATGAGATTTACTACAGACTTTACTGCATATTATCACACAGAAGTGCACTGTGTGGCAATGGGCTCAAAATTACATGATCATCGGAATATATTTTAGTTGAAATATACTTTCAATGCATTGTGCAAGCCTATTTCAAGTCAGATAGCATGACTATCTCTGCTTTCATTTATTGCTCTACTGTATAGTACACATTAGTAGACAACTCATAAGGTTTAATCAAATGAGCAAGTATATTATCTGCTTGCAGAAATGCTGTGAACGATGCAAACCCTTGGCCATTTCTTTGAGCCTTTCAAGCTTTCAAGTTCATTAACTGCAGTATCTCCATGGGAGCAGGCCCAATAATCATCATGTTTTATCCTTCATTTCCGTGGATTTGCTTGAGGTCGGCTTCTGAAGTCCAACAAGTGGTCACTCTGGGTCTCCCCGATCCATTTTAAAGTAAATTAGTCTGAAATAGCCATTATAATTCATAGAGATAAGAAGTCATTTCAAACACAGAGCCCACAGGCAAAGTGTTACGATAGATCTCAGGGAGGTGAGTGTTGCAGTACACTCATAAGAGTTTTCCAGGTAGAACCCTTTTGGTTCCAGGTAGAACCCTTTTGTGTTCCATGTAGAACCCTCAGTTGAAAGAGTTCTACATGGAAGCAAAGGGGTTCTTTAAAGGGTTCTACTTTGGAGACAGCTGATGAACCCTTTCTTGTTCTAGATAGCACCTTTTTTAAGACTGTAGACAAGTAAGGATAGGAGTTGACATGTCTGAATTGCCATTGGATTGCATTGCACAACGCATCCATTACGGTGATGTAGCCATGCCATCTCTCTCATAACAATAAGAATGTATTCATCAAGCAATATTACTGGAACATGCAGATGCAGGGGTTTAAAAAGTGGATAATGGTAGAGAAAGAGTGTAAGTGGATTTTCTGTCTTCTCCAATGCTGCTCCCCTGCATGGCACTCACATCAGAGGCCTATTTGAAGTGTTTAGTCTTGGAAACATTAATCCCTGTAATTTTAGGTCTGGTGTTTCTCGGCTGTCAGGTACATCAGGTCGCATTGGAGAAGCACTAAAACAGTGAGGAAGCCTGGTGTCGTCTGCCGACAATTAGAATGCCTGTGTTCATTCCTACAAGGTAAAACAGCACTTCTTAAATGACGGGCTGTCACACTTTAATTGTCTCCACTGAGACAAAGAGAGAACGAGAGCGTGGGTTGGATAATTCTACAAACACATGGTAAATCAGAGAGAAGTAGAAGCTGAAAGAAATGACTGCAACAGTTGAAATGCATCAATGTGTCACTTCCACTGAAGTGAATCATGTCTAGGCCAGTTACTTCAGTGGACATGCCACATGCACTGCTTCATCACGGCAATGTAGAAAGATACTTGTGTATGTCCCCTCAAATACCCGGACAAGTCACAGAACCAACCATACTGCAAATAAAGGGAAGGTTTAGGAGTGCACATTTGAAAGATTGCAACACAGCCACTGACAGCGTGAATGTCTTAATGCTTTCCATGTGAAGTAAAAAAAAAAAAAAAAAAGCCTGCCTTGAGCTGTCTGAAAAGAAGTGATTATCTGCACGAAGTGCTCCACTAAAGCCTTGGGGATTTGATCATAAATTAATCACAACATCTAAAAAGGTGCTATTCATCAAAAGCTAATGGTTCTTACAGTAATGAATAATTCCCTCAAAAAAAGCTGTCTTGAAAGTAGATAGTTTAACAGGCATGTCAAAGACCTCCAGTAGGTAAACCAAGATGTGTCACAGCATTTCTGTCATAAGGTAATGTGTGTAAATTCTGAAAAAGATTCTGAAATAAATATAGATACCCACACACTGATACGCCCAATTAGCATTAAACTTATCCCCATCAATTTAAGCTAGAGTTATCTGGGTTTTTTTGCATTGGATGTGTCTCAATCCACCGCATCCGCTTATGTGGTACTTCCCCATCTGTAGTGAAAGGTGACAGAGCTAGAGCTGTGTTTGTCAGACCATGAGACATCCTGAAAACTCGGTCACGACTTCTGTCTGTAGCGTCCAAACCTTTTTTTGTTGTTGCTATGCTGAGGTCCTCCTGTACCAGTTAAAAAAATGAATGGAAGTATATATGCAGACTGTTTAAACATTTTTTTCCTGATCTTTTGTATATCTCTCAGGTATAGGAGAGACACTTCATATTTTTTGGGGGACTATCTGTTGTTCCATGAATGTGTTATTCAATGCTTTTGTATGGGCTAATAGCATTTGTTTAGATGTTTTTCTTTTGGTTAGTCGAGGGGTCTTCAAATTAAAAATCAAAAAGCGAAATTATCCTCGCTATTACCTTCTTAAAACAATTCCATACAGTAGAACCCCCTCCCCTCTGGCTTAGACAGGGCTCAGACTCTGACGGTTTAATGCTACCACAGTTAATTGTGCAACGTTTTGACCTAGGGCACCTGTAAGTTTTTGGTTTGAAAACAAAACAAAAAAGGAATACAAAAACAAGCTTGTAAGGTTGATTACTCATGCTCTACATCAACAATTGATGCTCTTGTACACTGGCCCAAAGTCAAGGTGATTTTCAAGACTTTATAATAAAATCACATTCCCAACTAAAGTGGATTATGCGCTGCCCAGGCGTTATTAGAATGGTGGCTTTTTTATGGTCATTTCCAACCGTACATTAGGGGTAACGCAAGTGCCTGTTACCTTCTAGTAGACTCTTGGGAGTTGGGGATGGGGTTGACGATTGGTTAACCTTTTTTTTAATTACCGCTTTTCTCCCCAATTCCGTGATATCCAATTGGTTGTTACAGTCTTTTCCCATCGCTGCAACTCCAGTGTGAGCTCGGGAGAGACAAAGGTTGAGAGCCATGGGTCCCCCGAAACATGACCCTGCCAAGCCGCACTGCTTCTTGACACACTGCTCGCTTAACCAATATAAAACACATGTAGGTACCTAGATGTTTAATATACATAATTTTTATGATTATTTATTTAAATTGTGCACCCTCCAATTTCACCGGAAGTTGTAGACAGGTGTCCCGCTGACGGGACGCCTAGCCCTAAGAAGTTTTTAAAGCTTTTGGCAAGGGCTCTAACTTATATTTAACCATCATTTAACACACTGGTCATTTAATAAACACCACATTATAAAATGCTTTCAGGAGTACACAGAAGTGAAGCATAACTTGATATTGATATTAAATCCTTGTATGTGCAATGACTTATACCTTATTTATGACTAACTGAACAATGCATCTGCATGAGTAGCCTAGTTCAAGCTGTAAGGGATTTCCTCCTCTTCCTCCGAAGAGGAAAGGCGAGAAGGATCGGAGGACCAATATGCGGCGTGGTAAGTGTCCATGGTTCTTTTAATAAGAAATAGTACACATGAACAACTGAATACAAAAACAATAAACGTGGAATGAACGAAACCCAAAACAGTACCTTGTGGTGAAAAAACACAGACACGGAAACAAACACCCACAAACGCACAGTGAAACCCAGGCTACCTAAGTATGATTCTGTCACGACTTCTACCGAGGGTGACTTCTCTCCCTGTTCGGGCGGCGCTCGGCGCTCGGCGTCGCCGGTCTACTAGCCACTACCGATCCCTTTTTCTTTTTCTGGTTGTTTTGTCTGTGTTCCTTTTCACACCTGGTTTTCAATTGCTTTGATTTCTGTGGGTATATAGGGCAGCTGTTACCTGCCGTAATTCGTGCAGGATTAGACTTGTGTGTATTGCGTTCGATGGTATTTGATGTTTGTTGTTTTTTTCGCATTTACGCACGTGTATGTAAAGTGTCGGAACTGTGTTAGTTCCTCCGTGTGTTTGCACGATTATTCGAGAGCGTAGTTTTGGGATTTTTGTTCTGTGCCATTTGCATTGCTGGACTATTATTAAACATGCTCCTCAGACATCCCTGCTCTCCTGCGCCTGACTCCTACACCTCTCACCAAGACGCATGTTATCACAGAATCCTGCACCAATATAATTATGGAGTCAGCAGGAGCGGACGCACTTCCAGGGTCCGTGGAGGAGCGAGTTCAACACCACACGGCAGTGTTACACCGACTGGGGACCGCCATGGATCAGGTGATGGCGACGATGGAGAGATGGGAGAGAGGTGGCCTTCCCACACCGTTATCAGCTACACCCCAACCAGTACCACTACCCTCTCCTTCATTGCCTGAGCACAGTGGAATTCGACTCGCCCTCCCGAGGGAGTATGATGGGACGGCGGCCGGGTGCCAGGGCTTCTTACTCCAGATGGACCTATACCTGGCGACCGTTCGTCCGGCTCCTTCGGGGGGTGAGAGCGTGAACGCCCTCGTCTCCTGCCTCGCAGGTAAAGCCCTGGAGTGGGCCAACGCGGTGTGGAACGATCCTGACTCGGCGAGGGACCACTACCCAGAGTTCACCCGCCGCTTTCGGGCCGTGTTTGATCACCCACCTGAGGGTCGAGCGGCGGGTGAACGGCTGTTCCATCTGAGGCAGGAGAGGAGGAGTGCTCAGGACTTTGCTCTAGAGTTCCGGACCTTGGCCGCTGGCGCGGAATGGAACGACAGGGCCTTGATCGATCACTATAGGTGTAGTTTGCGTGAGGACGTCCGTAGGGAGCTGGCCTGTAGAGACACCACCCTGTCCTTGGACCAATTGATCGACATGTCCATTCGGTTGGACAACTTGCTGGCGACCCGCGGACGTCCAGATCGGGCTCTGTCAGTTCCATCTCCCAGCTCCACCACTCCAACACCCATGGAGCTAGGAGGTGCTTCAGCGAGGGCGACCGGAGGAGGGGGCCTTTCCTGTGCCAGCTGTGGTCGCAGAGGGCACACTGCTGACCGGTGCTGGGGGGGTCCCCCCGGGAGTCGAGACGCCAGGCCGAGCACTGCCCGGACACCTCAGGTGAGTCGGCACCAGGCTCACCCAGAGCCCCCTGTTGGTCACGTGTATGTATGGATTGTTTTTCCTAAATTTTCCCCTCTTTCCCGGCATAAGGCGCTAGTAGATTCAGGCGCGGCGGGGAATTTTATTGACCGCGGTTTAGCGAACAGGTTAGGGATTCCCCTTGTTCAGCTGGATAAACCCTTCCCAGTGCACGCCTTAGATAGCCGACCATTAGGGTCAGGGCTAGTCAGGGAGGCCACGGCTCCACTGGATATGGTTACGCAGGAGGGTCATGAGGAGAGAATTAGTCTCTTCCTCATTGATTCTCCTGCGTTTCCGGTGGTGTTGGGGATCCCCTGGTTGGCCCGTCACAACCCCAGGATTTCGTGGCAACAGAGGGCTCTACAGGGGTGGTCGGAGGAGTGCTCAGGCAGGTGTGTAGGAGTTTCCATCGGTGCTACAACGGTGGAGAGTCCAGACCAAGTCTCCACCGTGCACATTCCCTCAGAATATGCCGATTTGGCTATCGCCTTCTGTAAAAAGAAGGCGACCCAATTACCACCTCATCGACGAGGGGATTGTGCGATAAATCTCCTGGTAGGCGCTGCACTTCCCAGGAGTCACGTGTATCCCCTGTCACAGGAGGAGACGGTGGCTATGGAGACATACATATCGGAATCTCTGGGGCAGGGGTTCATTCAGCCCTCCATCTCACCTGCCTCCTCGAGTTTCTTTTTTGTGAAGAAGAAGGAGGGTGGTCTGCGTCCGTGCATTGACTATAGAGGTCTAAATTCCATCACGGTGGGGTATAGTTACCCGCTACCTCTCATTGCCACGGCGATTGAGTCATTTCACGGAGCACGGTTTTTCACAAAACTGGATCTCAGGAGTGCATATAACTTGGTGCGTATCCGGAAGGGAGATGAGTGGAAGACGGCGTTTAGTACCACATCCGGCCATTATGAGTACCTCGTCATGCCGTACGGTTTGAAGAATGCTCCAGCAGTCTTCCAATCTTTTGTGGATGAGATTCTCAGGGATCTGCACGGTCAGGGTGTGGTGGTTTACATCGATGATATTCTGGTCTATTCCGCTACACGGGCCGCGCATGTGTCTCTGGTGCGCAGGGTACTTGGGAGACTGTTGGAGCATGACCTGTACGTCAAGGCTGAGAAATGCTCGTTCTTCCAACAGGCCGTCTCCTTCCTTGGATATCGCATTTCCACATCGGGGTTGGTGATGGAGGATGACCGCATTGCAGCCGTGAGTAATTGGCCGACTCCAACCACGGTAAAGGAGGTGCAGCGGTTCTTAGGGTTTGCCAACTACTACCGGAGGTTTATCCGGGGTTTTGGGCAGGTGGCTGCGCCCATTACGTCACTGCTGAAGGGGGGGCCGACGCGTCTGGGGTGGTCGGCTGAGGCGGACAGGGCTTTTGGTCGCCTGAAGGCTCTTTTTACCTCGGCTCCCGTGCTGGCGCATCCGGACCCCTCTTTGGCATTTATAGTGGAGGTGGACGCATCCGAGGCTGGGGTTGGAGCCGTGCTCTCCCAGCGCTCGGGTGCGCCACCGAAGCTCCGCCCCTGTGCTTTCTTTTCTCAGAAGCTCAGCCCGGCGGAGCGAAACTATGACGTGGGGGATCGGGAGCTGCTAGCTGTTGTCAGAGCCCTGAAGGTGTGGAGACATTGGCTTGAGGGGGCCCAGCACCCTTTCCTCATCTGGACTGACCACCGTAATCTAGAGTACATTCGGGCAGCGAGGAGACTGAACCCTCGTCAGGCAAGGTGGGCCATGTTTTTCACCCGATTTAGGTTTACCATCTCCTATAGACCAGGCTCCCAGAACACTAAGGCAGACGCACTGTCCCGACTATATGATACGGAGGAGCGGGCCATTGATCCTGCGCCCATCCTCCCGGCTTCTTGTCTAGTGGCACCTGTAAGGTGGGAGGTGGACGCAGACATTGAGCGAGCATCGCGTGTTGAGCCCACTCCACCACAATGTCCAGCGGGACGGGTGTATGTTCCGCTGGAGGTTAGAGACAGGTTAATTTGGTGGGCTCACACATCCCCCTCCTCTGGTCATCCGGGGATTGGGAGGACGGTGCGATGTCTTAGTGGGAAGTACTGGTGGACCACTTTAGCCAAGGACGTGAGGGTTTATGTGTCCTCCTGCTCAGTGTGCGCTCAGTGCAAGGCTCCTAGGCACCTGCCCAGAGGGAAGTTACAACCCCTTCCCGTTCCACAGCGGCCTTGGTCACACCTGTCGGTTGACTTCTTGACCGATCTGCCACCGTCACAGGGCAACACCACAATCCTGGTCGTTGTGGATCGGTTTTCTAAGTCCTGTCGTCTCCTCCCTTTGCCCGGTCTCCCTACGGCCCTACAGACGGCGGAGGCCCTGTTTACTCACGTCTTCCGGCACTACGGGGTGCCTGAGGATATTGTTTCTGATCGGGGTCCCCAGTTCACGTCCAGGGTGTGGAAGGCATTCATGGAACGTTTGGGGGTCTCGGTCAGCCTGACCTCTGGGTTTCACCCCGAGAGTAATGGGCAGGTGGAAAGAGTGAACCAGGATGTGGGTAGGTTTCTGCGGTCGTATTGCCAGGACCGGCCAGGGGAGTGGGCGAAGTACATCCCCTGGGCGGAGATGGCCCAGAAATCACTCCCCCACTCCTCTACGAACCTGTCGCCCTTCCAATGTGTGTTGGGCTATCAGCCGGTCCTGGTACCATGGCATCAGAGCCAGACCGAGGCTCCTGCGGTGGACGATTGGGTGAAACGCTCAAGGGAAACCTGGGAGGCCGCCCATGGGTACCTTAAACGGGCCGAAGCACGGCAGAAGGCCAGTGCCGACCGCCATCGCAGCGAGGCCCCGGTGTACACACCGGGGGACCGGGTCTGGCTCTCGACCCGAAACCTGCCCCTCCACCTGCCCTGCCGGAAGCTGGGTCCGCGGTTTGTGGGGCCATTCAAAGTCCTGAGGAGAATAAACAAGGTGTGTTATAGGTTACAGCTCCCCCCGTATTACCGTATTAACCCCTCGTTTCATGTGTCTCTCCTCAGGCCGGTGGTGGCTGGTCCGCTTCAAGAAGATGAGGTGCGGGAGGTCCCTCCGCCCCCGCTGGACATCGGGGGGGCGCCGGCGTATGCAGTTCGGTCCATACTGGACTCGAGGCGTCGGGTGGGGGGTCTTCAGTACCTCGTGGACTGGGAGGGGTACGGTCCGGAGGAGAGATGCTGGGTGCCGGTGGAGGACGTACTGGATCCTCCTATGCTAAGGGAGTTTCACCGCCTCCATCCGGATCGCCCTGCGCCTCGTCCTCCGGGTCGTCCTCGAGGCCGGCGTCGTCGCGCTGCGGGAGCCGCGCGTCAGGGGGGGGGTACTGTCACGACTTCTACCGAGGGTGACTTCTCTCCCTGTTCGGGCGGCGCTCGGCGCTCGGCGTCGCCGGTCTACTAGCCACTACCGATCCCTTTTTCTTTTTCTGGTTGTTTTGTCTGTGTTCCTTTTCACACCTGGTTTTCAATTGCTTTGATTTCTGTGGGTATATAGGGCAGCTGTTACCTGCCGTAATTCGTGCAGGATTAGACTTGTGTGTATTGCGTTCGATGGTATTTGATGTTTGTTGTTTTTTTCGCATTTACGCACGTGTATGTAAAGTGTCGGAACTGTGTTAGTTCCTCCGTGTGTTTGCACGATTATTCGAGAGCGTAGTTTTGGGATTTTTGTTCTGTGCCATTTGCATTGCTGGACTATTATTAAACACGCTCCTCAGACATCCCTGCTCTCCTGCGCCTGACTCCTACACCTCTCACCAAGACGCATGTTATCACAGATTCTCAATCAGAGACAACTAATGACACTTGCCTCTGATTGAGAACCATACTAGGCCGAAACATAGAAATCCCCAAATCATAGAAAAACAAACAGACTGCCCACCCCAACTCACGCCCTGACCATACTAAATAATGACAAAACAAAGGAAATAAAGGTCAGAACGTGACACAAGCTCTCATATGACTGAACATGTTTGATTGTCATCTGTTTGGTGACTATGTAGTAAAGAGCTATGTTGCGTTGTCTACTTCATGATGGTTAGGCACTGCTCATTATCCTATATCATCTCATGAATACATTCTTAAGAATTGCTTATCATAATATACCTCTCCAATTGCATCTTAATTGGCTCCTGATTTATAAAGCAACAACAAATATGCTTGCGAGTTTAAGTGCAGAAATTGAGAGACAGAGAGCTCAGATGCAATGGATTGGCTGATTAATTATTGCTCGATGTGTGTCTACAAATGCCAAGCAGATGGCTTGGCATTGCTAGAATTAATGTGCTTGGAAATATGTAGGTAGCGTGCTCAATATGGCCCACATGGCAGAAGCTTTGCCTTGTTTTCTTCCTGTCTTGTTTTATGTCTAAAAGTGAAGCAGGAAGGCCTTTTCATTCACTGTATACTTTACCACAAAGTGTGAGGCACACACTCACCAATCACTTTGTGAGATTCTGAAGATTACATTGGTTTTTATGCAAGCCTCGGTGAGTCCAAGATTGTTCCAGATCCTTTCCCAGAATATGGGCATGTGTCTACTATCTTTAAAGTTACAAAATGTACAATTATTCATGTTTTATTTGAAAACACTCCACCTTGAAGACTCTTCTTCAATTTTGCAAATTGGGGTACGAAGTGTCTTTCATTAGAAATACTGTCAATCACAAATGATAGGCTTTCTAAATCATGAAAGCAACGATTTTAACCAAGAGAAGTCGGCTGATTCATGTGTTCGTTATATGTGGTGAACATTAATGTATGAATGGTTATCATACATTCCACATACAATCTAGAAGCCTGAGAGTTCAGAGTATGAGTTCTTGTTACAACAGTCATAGATCCAAATCGCAACATCTAATTATTGGGGCATCAAGTTTTTCCACAGTGTAATGCACATCTCCAAACAACATCTGATTGTTGTTTGTGCTATCCTCACAAGGAATTACTCAAATATTATTTTATACAACTACTAGCTCGGGGTGCTAGTTATATGCATGGCAGATCACAAGCTTATCTGGGAGTCTGCGTTGTACTCACTGATAAAGAATTAACAGACCACCATCATTAGCCTGCAATGCACTGTAGAGCAGTAGGAACTCTATGAAATTCGACTTGTATGTTTGCATGGGGTAGATCAAAATTACAGCACGCTGAGTTACCTAAGTGCAATTACCAACTTTGGGACATAGTAAACATCAACTCCGTACTTGCTATTTGTCAAAGCTAATAAAAAAGAACAGTGCTGAGCATGTAATGATGCACTAAAACAATACTATAGAAGATAGTAAATCATCTACAATCAGACACACAGACGACAAAACACAAATGTGAGCCAACAGATGTCAATTTAACAATACCGGATCAAGTTAAATTGCCCCCTAAATTGGGTAGGCTTGCAATGGTGTACGATTAAAAATAACTCATGATATGATATAGTATTTCCTCTCTGGAACAAAATGTAGAATATTCACACTAATGACCTTGATTAGCTGTCCCCTCTTGTCATTCCTCACGTTGTATGCATCAGCCCACTCTTGCACACATATTAGAAATGAAGAGAAACGTTTATGCAGTGAGTTCCGTCACCCACTCACATATACTGCTAAACCGCAGTGTTTCAAGCACTCAAAGTGGGATGCTGAACTTTGAATTGGACTGCAAATACCCCCTCGCTTCCGCCAGCTCCACTCTCTGAGTTGCCTATGACCTTGTCTGAAACTGGAGCAATTGCTTGGATGAACTATCATATCAAGGAGCATGTCTCAGCTCAAAGCTGCTACAGCTAATGGTCTTGGTGAGTGGAGCCAGCTTGAATAAATAGAATCTCTTGCAATCACGTGAGTCTCTTGTCTCTACATGCTGCACCATTGTGGCATTTAAGGCAAGGTGGTTTTGGCCAATTGCACCTTGTTTTTCTCTGCCTCCTGAGTATCCATTGTATGGGAGTTCATGAGAGACAGTTTTAGCAGCCTTTGTTGTAGTCATAGTTGAAAGGGCAGTAGACCAACATACACAGGCACAATGCAACAGCAACTTGCATAACTTAAAATACCACTATCGGAAGTTTTTTTTAAATGCAACCAATGAATAAAAAGTTGGATGTTTGTCCATTCACAATGTTCAATTTAGTCAGCAAAGGCATTTCCCTGAATAATTTAAAGAAAGCTAGTTGCAAAAGGGAAACATGTTCAGCGTTTCAGAGTTATAATTTGTTTGCACGTTTTTTTCTGTTTTTTTTTCTGTCAAGTTAGCTTCCTAAAAGACTGGAATGGAATTTGCTATGACAATGTAAAAGTCAGTTACATAAGCTGACACCAAGCCGTCATGACTGTCATGATGACACCTATAATGTCATGATAATTACAATGTTAAGTAGCCCTTATGATGGACAATTTCAAGTACAGTGTAAAACAAATATCACTGTGTATAAAATGACATACTACAACCATAGTACATAATCACGTTCCAGGTAGTGCTGTGGTGAGTAAGAATTTGACAAGGATAGTGTGGATATGACAACATCCTCTCTAGTGGAACAAAAAAAACAGAAGGGAACAGGAGCGCAGTGAGGCCCATGCTTGAGGCCTAGCTTGTTAGAGTAAAGAGGGATGATCACTCTCTCTGATGCGAGCCATCTGGCTAGGAGCATGGCCCAGTCCTGGGATTTGGCCTCTCAGGATTCTTAACCCCCTGTAAGGCAACTATACCTGCAGCAATGTACAACAGAATGGAAGAAGAGCTTGACTTGGATGGTGGAAAAAACATTGGATAATGAAGTCAGATTATGGCTAAAACAGTCTTATTGAGCAATGTGTTCTACTTACTGTTATCCCCACACAAATAACCTGTATAGGTTTCATAAGCTTTCTCCCATTGTCACACCCTGATCTGTTTCACCTGTCTTTGTGCTTGTATCCATCCCCCTCCAGGTGTCGCCCATCTTCCCATTATCCCCTGTGTATTTATACCTGTGTTCTTTGTTTGTCTGTTGCCAGTTCGTCTTGTCAGGTCTTACCATCGTGTTTTCCCGTTTCCCTTTTGCTCAAGGTCTGTTGCCTAGTTTTCCTGGTTCTGACTACTCTGCCTGCCCTGACCCCGAGCTTGCCTGCCGTCCTGTACCTGCCTGTCTCTGACCTAATTATGAACCCCTGCCTGTCCTCAACCTGCCCTTTGCCTGCCCCGTGTTTACAATAAATATCTGACAACTGTACTATCCGCCTCCTGTGTCGGCATCTGGGTCATATATTCTGACTCGTGATACTATGAACAAATTGAAATATTGCAACCATTTGAAATGTTTAAGAACAGTATTTATTTTCATGAAAACATTTTAGTGAATAATATTTCAAAAAGTTACTTCTCTCAGTCCCCCCAAAATACATACTACATGGTATGTGTAATGGTGTGTCCATTCAGATGAGTTTTTGGTAAATCCACTGGTTACCAATGGGTGATAATCTAAGAGGTTTAAATGGATTATGCCCAAGCTGCATGGCTCAATTTGTGTAGAGGATGGAGAATACAACTAGAATATGTACATGCTAAACCCTGTCATTTTGCACATATTTTTGAATGTCACATGCTGCTATAGTTGGCACAGGGCACATGAGGGGGACAGACCTCAGAAATATGCCAAAAACACAAATACCATCAGAGGGTTGTGACAGAGCAGAAAGGGCAAATGTGACACACAATGGCTTCCATTGGGGAATGGCGGGCAGGCTTCTCCAACACATACAAACAATCGCCAGTTCGCCACTCCTGTTTAAAACATGACCAGCTAGATGTGACAATGTTGCACAAAACAGGGAGTCATACACTGAGGAACTGTTTGGAGTCATTTCCCCCAACAGAGAGCATTCCTTACACCCTTTACTCCCACAAAAGTGTTTAACCTGCCACTGTCTTTCCAGGCCTTGTTCCCTTTCTTCTTTCCCTCCCTCTATTGTTCCATTCCCACTGCAGGATCGTACCAGTCAGAAGGAAAACAGATCCAGTGGTGGTTTTTCAAATGAATTGTCAGAAGCTAGCTGTTTTAATCATTCCTGCAAAATAAAAGGGAAGGGAACCTTTGTGAAGTCACTTCACCCTCAACGCTCCACTGGGGGTCTCTGGCAAACCCTGTACTGCAAAGTGTGCCCTGTTATCCTGTCTTGCCTGTGTGTCTGCCCGTGCCGCTGTGTCCTCCCTTCAAGATCCTCCCTCAGCAGTAGAAACAGTGTCAGAGCCACAGGGGATGGGACAGAGAAAAATGGACAGAAATGTACCATAAACTAACAAAAGGGATGTCCTTGTTTGTATCTACGCTCGTTTCTGGTTTAAAACCCAAGGCTTTGTCAACTGTTGGCATCACAACGCGATTGCAATATGTCCATTTGCTGCTATTGCATTAGTTGAAAATCTGTTAGGTCCTAAATAATTAGACATGTACAGCAGGAACCAAGATTACTTTTTATCTGCATGTTTCCCCTTATCTTTATGGTGCCGTTTTGAGATAAGAACTGATCATCTATGCAGGCAGTGTGTACTCACACTGTGTGAGATGCATACAATTATGCAAATGATGTTGGAAGTCGTAAATCCTTGTTCTAGCTTGAGCTTAGCTTTTTTCCTGTCTGTGCTTTCTTTTGCTTGAAGAAAGCCCCCATGCTGGATGGCAGCGAAAGGAAAGCTCCAGCAAGCGCCAGTCCTGCATTTATAATGGGAGAAGCATCAGGGAGGATGACTGCAAACTGGGGAACATTCTGGAAATGAAGATTATGAGAGACAAAATATATCTAAAAGAGTCATCTTTATGTGCTGTCGTTTTTTTGTGGATGTTTATGCATGAACATGAGGGGTCAAGCCTCTCAACTGCTGCCAGTAGGTAGCATACTGTATTGCATGTACCAACTCTAGATACCAGATACCAAGTGGCCTTATATATGGAAACTGGAACCTAGTTTCCAGGGAAAGACATGATCCATGTTCTGAGACTGCATTTGAAATATCATGTACATGTTTTGGTATCATAACATCCTTTTCCAAGATGATAATTTGATTAGATCATTTTATGGTTGCAAATTTGCAAACAGTGTCTAGATAACAACAAGGTGTTTTCATTTGAAGTAGAAGCAGCAATTTTTAAAATGTCAAACTATATCCTGCTGTGACCTTGGACACAATCAAAGAGTGCAGTGAGTACGACAAACTAATGAGAATATTTAATGACTGCTTATGACAAAGATTTCACTATACTGTACCAAAAATAGATACTCATCATGAATTATTCATTGTGCGTTGAATCAGGCCTACTGTCATTGATAATCAGATGACGCTGATAAGATAATATATGTGGCTTTCCAGCAGCACAAGGGCAAAAGGATGATTCTGCTTTCAGATGTGGTGGGACAGAAGTATTATAATGAGTATGATGCCAGAACCTGCGATATCATATTACACTTGCAGAGCATGAAGACGTCTACGGTGGATAAGATAATTATCAGATTCCACGCTTGGTCTGCATAAGCTGTAGAGGAGGGGAGTGATTATGAGAAACAGCTGCATTTGCAGGATTGACTTTTGAACCATAACAGTGGACGTTATAACAGGATGATTCTAATAAGGGATTCAGTACTTGCATAATAGAGTCGGCGGAAGAAAGGAAGGTCTGAAGCATGGTTATGAGGAACAGATAAAGCAGGCACATCACAGCATCAGATTAACAAGTATGTACTTAGCTTCCTGATGCCATGTGATGGACGGCAGACAATTAGAAAGACCGCATCCTGAATCAGTAATCATACAAAAAGTAGTATCGCAACAAAACACACCTAGTTTGTTTTCAAGGACAAAATCTCTTCGGGTAATTTGTTTCCCAATGTCCCCCTGCCCTCTAGTCTCCTGAGGACACTCTGCTTTTGGAGTGATGCAAACTGGACCCAAACTGGACCCAGAGCCCAGAGAACGCTGCAGGCAAGTGTCACTTCACATTGGATCTTCCTGGTTTCAAAACAAAGGTCAGGTGTTTGGGTGTGAGATGTTTTTATATCTCTACTTCAACTCTTTGACATTGATCAACTCTGAAACGCATCAACTACCACAATGTTGTCTTTTTGAACAACAATTATCAAAATATGACTAATGTCAATTGACTTTATCAAATCAAATTTGACATTTTAAGATGATACTAATAATATGTTTGAGTTGTACTGTACAAACAATAAATTAAAGAATATGGTTCCTCTCAGTCAAGCAGGAGAAAAGTGATGCAGAAAAGTTTAGATCTTGTTTTCCTCACTGCATCTTTTGAGACGTGTAATTGCGCTACACTACATTCTCAGTTGCCCATATTTGATACATTGACAAATTCCGCCTTTCAGTGTTCTCATCATGGCTATTCCCTGGATGTGTACAGTGAAGGGGAGGAGGAGGAGGAAAAAAAGAACATGAGCAGAGAGCATCCCCAGGTTCCCAAATGGGTTGTACCACATCGATTGACTTGTGAAATATATCTCATATCCAGAAACCAGCTCAGTGGCATGATGTCTCTTTTGGGAAAAACCCAGACCCTCCCAAAGGCTGCTGAAAAACAACTGACGAGAACCAGTGCTGCTGCCACCACTGTTACAGCCTACTGCATGTTAGATGTATAGTAGAATGAAACAACTTCACTAATCAAACTGTATAGATCCTGAGGCAGTAAAAAATAATAGAAGTATTAACAGTAGGAGTGGTCACAGGAGTGGAAGAGTTGCTGATGGCATTAGTAGCAGTAAATTATGTTTTGTGGGCAGTATTTTTCCCCTCCCCTGATTGAAGTAAACTAACAGAGAACAATTCCTACTTACAGCTATTTTCGCTCACATGTACAGTACATGTAGTGAAATAATAATATATATACATGTATATAGTACCAGTCAAAGGTTTTGACACACCTACTCATTCAAGCATTTTTCTTTATTTTCACAATTTTCTACATTGTAAAAAATATATTTTTTAAACACATATGGGATCATATAGCAACCAAAAAGTGATAGACAAATCAAAATATACAGTGCCTTGCGAAGGTATTCGGCCCCCTTGAACTTTGCGACCTTTTGCCACATTTCAGGCTTCAAACATAAAGATATAAAACTGTATTTTTTTGTGAAGAATCAACAACAAGTGGGACACAATCATGAAGTGGAACGACATTTATTGGATATTTCAAACTTTTTTAACAAATCAAAAACGGAAAAATTGGGCGTGCAAAATTATTCAGCCCTCTTAAGTTAATACTTTGTAGCGCCACCTTTTTCTGCGATTACAGCTGTAAGTCGCTTGGGGTATGTCTCTATCAGTTTTGCACATCGAGAGACTGACATTTTTTCCCATTCCTCCTTGCAAAACAGCTCGAGCTCAGTGAGGTTGGATGGAGAGCATTTGTGAACAGCAGTTTTAAGTTCTTTCCACAGATTCTCGATTGGATTCAGGTCTGGACTTTGACTTGGCCATTCTAACACCTGGATATGTTTATTTTTGAACCATTCCATTGTAGATTTTGGTTTATGTTTTGGATCATTGTCTTGTTGGAAGACAAATCTCCATCCCAGTCTCAGGTCTTTTGCAGACTCCATCAGGTTTTCTTCCAGAATGGTCCTGTATTTGGCTCCATCCATCTTCCCATCAATTTTAACCATCTTCCCTGTCCCTGCTGAAGAAAAGCAGGCCCAAACCATGATGCTGCCACCACCATGTTTGACAGTGGGGATGGTGTATTCAGCTGTGTTGCTTTTACGCCAAACATAACGTTTTGCATTGTTGCCAAAAGGTTCAATTTTGGTTTCATCTGACCAGAGCACCTTCTTCCACATGTTTGGTGTGTCTCCCAGGTGGCTTGTGGCAAACTTTAAACAACACTTTTTATGGATATCTTTAAGAAATGGCTTTCTTCTTGCCACTCTTCCATAAAGGCCAGATTTGTGCAATATACGACTGATTGTTGTCCTATGGACAGAGTCTCCCACCTCAGCTGTAGATCTCTGCAGTTCATCCAGAGTGATCATGGGCCTCTTGGCTGCATCTCTGATCAGTCTTCTCCTTGTATGAGCTGAAAGTTTAGAGGGACGGCTAGGTCTTGGTAGATTTGCAGTGGTCTGATACTCCTTCCATTTCAATATTATCGCTTGCACAGTGCTCCTTGGGATGTTTAAAGCTTGGGAAATCTTTTTGTATCCAAATCCGGCTTTAAACTTCTTCACAACAGTATCTCGGACCTGCCTGGTGTGTTCCTTGTTCTTCATGATGCTCTCTGCGCTTTTAACGGACCTCTGAGACTATCACAGTGCAGGTGCATTTATACGGAGACTTGATTACACACAGGTGGATTGTATTTATCATCATTAGTCATTTAGGTCAACATTGGATCATTCAGAGATCCTCACTGAACTTCTGGAGAGAGTTTGCTGCACTGAAAGTAAAGGGGCTGAAAATTTTGCACGCCCAATTTTTCAGTTTTTGATTTGTTAAAAAAGTTTGAAATATCCAATAAATGTCGTTCCACTTCATGATTGTGTCCCACTTGTTGTTGATTCTTCACAAAAATATACAGTTTTATATCTTTATGTTTGAAGCCTGAAATGTGGCAAAAGGTCGCAAAGTTCAAGGGGGCCGAAGACTTTCGCAAGGCACTGTATTTTATATTTGAGATTATTAGAGGAAGTAGCCACCCTTTGCCTTGATCACAGCTTTGCACACTCTTGGCATTTTCTCAACCAGCTTCATGAGGTAGTCATCTGGAATGCATTTCAATGAGCATGTGTGCCTTGCGAAAAGTAATGCATTTGAGCCAATCATTGTGCTGTGACAAGGTAGGGGTGGTATACAGAAGATAGCCCATTTACTGACCATTATCCCCTAACAATACAGCTTGCAGGTCCATCGGAACCCTGATATTATGACATAACAACCATTCCTGTACCTGACTCCAAAAGCAACCCACCAATGGACATTAGCAAAGGAGTTTCTCCATTGATTCTGTTTCCTCATGGCAGAGTCTGCACAAGGCTGACTATCCTCCTCCTTAATCTTAAACGGCACCCACCATCACTGGGGTGGTGATGAAATTAGTAGCAGTACATGATGTTTGTGTGATCAAGTAGTTATTGCACTAGGGTCATCCATGTGCCTCATAACATCTTAGCCCACTGAGTTAACGCCTACACATTAGCTCTATGAGCTTCATGTCTCACACAAGACTCTTAAGGATGGCCTCTTTTTTTCAATTTTCTCCTAAAATGACATACCCAAATCTAACTTCCTGTAGCTCAGGCCCTGAAGTAAGGACATGCATTGTCTTGGTACCATTTGAAAGGAAACACGTTTGTGGAAATGTGAAAGGAATGTAGGAGAATATGATACATTAGATCTGGTAAAAGATATAAAAATGTTTGTACCATCATCTTTGAAATGCAAGAGAAAGGCCATAATGTATTATTCCAGCCCAGGTGCAATTTAGATTTTGGACACTAGATGGCAGCAGTGTATGTTCAAAGTTTTAGACTGATCCAATGAGGCATTTCATTTCTGTTCAAAATGTTGTATCAAACCTGTCCAAATGTGTCTAATTTGTTTATTAATAACTTTTCATGTTCAAAACTATGCACTCTCCTCAAACAATAGCATGGTATTATTTCCCTGTAATAGCGACTGTAAATTGGACAGTGCAGATTAACAAGAATTAAAGCTTTCTACCAATTTCAGATATGTCTATGTCCTGGGAAATGTTCTTGCTACTTACAACCTCATGCTAATCACATTAGCCTACATTAGCTCAACCGTCCCACAGTGGACCCACCGATCCTGAAGTTAAAGTAATGATGGACTGTCGTTTCTCTTTGCTTATTTGAGCTGTTCTTACCAAAATATAGACTTGGTCTTTTACCAAATAGGGCTACCTTCCACCCCTACATTTTCACAAAACAACTGATTGGCTCAAACACTAATCAATATAATTTTATTGATTTATTTTGTCAAGAAAGTTTGATTAAAGTATTTGTAGGAAGTTACGTAGATTTACCAAGTTCTATGAAAGTGTAAGGTAAATATGCTAACATATCCAAACAACCACACAGGAAGTGTAACGACGTTCGTCTGAGGAAGAAGGAGTAGACCAAAGCGCAGCGTGGTACGTGTTCATATTTCCTTTAATTAACTGAACACTAAATACAAAAGAACAAGAGAATAAATGAAAACCAAAACAGCCCCATATGGTGCAAACACTGAAATGGAAAACAACTACCCACAACCCATAGTGGGAAAACAGGCTGCCTAAGTATGGTTCTCAATCAGAGACAACGATTGATAGCTGCCTCTGATTGGGAATCATACCAGGCCAAAAACCTAGAAATATAACACACAGAACCAAAACATAGAATGCCCACCCCAACTCACGCCCTGACCAAACTAAAATAGACACATAAAAAGGAACTAAGGTCAGGACGTGACAGTACCCCCCCAAAGGTGCGGACTCTGGCCGCAAAACCTAAACCCATAGGGGAGGGTCTGGGTGGGCATCTGTCCGCGATGGCGGCTCTGGCTTTGGTCCACTTAGGTGGCACCTTTGAAGCGGCGACCCTCGCCGCCGACCCCGGACTGGGGACCATCGCCGCCGACCCTGGGCTGGGGAACCTCGCAACGGCTCTGGCAGCTCCTGACTGACGGGCGGCTCTGGCAGCTCCTGACTGACGGGCGGCTCTTGCAGCTCTTGACTGACGGGCGGCTCTGGCAGCTCCGGAGAGAAGGGAGGCTCTGGAGGGTCTGGACTGGAGGGAGACTCTGGAGGGAGAAGATACAGAAATAGCCTGGGGAGACCCATAGGAGGTCCCCTTCTTGACCGAGGCACCGGATGCACTGGGCCGTGGAGGCGCACTGAATGTCTCGAGGTCTCGAGCAGCGAGCCTGCACAACCTGTCCTGTCTGGGTACCCCCTGTAGCCCGGCAAGTGCGGCGGGTTGGAACAGACTGCACTGGGCTGTGCTGGCGAATCGGGGACACCGTACGTAGGGCTGGTGCCCTATAACCCGGGCCGAGGAGACGCACTGGAGCCCAGATGCGCTGAGCTGACTTCATCCCTCCTGGCTCGATGCCCACTCTAGCCCGGCCGATTCGAGGAGCTGCGATGTAGCGCCCCGGGCTTTGCTTGCGCACTGGGGACACTTTGCACTTCACTCCGGTCACTCTCTCGCCACGGTAAGCACGGGGAGTTGGCTCAGGTCTCCTACCTGACTTTGCCAATCTCCCCGTGTGCCTCCCCAAAAAAATTCTGGGGCTGCCTCTCGTGTACGATACCTCGAGCCAATTCCTCGTAGTGTCGCCGCTCCGCTTTAGCTGCCTCCAGCTCTGCTTTCGGACGGTGATACTCTACCGGCTGTGCCCAGGGTCCCTTGCCATCCAAGATTTCCTCCTATGTCCAGGAGTCCACTCCACGCTGCTTGGTCCTTTTGCGTTGGGTAGTTCTGTAACGATGTTCGTCTGAGGAAGAAGGAATAGACCAAAGCGCAATCAGAGACAACGATTGACAGCTGCCTCTGATTGGGAACCATAACAGGCCAAACACCTAGAAACATAACATACAGAACCTAAACATAGAATGCCCACCCCAACTCACGCCCTGACCAAACTAAAATAGAGACATAAAAAGGAACTAAGGTCAGGACGTGACAGGAAGAGTAAATTACTTTTGAGAAAATCCAGATATATTTTTAAACCAGTACTATAACTTTTCACATCTCTGAGTAACACTTTCAGCTTGTGCAGAAGTTTGTGTAATGTGCGCCTTGATGTTTGGGGAATTACTGTTTATGAGGGATCTTGACAATTTATTCTGGACAGCTGCACCACTGACAGGATATCATTAGCAACAATTCCTCAGGTTGTTGCATTCTCAGAAGACGGATATACGGCAGAATATCTTAATTGCTTGTGAGAATTAAGCTTTTGTTTATATGAGAGAAAATGTCATTGCAAACTTAGTAAAAAAGATTGTTAGAGAGATTATTTTGTCAAGTATTTTCCCAGTACTGTCTAACTGATTTGACAGTACTGTTTCTAGTTGCCTAGTGCACGTTTGTGTGGTTATGTACATTTATTTATTCATTTATTATTATCATTTTTTATTTCACCTTTATTTAAACAGGTAGGCTAGTTGAGAACAAGTTCTCATTTACAACTGCGGCATGGCCAAGATAAAGCAAAGCAGTGCGACACAAACAACAACACAGAGTTACACATGGTTACATGTGAGAGATAATGAAAGAGAGAGAACAAGAAGGAGATAGCGTGAAATGGGTATGGGGACAGGGACAAAGAAGGACTCCCCCATCACAAGTTTCTCAGCAGGGTTGGAGTCTATAAAATACACTCTGGTGAAATGGAGGCCATTCGCATTGGGGGCAGGAGAATCTGAACACATTAGGGCCATCTCTGGGGACACGCAGCTGAGGTTTTGGGGCCTTAGTGCAATACAGCACGGGAAAAATGATGAGGAATACTCCAGAATTCCACTTCACTAAGTAGCCACATCTTGCAAGGAGGCATTAAGAGTCAGTTTAGGGCCAAGTTCATGAAAGCTCACCAGCAGAGAGAACGGCTCTGTTGTGGGATAAAACAACATCTCAAATTCAGAATAATTAAATATTTTTGTAAGTATAGTATCATCAATGGGTTGGAGAAATACAGGTAACTGCCAAAATAAAGAAAACACTTGAGTAAGTGAGAGATACAAAGTATATTGAAAGCAGGTGCTTCCACACAGGTGTGGTTACTGAGTTAATTAAGAAATTAACATCCTGTCATGCTTAGGGTCATGTATAAAAAAAAGCCCAGTTGGCCATTCTTTTGGCTACAATGGCTGGAAGAGATCTCAGTGACTTTGAAAGATGGGTCTCAAAGGAACATAGAGGGTTTAAAGCGTGTGTGAGTGTGTGCGTGTGCGTGTGTGTGTGTGTCAGTCACCCGATTTCAACCCAATTGAACACTTATTGGAGATTGTGGAGTGGTGCTTGAGACTGCGCTTTTCACCATCAACCTCACAAAAACACCAAATTATGGAATTTCTCGTGGAAGAATGGTGTCACATTCCTCCAATACAGTTCTAATACAATTCTTGTAGAATCTATGCCAATGTGCATTGAAGCTGTTCTGGCGGCTCGTTGTGGCCCAACGCCATATTAAGACACTTTATGTTGGTATTTCCTTTATTTTGGCAGTTACTTATAGGTACAGTATATGAAGACTACTAGAGCTGGAGTCTACTTCGACCAAAGGGAAGATATCTCACCTCTACAACATTTGTAGCAACTTCTCTACAACATTTGTAACAACTTATTTTTCCAAAGTGGTCTCCCATTCACATTCTCAACCAAGCAATGGTTGGCAATTGAGAGACTCTGGATTGTGCAGCTTTAGTCAGATGATAGGCGAGAAACCTTAACCTAAACCCCTAGCCCTAACCTATTTAGTATTAGCATTTACGTTGATTCATTGGTCAGTACAGCATGGCTTTTGAATCTATGTCTCCAGACTGTGGAATATTTAAAGATGTGTTAACAATGAATAATCTGCATACCCTTTGACGGCCATTCATAAGTAGCCTTTGATTAAGTATTCTTCATTAATATTTAACAGAGTATTGCTCCTTTTAAACTCATCAAAGCATTGATTTTTTTCCACATTCATAAAAAATTCACCTCTTCGAGCAACAAGTCTGAATTAGGCATTTTTGTTTAATTTATTCATTTATTCAAATCATGATATGTCTTGAAACTATGAAGATGTGACCTTGTTCAACATTGTTAATGAAATCTTATTTTCTTGTGATAACTGGTAGTTTGAATAATGTTGTCAAATATTCCACAAAATAGCATGATTCGTTTGGATTTGAACAGAGCTTTAGGAGGAAACAACAGGCTGATGCATAACGTTAAATATGTATTATAAAGGTTTTTATAATTTCAACCAATAGTTTTGAAAGTAGCACTCACTAGCCAAAACCTGTCCCCCAAAATGGTGCACAATTGTGTACAAAGTCATCCATTTCGCATGATACAGTACAATCTGTTACAAATTTGTAAGTGCTTAATTTGAGTGTAGGGGGGAGGATTTACATTTTTGGCAAAAAAACGTACCCATTTGAAACTCCTAATATGCATATACGATTAGGATAGAAAACACTCTACAGTTTCCAAAACTGTCAAAATATTGTCTGTGAGTATAACAGAACTGTTATTGCAGGTGAAAACCTGAGGAAAATCAAACCAGGAAGTGCTGTTTTTCCTGAAAGCTCTCTGTTCCATTGGATGCCTTGCCTCTATTTAATGGGATATCAACCAGATTCCTTTTCCTATGGCTTCCTCAAGGTTGTCAATAGTCTTTAGACAAAGATTCAGGCTTTTATTTTGAAAAATGAGCGAGAAAGATAACATCGCGTCAGTGGATGTTCGCAGAGTTTTGCTTGCGCAACAAAGTGGGGCAGTTGTCTCTCCCTCTCCTATTGAAAAAGCAACAGTCCCGGTTGATATATTATCGATTATATATTTTAAAAACAACCTGAGGATTGATTATAAAAAACATTTGACATGTTTCTGTGGACATTATGGATACTATTTGGAAATTTCATCTGCGATGTCGTGACCGCTTGAGCCTGTGGATTTCTGAACATAACGCGCCAAACAAATGGAGGAATTTTGGATAAAAATAATCTTTACGGAACAAAAGGAACATTTATTGTGTAACTCAGAGTCTCGTGAGTGCAAACATCCGAAGATCATCAAAGGTAAGCGATTTAATCTATTGCTTTTCTGACTTTCGTGACCAATCTACTTGGCTGCTAGTGCTTGTAATATTTTGTCTACTGAGAGAGATGTTCTTACATAAACGCTTGTTATGCTTTCGCCGAAAAGATGTATTGAAATCTGACATGCCAGGTGGATTAACAATAAACTAAGCTGCGTTTTGCTATATTGCACTTGATATTTCATGAAAATTAAATATTTTTAGTAATTTAATTTGAATTTGGTGCTCTGCAATTCAGCGGGTGTTGATGAAAATGATCCCGCTAAAGGGATGGGTGCGTCAAGAAGTTAAGATCCCATTCAATCTCTTTAAGCGATTGCTAAAATCAACAAGTCATAACATTCCAGCCAAGTGGTTGGCAGAGTGAAGTTCAGGAGAGATGTCCTCTTCCATTGTCAACCAATGACTGACTATGGCAACTACAGGGGTGGATTCAAATCTGACCAAATAATTGGGGATAATTTCTCCATGACTTGCAGTACCTTTGCACCAAAGATCATGTAGTCCTAAGTGTTATGGGTTCCTAAAGAGGACAAATCCAATTTTGGGGGAAAAAAGTCAGGAAAATATGAAAGAAAAACAGTTATGACGATCACATTCTACTTTACAGTGACCTTATGACATACTTGTCTGGCACTTAGAATTCGTGTTATAGGTTCAGAGGTACTCTACATTGAAATGTAAAATGTGTTATGACTGCAGTTTTCAATCTACGCAGGCTACACTTTGAGCAAGTCTTGAATGTTTTTTTGTCATACATCATTAGTCACTGTGAAATCGGTTCAGGTAATGGAGTGGTACAGCTTTTCCAGCTTTTTTCCCAACTCAGAAGAAATTTGGTGTGATTGATGGCAGATCACTCCAAACTGCTTTAGAGAACTTTCCATTCATGACAAAGAAATTGCTATTTTTTGCTCAGCCTAATCAATCTTGATTCAAACAGGGAGACTCTGCCCAGTTCACTACTGAGACCAACAATAAAATGATGATTAATATTGCCCTGCATCAGCATCCAATTACATATGCTTTTGACTTTTGATGGTATGGAGACTGCCAAAATGAATAAATGTGTTTAGATGTTTGATAATTAACACAAGGACCACAACCTGAGTGGATGAAGCAGAATAATTTGTTCATTTATCAAACTGTCACATATTAACCCTTTTGAGGGTTGTGGTTAAATACACATCTGTCTTTTCTAATATCTCAGCATTTTTGTATTTAGAAATTCTACATCTCAGTATGTTTTAATTTAGAAATACTATCAATTACATCTTTCAAATTCCTCAATGTAGTGAAGGGTGATTCTGGGAACTACACTAATTAATTAAGACATGAAGGTCAGTCAATTCAGAACATTTCAAGAACTTTGAAAGTTTCTTCAAGTGCAGTCGCAAAAATCATCAAGCGCTATGATGAAACTGGCTCTCATGAGGACCGTCACAGGAAAGGAAGACCCAGAGTTCATTAGACTTACCAGCCTCAGAAATTGAAGCCTCAAAGAAATGCGTCACAGAGTTCAAGTAACAGACACATCTGAACATCAACTGTTCAGAGGAGACTGGGTGAATCAGACCTTCATGGTCGAATTGCTGCAAAGACGCCACTACTAAAGGACCCCAATAATAAGAAGAGACTTGCTTGGGCCAAGAAACACGAGCAATGAACATTAGACCGGTGGAAATCTGTCATTTGGTCAAATTTGAGATTTTTGGTTGAAACTGCTGTGTCTTTGTCTAGAAGGCCAGCATCCCGGAGTCACCTAAGGAGTCCCAAAGTCAACAGTAAGGACTGTTGACGTTGGGACTGGTGTTTTGCGGGTAATATTTACAACTATTTTACTATTTAGTCTAAAGAAGGCCAGTTTTATTGCTTCTTTAATCTGGACAACAGTTTTCAGCTGTGCTAACATAATTGCAAAAGGGTTCTCTAATGATCAATTAGCCTTTTGAAATGATACACTTGGATTAGCTAACACGATGTGCCATTGGAACACAAGTGTGATCATTGCTGAT
The DNA here is from genome assembly GCF_057628025.1 of Oncorhynchus mykiss. Taxonomy (NCBI): domain Eukaryota; kingdom Metazoa; phylum Chordata; class Actinopteri; order Salmoniformes; family Salmonidae; genus Oncorhynchus; species Oncorhynchus mykiss. The sequence goes on along the minus strand of NC_143027.1, from coordinate 60,863,493 downwards.
AATGGGCCTCTGTACACCTATGTAGATATTCCTTTAAAAATCAGCAGTTTCCAGCTACAATAGTCATTTACAGCATTAACAATGTCTACACTGTATTCCTGATCAATTTGATGCTATTTTAATGAATTTCATGAATCTACGTGACCCCAAACTTTTGAACGGTAGTGTATGTCCTGAAAGTCAGGAAGCTTGGCCCCAGTAATGTACTTGGCTGTACTCAAACCCTCTGTAGCAGCTTACGGTCGGTCAGATGCCAAGCAGTTGCCATACAAGGTGGTGATGCAACCGGTCAGGATGCTCTCGATGGTGCAGCTGTAAAACTTTTTGAGGATCTGGGGACCCAAGTCAAATATTTTCAGGTCTCCTGAAGGGGAAAAGGTGTTGTCGTGTCCTATTCACAACTGTCTTGGTGTGTTCGGCCCTCCTTTTCCTATAGTCCACGATCAGCTCATATGTCTTGTTCACATTGAGGTAGAGGTTGTTGTCCTGGCACCACACTGCCTGGTCTCTTACCTCCTCCCTGTAGGCTATCAGTGATCAGGCCTTCCATTGTTGTGTCGTCAGCAAACTAAATGATGGTGTTGAAGTTGTGGTTGGCCACAACAGGGAGTGCAGGAGGGGACTAAGCATGCACACCTGAAGGTCCCCAGCATTGAGGATCAGCATGGCAGATGGGTATACCTGTACATGGGTGTCTGAGCTGTGTGCTAGTCATTTAAACAGCCAGCTCGGTGCTTTCCATGTCAACACCTCTCACAAGTACAAGTAGTGATGAAGTCAACCTCTCCTCCACTTTGAGCCAGTAGATGTTGACATGCATATTATTTTTGTTTGCTCTCTGTGTACGTCCAAGGGCCAGCCATGCTGCCCTGTTCTGAGCCAATTGCAATTTTACTAAGTCCCTCTTTTTGGCACCTAACCACATGACTAAACAGTAGTCCAGGTAAGACAAAACTAGAGCCTGTAGGACCTGCCTTATTGATTGTACTGTTAAGAAGGGAGTGCAGTGCTTTCTTATGGACAGACTTCTCCATTTCTTAGTTACTGTTGTATCAATACGTTTTTACCATAACAGTTTACAATCCATGGTTACTCCAAGCAGCACCTCAACTTGCTCAATTTCCACTTTATTTATTACAAGATTTAGTTGAGGTTTAGGGTTTAGTAAATTATTTGTCCAAAATACAATGTTTCTAGTTTTGAAATATTTAGGACTAACTTATTCCTTTCCACCCATTCTGAAACTAACTGCAGCCCTTTGTTAAGTGTTGCAATCATTTAAGTTGCTGTAGTAGCTGATGTGTATAGTGAGTCATCCACATACAAGCCAGTGGCATGTCGTTACTAAATATTGAAAAAAGTACGGTGCCTAGACAGCTGCCCTGGGGAATTCCTGATTCTATTATGTTGGAGAGGCTTCCATTAAAGAACACCCTCTGTGTTCTGTTAGACAGGTAACTCTTTGTCCACATTATAGCAGGGGGTGTAAAGCCATAAAACATACATTTTTCCAGCTGCAAACTATGATTGATAATGTCAAAAGCCACGCTGACGTCTAACAAAACAGACACCACAATCTTTTTATCATGAATTTCTCTCAGCCAATCATCAGTCATTTGTGTAAGTGCTGTGCTTGTTGAATGTCCTTCCCAATAAGCGTGCTGAAAGTCTGTTGTCAGTTTGTTTACTGTAAAATAGCGTTGTATCTGGTCAAACACAACTTTTCCAAAACATTACTGGGGGTTGGTAACAGGATGATTGGTCAGCTATTTGAGCCAGTAAAGGGGTTTTACTATTCTTAGGTAGCGGAATTACTTTTGCTTCCTTTCAGGTCTGAGAGCACACACTTTCTAGTAGGCTTAAATTGAAGATATGGCAAATAGGAGTGGTAATATCGTCTGCTATTATCCTCAGTAATTTTCCATACAAGTTCTCAGACCCCAAGGGCTTGTCATTGTTGATAGACAACAACAAAAATGTACCTTTCCCACACTCACTTTACGGAATTCAAAATGGCAATTCTTGTCTTTCCTAATTTGGTCAGAAATACTTGGATGTGTAGTGTCAGCATTTGTTGCTGGCATGTCATGCCTAAGTTTGCTAATCTTGCCAATGAAAAAATCATTAAAGTAGTTTTTGTAATGGATGACCCATCTGATTCAATGAATCAAACTATTGAAGTTAAGTAGCAAGTGAGACCCCAGGAAGACTAGCTGTCATCATGGCGTCAGCTAATGGGGATCCTAATAAAATCAATCAGTGAGATGCATCACAGCTAGGGGGTTGCTAGTCTTTGACCTCTGCCCTGGGCCTAACAATACTTTTAGTTGTTGTAAGTATTCTCAATCTACAGTATCCCAGATGTCTGTGCTTTATTTCTTTAGCTTGTCACCGTCTGCATGCAAGGTTAGCATACTGTATGCCTACTTTATTTAGATATAAGCTAGCCATGATGGGGTACAGAATCACTACTTAAACTGGGTAGATAAGACACCACATTGTCGCAATTAAAACGTAAATGAGGATATATTCAAATGTATCAAATAGTATTGAGATTGTATAGACAGAACCAGGTGGGGTTTCTGGGGTTGTAGGGCCTAAGAAGAGTCAGAGGTTAAGCCTGTAGCAAGGCTTACAGAAACTAATTTCTCTTATCTTCTCTGGTCATGAACCATGAGCAATAACATTATCCCGGGCCTGTTGTTACAGGGGGAGCTGCATTACAAAGACACAGTGGAGATTTCACCAGTACACGTCTCAGGAATGTATCCAATCTCTAGTCTAATCTTGCTATTGTACTTAACCTTAACGGCCCTCACCACTGTGAATAGAACAAAGAATAATATCTCCCAATCCATAAATCATAACTTCAAACACTGTGTTAGGTCACCACTTAAACTGTCTTCATGGTTAAAGGTTTACCTGAGTTGTTTTAGTCTCACTGCCCTGCAGGCTTATGTTGTTAATTGAAATTCAAGATCTGCTCACATTCATTCAGACAAAGAATGCCATTTGCATTTTTTTCATATATATATATTTTTTAACTTAACTAGGAAAGTCAGTTTAGAAAAAAATCTTATTGATAATGATGGCCTACCTGGGAACAGTGGGTAGCCTTGTTCAGGTACAGAACAACATACAGTATGTTTACCTTGTCAGCTCGGGGATTCGATCCAGCAACCTTTCAGTTACTGGACCAACACTCTAACCACTAGGCTACCTACTGCCCCATTGTTCATGAATGATATGTTTAGGACTACATATTTACACAGATCAGGTTGTTTCCCGTCATTAACTATTTTATTGCAGCTGCTTGTTCTTTTACAGATACGTAACAGATCATATGAGGATGTGGCTGGTCAATGTTTATGTGTATGTTCAACTTGAGGTGAATATAGAGTGCTTCAGCAAAAAAAATACATTGAAGAAATTGACATTTCAATCTATAGCCATCTAGGGTATTGAGTGCCAGATTTGCCCTAGATTACAGCTATGGCCACGTAATACTTATTATGTTGAATTACAGTTTTTATGAGGTGTGGCAGAGGCGAGTAATATCATGCTGTCCTTATAATTTATTGTGATGGCTCACGAATGGCCCAATTCAATTTGCTTTGTTACTGTACCCTGTCTGTCTCATATAAAAAAAACACAAAGAAACAGATACACAAGTGAGTCTTACAGTAATTGTGTTAATGAAGATGATAAATTGTATACTGTATTCCCATTTAGACACATTTTTTATTTCTTTCTATATGGCCTACATTCAAGTTCATGTGGCCATCACTAGCATTTTTGTGGCTCGACTGCCTGCCTGCTTTTGAATGGAAGACTTTTGCCGTAGACAACTACAGAGCATTGGAAAATGTTATCATACCCCTGATTGATCAATCAACTGATTGATTGATTGGTCGGTCGACCGCTTAATTGATTACTATGTGAATATCCAAGCAAGGCAGCGTGACATCGCCATGCTTTGATGAGAGGTATGATATGGAAGTATCAGATTTGTATTCCTGTCAAGTGAATTGTTCATCAGTCTCACTCCACCTATTCTCCTGTGAGACTTTTTTTTATTTTACTCAAAGCTCAGTTTAAAAGAGAAGCTTTGGTGTAAGTAAGCACACAGACCACTAGGGAACAAATCCCTACGGACACTCTGAAAAAGAACAGCTTCAAAGGGTGAATTGTATAAGGAAAATGCAATGATTAAAAGTGAAATGTTTGTTTGAAGATAATGTTATTTTGAAAAACTCTCTTAAGATTTCTCACTGAAAAAAGTAAAGAGAAAGTGGAAAGAGAGAAAGTAATGGAGACGTGTATGAAATCAGTAACAATGTAAAGAATTGCTATTCCTCTCACTGTTTCCACACTATATTTTTGTGTTGAAAAACTAGATCAGAATCCTTGGATTAGTCTTTGTAAGGGTACAAGCCCTCTAACCATAACAGGTGCACATTAGTATTCAACACAGGAAGTCTGATGAGGCTGACTGGATGGGTCAAGTCAGAACCACATCTAGGACGGGTCCACACAGCTTTAACCCAAAGCTCATTATGTGAAATTATGTGGATGACCATAACTATAAAAATTGGAATTTGTCAAAGAAGATTTATTATGTCGTAGGCTCAAATTCAACAAATTTCATCCAACAAATGTAATTACTTAAAAATCCGGTAAGCTGGTTGCCGATAGATCCATAACTGAAGAGAACAAGAAATAGGAAAAATAATGTCATATGATTTCTGTCATATTAGGTCTGCTCCTTGTATCATCTATACAGGCATGAAATAAACATGTTGTTCAAGTTAATGAAAAGCGATACACCCAACCAGGTAGTATGTATTAGTTTCTTGGTTGCGGGACTTCAGACTTTCTTAGTTGTCCCTCTGAAAACTCTAACATCAGACCACTTTCTATTCCCTTGCAGTTATGAATTATTTTAACGGCAGGACTTTGCATAAATAACAGCTAATTGAATATAAATGGGATGTGATGGTATTTGATTATCTGTTTTTCATTTTGTGAAAAGATTATGCAAATGATGATCATTTGCATATCACCATATGGGAAATGAAATGAAATGTCTGTCTAGATTTTTGTTTTTTCCAACATCACAATACAAACTTCTTTAATCTCATGAATTTGGGATTAGTTTCACATTTTGGTGTGATGCTCCAATTTGGTTCATAGAAAGAGGTCATTTACACAGAAAGAGCTTTTGTTTGCTTCAGTAGGTGAAGACAATAGACTTAATAAAGTTGAAACCGGCTTTGTTATTTCTCTTAAAGCTTGACTGAATCCTGGTATTTGTCAGAACCGCTCATTGTTGGTGGGAAGATATGCTGGGAGACGGCAGCACACAGATGATGAAGAGTTTACTCTCATACGGTCTGTATGAGGTAAATGGAAGAAATGAAAAGCCTATAATAGGAGTGGATGGTGAATTACTGTCTTGTCTGGCACTCAGGCCCAAGCTTTATCTTCATGGCAATTTGCAGTAATACAATGTGGCTGTGCAGGCCGAGCCTTTGGCCTTTATCTGCTAAACAGAATGAAATGTAGGTGTTAGAGGATGCCATCTCAACATTGGAATATGGGCCTAATGATCACTGTAAATCTCACATTGAATACATTTGACCATGTAACTCAATTAAATTGTTTAGTTTAATGTAGGCCTATTTGCATACACCAATCATAGTGTCCTGCTGTTATGAAAATCTGGCTTTGGGCACTGGTGAGATGTGTTCCATACCTGCAAAATCTGCTTTGCAACAGTTTGCAATGGCTTTTGTATTGGATTACAGTTTCACCCTTCAGAGGTTTTCTTATTTAAAAGTTTCTTATTTCTCTGGACCGGTTTGATGAAATTACCTCTAAGCATTGTAAATACATTAATAATAAATTATATTTTGTTATGCTGAGTACAATATTGATATTTTCCATTGACGACTTAATGTGGGCTCGTCGATGGCACCGATCAATTCTTTGTGAAACCCAGCTGAAGTAGCCCGGGAGTTTGATTGAATTCCCAGTATGAGAGTCTTCATTTCGATTCTAATTTCAATCAATTTTGCTTAGTGTAACATTGAACAGTTGAAATGTGCTGCAATATCACAGAGGACTTTTGCCAAGTTGTATTGAATCAGAAAGTGCAAGGAGTGAAACATATCTATAAGTATTGAGTGATTGCTGAGGTATGTCCTGACGACTTACATTTCAAAGATATGGCTCAAACCAGGGGTGCCCAACTCCAGTCTCCAACAGCTAAGCCCTTCTGCTTTCCTTGACATTTTGGCAGTTGATCAATTGATGTCACTGATTGCAAAGAGGCTTCCTATGTCCAAATCAGCCCGTAAAAAAAGGCATAGTAAAAGGCAGCAACAATAAACAGCAGATAGGGTGATACTGAATATACAGTACCAGCCAGTCAATGAGGATGGACAGAGTCTACTCTGACTTTCTGAGAACTGCACATCTCTGTAAAAAGGAATAATACTGCCTGTGAGCTCCCTTTTATTTAACACAGTAAGAATTCTGAGTATCTATTCCTTGTTATAATTCACCCCAGCAATCATGTTAAACCAAAGTTCTCCTGCTGTTTCTGAGTCCATTCATTCATAGCTAAATCATTCTTACAGATGTATTTCTGTGAAGAGTTCCCCACATGCAAAGGTGTAATCTTCCATACCTATCATGACGTTAAGTTGATGTCAAGCAATGGTTTCCTTTAGTAATGAAGACTTAACACCGTAAGATCTTAAGATCTTCATAAAACTGTTAGATCTTATTCAGCTATGCACCTCCAATCTAACCTTCTCTACTTCGAACAAGTTATATTCTGTATTAACAGGCTATCTAAAAGCTTGCAACAGAGGCTGCAGACATATCTCTCCATACGGGGCAAGTAAAAAAAAAAATCTTTAACGTTTTAAAAACAAAATTAGTCGATAGGTTCTTATATTAGGCACCTCAGTTGGGAAGGTGAGCTTTTACTCAATTTGCTGGTGGATACGTCTCTGTGCAGCTTTGCCTTACTGCCTAAAAGACTGCTTAGTGTCCATTTTCCTTACATGCAATTTCCCACCAGCAATTCCCCAGGTACGCAAAATGAATTAATGGGGCTTAATGTATCATGAAATGCCTAGGGACGATGGGAATTGTGCACCCTATCTAAGTGTGTTTCTCCATACTGTGGAAACGCACAATGACGCTTACAGGGAAACTTCACCCTAAAATATAAACCATTGCTTTACAGTACAGTAGTGGTTTCTTCTGTCAACAGAGCTAATAAGCATTATTCAGCAATGTTTCTCCACCACTCTAACTCAACAACTTCTGTTCTCAACTATTTCCAGTCTCAGTTCCCTAGGTTACACGTTGTCCAGTGATATCTCACACTAATACAAAGCCGTGGATATAAGACGTTCAGTACTATAGGTTTTAAGAGATAAATACTGTAAAAATGAAAATAGAGGAAAGTAGTGAAAGTTAGTGTGGGCAACTCTGCAGGTTATAAGACAACAACAGGAGGCTACTCATGGGACTTCTTCTCTGATCTTGCCCCCTGGCAGGAATGCAATTAAACAAATCCAAACAACCAGCTTTGGATCTGGTCGCACAGTTTTAACAAGCGTGTGTCCTTCATGTGGTGTCCAAACGACAAACATTTACAAAAGAAACAGAGAGCGTGAGGCACTTGTCCCTTTGTCTCTATGTAAGCCTCCAGACAGCTTGAAGCTTCTCTTGTTGTTATTGCTGTTTGGTTTTGGGTGCCGTTATCAGTATCTGTGGGGTTTCATCCCACCAGCGTTGCAAGCCCATTTGTTGACAATGCACACCACAGGAACAGAGGCAGACTGGATTTCAGCACCACAACCCAGTGGACAGCTCCATAGTGCTCTGCGAACAGCAGCACATGGCTATTGGAGCATAATGTTGATGTTTCATCTCCTTTCTTCCAATCCTGGCCTACAACACCTTACAACATCACTTGTTTTAAATCAATGGTCAAAAAACGACGTAACAACGTGCCACCACTAAGCGTGAATGCACATTCTCAAATGCATACTTCCAGCTGTATGACTTTTTAACATTTAGACCCTTTACTTCACATTATAATTAGCCACTGGAATGAGAAAATACCCATTAGAAAGTAGAAATGGCGTAAATGAAGCAACTCATTAATTGTGTTCTTCAGGGACACCAGCTGTGATTAGCTTGTTCTTTCCTTCAAGGAAAACACAGTTAAACAACGGATTTATTGTATTTCTAAGAAGCTTGGAAAGCCACAATACGGTGCAGTATTGTCTACATTAAAACATGTGATGTTAGAATCAATCTGTTCGGAAACAGGTGCACAACTTTTTCATTACCATATCTACAGACGTACAGTTGTGGTTAATTTACAAATACAAATCAGACAATAAAGTCAAAGTGAGTGAATGAATTGAGACAAGTTCAAAGGTTTATCAGTAATGGAAAATATCACCTCAAATTTGGGGGAAAAACATTGATCCCTAAACTCATTTAACAAATAAAAATGCATGCGCAAAATTGGGTTACATTACAATTGAGGTCCAGGCCAGTGTAATTGGACTTAGGTAACTTCCAACACTAACTTCCAACAATAATAAAAAAGCAAGCAATAAGTAAATGGAGAGGGCTGACAACAGATGTCTGCCGGTGGAAAAGATACGAGGTGAAATACAATTTTAATGTTGAGTCAATATCATTTTTATTGGAGTCAATGTACACTTTTGTGTTGAGGCACAAGAGAGAACTTTAACTGTCCGACTGTAAATACTATTACTGTTCTATGTCATTGTTACCATAGAGCATTGTCACCTAATGAAACATTTTTGTAAGACATAGTTTCTTTCATCACTGTCTGGGAACTTCTTTGTCACCCTTGTTGTGGGTAACTCAGTCTGGGAGACATATACCTCCATCTTACTGTACATCACGGGAGATATCTCACAGTCTCACGTCAGAATTAGACGTTCATCAATGTTTCTCAAACGTCAAATTTCGAAGTTGTTGAAAAATGCCAAATGTCACTGTTAAGTTATTAACTCTGAATTTTTAAGGTTAGGGTTAAGTTTAGGCATTAACTCAGAAATCTTAAGGCTAGGCATTAATTCCGAATGGTTACAGTAAGGGTTGATGTTTAGGATAGGCTTAAAACGAAAATCACAAAAACAACTTGCTACCTTTGGAATCAGAGGCAGATGCTTACACCCATCCCCATCCACAAAGCCCTAGCAAAACCGAAACCTACTTGAAGGTAACAGTCCTTACTGTTGCCCCTAGCGACCCGTTTCCACGTCATCTCCCAATGACTTCAGACATGGATCGACGTCGAATACTAACTTGTATCACAGGTGACCTGGCTGGATTTGAGTGGGATGATTAATATCTGAAGGCATAAATACAAAATGATAGGTAATTAGAGACACCTGAGGAAAATGACCTTTCTGCTGAACACCTGGGAAGAGATCCAGTCATGTCTACTAGAGTGGAGGAAGACATGGTTCACTGTATCATGGGGAGAAAATATGGGAGAGAAGGACAGTTTGAAGGAGCAAGCAATCATCGGATGATGAGAGATGGAAGAAGTTGAGTGATGGAAAGCAATTTGAGCTTTGATTTTGTAGTATGATTTAGTTTGACCTCTGTCTAGAAATCATGGCTACTTCACTTTGATATGAGAAACTGATTTGATATTGTCTGATTCCTGAATATAGATTATTTTGAAGAATTTTGTCAGAGCATAGACATCGAAAGGTTGCATGACTTACTGACTAACTGTCACTACTTATACAGCCTTCCATTGTATTTGTCTATGCACAGACAAAGGTCTACTATGACCAGAAGCTTTCCGAAATGTGCATTGATCAAAGTGTAAGGCTCTTTTCTTCAGATAAGCTTGAAATATTTACCACCTTTCTCTATTATTGATTAATGCCTAAACTTGACTTTTCGTATTCACGGAGAGTCATCATGGCCATTCTCTCTCTCCATTGCCATTTTGTCATTGTCATGGGTCTGTATTTTGTTGTGTGTATAATAATATCAACACAAAGGCCATAAGCTCAAACAGTGTTGACGTTATGCCGTATTTTACTTTTTAAAGCTGCCATGGCAACAAAGTTCTATTCACCCAATCAATGCTTGGTCTGGAATAACCTTGTTTGGACATGTTTACAAACACTAACCACCTTTCAAAGCCCCACATTTACAAATTCCTCAAGAGGACAACATACCAATTATTCCATGTATATCTTGATAGAATAATTGGTCTTTTAATTGTCTTGTCTTTCACAATTTAGTCAAAGCCGCAACCTTTAATTAAGTGTCTGACAATTACTTTTTTGTTCCAGTTGATGAAAGTAATTACTGTCACCTTGCAAAGTGAGAAAAGTAATTAATCATTTTTGGTTTTGCCAAATCCCATTTTTTGGGGTCATGAGTTGACCCATTAATCCTAAACAGATTATAAAGCCATTTAATTCTATGGAAATAATGCTCAGATATGGTATGTTCACAGGGCCACACAGTACTCGGTGTACTCTTTGAAAGATGCTTCTTTAAAAGAAAATCTGATGGTCATGTTCAATGTGAATTACAATGTGCTGATATTCATAGCGTGTATACTAAGTATACTGCTGTGTCTGGGGAGGAGAGGGTGTCTTATAATTCTTTATAATTTATCAGACAATGCCAGGTGGGTTGCGGGACCAGAATGGCGTTTCATGCAGCCCTTTGTGTGTGCCTTTGAATGAGGCCATGTCTGGGAATCCCATCACTGTAGCAGAGTGTGGCTATATGCTTTATGTTAGGGCTAGAGCCCAGACCCAAACCTGCCCATTGTGAAGGTCTGAAAAGAAAGTATAATCCATCTCTGTGCGAGCCAAGTCCCCTTCCAAGCCCCATTCACCACTCAACATCAAACTAGTCTGCATGTCTCTGTATGTTGCCCTTATTGTGACAAAATCCTTCAGTGAGACAAAGTAGGTGTAAATAAAAAACATCCGTGCTTCGCTGAAGTAAAAGGCCATTGCTTAGTAAACGTGTTACACCAGCGACACATAAAGTGCCTATCTGTTAGTTTTACACGGTAAGTACTCACGCTTAACCACATGTCACTGTCAATCGTGAGCCAAACCGTTTCTGTTTTTCTCAAGCAACAGATGTGGCATTAGAAGTACCATTCAAAGTGTTAGCACCCACATGAAATATACACTACCATTCAGAAGTTTGGAGTCACTTAGAAATATCCTTGTTTTTGAAAGAAAAGCTCATTTTTTTGTCCATTAAAATACAATAAAATTGATCAGAAATACAGTGTAGACATTGTTAATGTTGTAATTGGCTATTGTGCTGGAAACGGCTGATTTTAATGGAATATCTACATAGACGTACAGAGGCCCATTATCAGCAATCATCACTCATATGTTCCAATGGCACATTGTGTTAGCTAATCCAAGTTTAGAAATTAAAAGGCTAATTGATTGTTAGAAAACAGTTTTGCAATTATGTTAGCACAGCTGAAAACTGTTGGTCTGATTAAATAAGCAATACAACTGGCCTTCTTTAGGACTAGTTGAGTATCTGGAGAATCAGCATTTGTGGGTTTGATTACAGGCTCAAAATGGACAGAAATTAATAACTTTCTTCTGAAACTCATCAGTCTATTCTTGTTCTGAGAAATGAAGGCTATTCCATGCAAGAAATTGCCAAGAAACTGAAGATCTCGTACAACGCTGTGTACTACTCCCTTCACAGAATAGCGCAAACTTGCTCTAAACAGAATAGAAAGAGGAGTGAGAGGCCCCGGTGCACAACTGAGCAAGAGGACAAGTACATAAGAGTGAATAGATTGAGAAACAGACGCCTCACAAGTCCTCAACTGGCAGCTCCATTAAATAGTACCTGGAAAACACCAGTCTTAACGTCAACAGTGAAGAAGTGACTCCAGGATAATGGCCTTCTAGGGTGAGTTCCTCTGTCCAGTGTCTGTGTTCTTTTGCCCATCTTAGTCTTTTCTTTTTATTGGCCAGTCTGAGATATGGCTTTTTCTCTGGCTAGAAGGCCAGCATCCCGGAGTTGCCTTTTCACTGTTGACATTGAGACAGGTGTTTTGTGGGTACTATTTAATGGAGCTGCAAACAAGACCCCAAACTTTTGAACGGTAGTATACATGATTGATATCATCACTTAGCTGTGTCACCACTCTGTAACTTGCATAATGCCACACAGTCAAACATTTGTCTGTAAAACTGATGTAGCTAGAATTGAGTTACGGTTTAATCGTGAATAGGTAATGAATGACATATCAAAAAGAGCCTATCAATGTTCTGTCAAAATTAAAGTAGTATTACATATACAGTACCAGTCAAAAGGTTGGACACACCTACTCATTCAAGGGGTTTTTCTTTATTTGGACTATTTTCTACATCGTGGAATAATAGTGAAGACATCAAAACTATGAAATAACACAAATGGAATCATGTAGTAACCAAAAAAGTGTTAAACAAATCAAAATATATTTTATATCTGAGATTCTTCAAAGTAGCCAATCTTTGCCTTGATGACAGCTTTGCACCCTCTTGGCATTCACTCAACCAGCTTCATGAGGAATGCTTTTCCAACAGTCTTGAAGGAGTGCCCACATATGCTGTTCCCACTTGTTGGTTGATTTTCCTTCACTCTGCGGTCCAATTCATCACAACCATCTTGGGTTGAGGTTGGGTGATTGTGGAGGCCAGGTCATCTGATGCAGCATTCCTCTCCTTCTTGGTCAAATAGCCTGGAGGTGTGTTTTGGGTCATTGTGCTATTGAAAAACAAATTATAGTCCCACTAAGCGCAAACCAGATGGGAGGGCGTATCGCTGCAAAATGCTGTGGTAGCCATGCTGGTTAAGTGTGCCTTGAATTCTAAATAGATCATTGACAGTGTCACCAGCAAAGAACCCCCACACCATCACACCTCCTCCATGCTTCACGGTGGGAACCACACATGCAGAGATCATCCGTTCACCTACTCTGCGTCTCACAAGACACGGTGGTTGGAACCAAAAATCCCAAATTTGGACTCATCAGACCAAATGACAGATTTCCACCAGTCTAATGTTCATTGTTCATGTTTCTTGGCCCAAGCAAGTATCTTATTATTATTGGTGTCCTTTAGTAGTGGTTTCTTTGCAGCAATTCGACCATGAAGGGCTGATTCATGCAGTCTCCTCTGAACAGTTGATGTTGAGATGTGTCTGAACTTTGTGAAAATTTATTTGGGCTGCAATTTCTGAATCTGGTAAGTCTAATGAACTTATCCTCTGCAGCAGAGGTAACACTGGGTCTTCCTTTCCTGTGGTGGTCCTCGTGAGAGCCAGTTTCATCATAGCGCTTGAATGGTTTTGCGACTGCACTTGAAGAAACTTTCAAAGTTCCACATCGACTGCCATTCATGTCTTAAAGTAATAATGTACTGTCGTTTCTCTTTGCTTACTTGAGCTATTCTTGTCAAAATATGGACTTGGTCTTTTACCAAATAGGGCCATCTTCTGTATACCACCCCTACCTTGTCACAGCACAACTGATTCGGTCAAAAGCATTAAGAAGGAAAGAAATTCCACAAATGAACTTTTAAGAAGGCACACCTGTTAATCGAAATGCATTCCAGGTGACAACCTTATGAAGCTGGTTGAGAGAATGCCAAGAGTGTGTAAAGCTGCCATCAAGGCAAAATATCACTAATCTCAAATCTAAAATATATTTTGATTTGTTTAACACTTTTTTGGTTACTACGTGATTCCATATGTTATTCCATAGTTTGATGTCTTCACTGTAAAAAATAAAGGAAAACTCTTGAATGATTAGGTGTCCAAACTTTTGACTAGTACTGTATATATATCTAAACACCAAAAGATACAGCTAAATGTTGCATTAGGAGGAAAAATGTCATGCGACAATACGAGGATACATTTTTGCATATCAAAATGCCTGTTTTGATATTCTCCTCAAAGCTCCTAAACACTATTCATTATATGGTAATAGTAACGTTGTCCATGCTTATTATTTCTGTGGCAACGCATTGAAGGCCTCCCTGGATCATAAGCAATTGCATCACAGAAATGCAAATATAAAGACAGACATGGGGTATGAACAACATATACAAACACGTCTCCAGGGAGCGTCCAGAGATTATGATAAGGCCATTAGCCGGAGTATGAAGTGTGGATGTACCAATTCTGTCACCCAAAATTAGAGGAGAGGCTGTAATTTTACCCCATTTTTGTCACTCTCGTTTGGAAAGGATTCTGGCTGTCAATAACTGCACCATGATAGTGTGGAAGTACTGCCAGTTCCAATAAAACAACAGAGAGATCAACAGAATGAGAGGTGACCTTGCCATAATTGAGATTCATCACATGGAAGGCAGGCAGTAGAGGGAGAAAATAAAGTGCTAAAAAAACACAACACAAATATGCACTCCCAATTTTATGGGAGAATGGCCAACTGTTTTTCAATGGCAGGAACTGAATTTCAATCGCTAGTTTTTAACCACAAGCCTGTGTGTTGTGATCTTTGCTTACTTTCTATTTGTGAGAGCAGTATGCGCATGAAATGACAATTGCTGCCATCCCCCCCCAATGAAAACAGTCTGATGCATGTCTACTCTTTACGTGGGACAACAAATCTCCACATTTAGAAAACAGTACATATGTGACCGTAGAAGGTGGATACAATGACAATAATCCATACTCCATAATATTTAACTTCCATTAAAAAAAAGCATGCCTGCATGGTGTCTACCAGATATAGATATACAAGCACCAAGCCAAATACGTTTTTTGGCTAGTCATGCATGAACATGCTAAGTAAAATAACCACCTGCCACCACCCCAAGACAGATCTAAATGTCAGATGACAGAGAATGATGCAGACAACCAGGGGCAAATGTCCTTCGTCAAGCCCACATAAAGTCTACATAGACCATCTGGGTCTGTGAAATACAGGGAAGGCTTTTTTTCTACTACTGGGCATCATCATCAACACCTGTACAGTGTTAGCACCATTAGCAGAAGACAAGACTGTTAGGCAAACATGTTTTATTATTTTCCCAAACTTATAATGATAATTACTTTTGATGTTTATTCAGCCATCCAAGGGGCACCTAAAAGGCACTTACATATCAGTAACCTTTCAAAGAGAAATGGCCTGTGATTTAATCTTTGTAACAGTCCTTAGCTATCTGAATGAGTCTACTGATTTGTGAATTGGCTGTCCTCGTGTGGACTTTTGTGACTCTTGCTGGGCTGGATGAAACATGACAAAAAAGATCTACCAAGGCCGCAATAACATTCCACAGTCCAATACAACTGCTTTCAAAATACTGCGTAGACTGTAAGAGAAAAAGACTGAGATAACTAAAACACTACTGACACTGCAAATGGCAAGCGGATCCAATGAATGGCAAGCTCTTTTCAAAGCAGTGTCACTCTGCCTCATCACATGCTGCTAACTAAAAGTAAGATGCAGAGGACTGCAGTCTGCCAGACTGATCACAATGCTGCTATTGGAAACCTCGCTTAAGAGCTTGGACAAAGTCCTTGTAGTGTTTTATGATGTGAGTTCAGTCTTGACACTACAAAGAGATTGATGCTTCTCTGAGGATTACCTAACCTAAGGGTGAGATCCACTGGCCTGACACAGCCCTCCTGTTACTGAAGCGCACAGGAAAATCACAAATACTCCCAAGTAGCGTTTGTGTAACTTGCATTCATTCATGATTCTCAGTGATTTGGGCTGGAGACACTGCTCAACAAAAGGTGTGCTGCAGGTTTTGGAATACACAATAGCCCCAAAAAAAACATACATTTACATGGTTGACTGGAATAATCTTCATGAAGTAACCATAAATAGGGAGAATAAGCCCAGTGTAGCAGTAGATTAATGCTGCTATCAAATGGTCTTGGACAGGAAAGGGATTCCTAATGAGCTGGAAAACACAGAACTGTTCCCTCCGCTAAAATGAATCTCTAACACACACACACACACACACACACACACACACACACACACACACACACACACACACACACACACACACACACACACACACTCTCCTTCTGTGACTCCAGTTTCCACATGGTCCATTTCTTTAACTCTGAGTTCCTTCTACCATCTTACTCTATATCATTATAAAGCCTCTCTTCCTCTCTACTCCCTGGTCATGATACTGTACATCTCTCATCCCATGACTCTATGCCTCTAGCTCCATCTTTCTATCTCTCCCTCTAACTTTCTTCCTTCTCTCTTTATTTATCTTGTGAAATGTCTGCTCTCCTCGTCACAGCCATATTTGTACCCCCCTGACCTTTGTCAGGGTGACAAGAGGAGAGGGATGAACTCATGGCTTAGATACATTTCCTGGTGTGACCCGCCGATCTTCATCAATGTTTTATATTTTCTGTCTCAGAGCCACTTTAATAGGTATTTTTTAATGTTTTATTAAGAGGTGCACTGGGTTAAAGTTTCAGTAGGCTGTCACCCTTCTAGTCCTGCGGTGGAAGTATCACTATGGACAATCGGTGGCTTCTCATTGAGGATCTAAAGGCTCGGAAGTATAGGGTGGAAATTATACTGAACAAAAATATAAACGCAACAATTACAAAGATTTTACTGAGTCACATGACTGGGAATACACAAATGCATCTTTCGGTCACAGATACCTCAAAGAAATGGGCCACACAATGGCCTCAGGATCTCGTCAGAGTATTTCTGTGCATTCAAATTGTCATCGATAAAATGCAATTGTGTTCGTTGTCTGTAGCTTATGCCTGCGCATACCATAACCCCACCACCACCATAGGACACTCTGTTCACAACATAGACATCAGCAAACTGCTCAAGGCTGCTTATGGAAGATAAATTAACATTAAATTATCTGGCAACAGCTCTGGTGGACATTCCTGTAGTCAACATGCCAATTGCACGCTCCGTCAAAACTTCAGACATCTGTGGCATTGTGTTGTGTGACAAAAGTGCACATTTTAAAGTGGCCTTTTACTGTCCCCAGCACAAGGTGCACATGTGTAATGATCATGCTGTTTAATCAGCTGCTTGATGTGCCACATCTGTCAGGTGGATGGATTATCTTGGCAAAAGAGAAATGCTCACTAACAGGGATGTAAACAAATTTGAGATAAATATGCTTTTTGTGCGTATTAAACATTTCTGGGATCTTTTATTTCAGCTCATGAAACGCGTAACCAACACTTTACATGTTGCGTTTATATTTTTGAGGGTGTTTGCATGCAATCCCCATGTCGGTCTCCACGTCACACCACAAAGCTGGCAGCCTCATCTGTGACACTCAATCAGCAAGGAAACAGTTAATATGCACCCTCAGAAACAGCATTTCTGTTGGATTCTGGCGAAAAGCAAAAATACACCCTAACCACTATGGGTGCTGATTTATTTATCTTACTTGAACCAAGTGACAGTTGTCTCTGCAGCTATTTCATTTGACTTTCTGCCACAAAACTTCTGAATTAATAAAATGTGGGGTGAAGGGGGGAGAATATCCCCAGTGGTGCTGTGAATAGGGGAGAGGGTAAATAAATGTGTTATGTATGACCAGTCGGAGAGGGCTCAGGGGCAGCTTGTCCTGCCATGATGCACTCAGACAAGTGAATAAATCAGCACACAATTAGGACTTGTGATTTCATTTATGGTACCTAGGAGCGCTCTGAAGGCAGATCCTGGCAGATGTCATTTCTAGGCAATTGATTTTGCTACTGTCCTGAGGCGCTCCACTCATGCCCCCTCTATCCAAGATAAAAAATGGAATCCAGGCATGAGCCAAATGACTGTCCAGGCAATTTCTAGATGATATGAGCAGAATAATATAAGAACCCACACAGGCACAGACCAGCACAAGCATGCAAGCGCACACACATAGGCCTACATGTTTTGCCAAGTAACTGTCCAAGCAGTTTAAGCATGAATGCAAATGGGTAATTTATGTAGTACACCCCCCCCCCCCCCCCCCCCCACACACACACACACACACACACACACACGCACACACACACATACACACACTGCTGCCTCATTTAACAGCATTAGGAGCACAGTGCTAACTGGTAGATAGGGGTTGAGGATAGTGAACAGGGCAATACAACCTGACAGATATCCAGGCACCAGTGTACTAATGTGTGTTTCCCAATGCAGACTCTTTCTGGCTCTTCCATTTGCCAGGCAAGAAAGCACACCAGCATAAATGATATTGGCCCAACAGGGTATAACAGCTCAATCAATTAAATCAAACATCACTTTTGCCTGAAATATCAAAGTAACATTAATATATGCTCCACCATATGCTTTTATTTAGCTGCCACCTGTGCATATAACTCTAACCTAATCTTACCTCATTACCTGAAAAGACAAAGTGCAATTAGTTTCATTTCAAATAATCATGGCCTCTCATCCGTGATTTCATGCTCATCTCAGTTGTCGGAAGATCCCTAATGATTTCAGAGGAATTGCTCTCTGAAATCAGTGAATTTCCTAAGATGACATTTGAATTCAAAATGTTTTAAGAAAGACCGCATTAAAAAGCTAACACTGTGTCAAGTAATTCATCAACCAGCACACTGGCTGTACCATAACCTTTGATATTGTGACTGTGAGCTGGCATGTATCTTTTTAATTAGAGCATCACAAAAATGGGGGGAATCTAGAGGATTTTTGCAGCTGTATCACATTTGCAATTCCATTAAATTCAAACTAAACATAAATGAGGTACAATAGAGGACATGAAAGAGTAGCGGGAGGTCCATTCCTGACTCTAGCTGTTGTTTATGGCTTTTTAAGGCTTGAGGTTGTCTAAAAACATGCTGCAGGCAGCTCTCCATCCACTACAATAGGTAAATTAGTTTCCCCAGGGATGACTGCTCGGCCCGTAGAGAGACCATCTCCCTCTCCACACAATTCTGCTGGTAATTAGTTGGAGCCAGATCTGGAGTGTATTAACACATGAAAGATATGCATGACACATCTTGCGCACTTTCAGAGATGTTGCTTTATTAAAAACTTTTTTCTGAACTCTTCTTTACAGGGTCATTTATTAATTGATTCCCGATAGGTGAAAAAAAACAACAACACCAGAACCTAAGCTGAAACAGTAATTGTATTGTTTTTAAGACTTGTCTTTGATTCTGTTTAATTCTATTAGATTAAGTATGGCTGTAGGGACAACAGAGAACATGGATACAGTAGCCAATTGTCTGTAATTACTGGGATTACACCAGGGACAATGAAGAACCTGTCAAGGCCAAATACGACAGTGTACAACAATCAGATATGGATAAGTAGTTATGTGTTTGAATACTTTGCCATGGCATCTGCTGCAGTGTGTTTCTCCATTAGCTATGCTTCAAACCAGAAACGTTCCCTCTATTTCCATGTTGAAGCCATGTCTTTGAAAGCAGAAGCTTTCGACTGGATCAATTCCTCTCAGGGTTTACAGTAGGCCTAAGTGCTAGAATATTAAAGATCCATTTTCTTTTCAATCTATGAATCACTGAGTTAATCCAATCTCTCTTAATATTTTCTTCAAGTATCAGATCCAATAGGGATATTTGAAGTTCAGTTGAATGTTTTATCAAATGCACGCTTTCTTTTCAGAAATTTCAGGCAAGTCTTTGTTACTTCAATCATACATGCTCATGCATACATTACTCATCTCATAATGTGGTCTTTAAAACAGACTGGATGATTCTCTATTTTCATACAAATACCACCTGAGTTTATGTTGAATGGAAACCAAATACTATGTGGTTCTTGCCATGTGTAAGATAATTTAGGAATTGACTGTACGTACCCCATGTTTTGATTTGGTTGTACCCAAGTTCAAGATGTGTAGTAAATTGCTTTCTGATTAATCATAACAGTTGGAGAAATGTGTGCACCAGGAAAATTATTATTTCATGCATGGCTTTGAGATGATTAACAATAATTAATTTAGGAAAAATAATATGAATTGCCATATCAGGCAGGACTCAATTTTATGTTGCTTGTCTTCCACCCAAGCCGTATACACCTAAGTCAGGAAGAAAATACTACTAATAGACAATTGGCACTTAATGATGAAGTCCCCAGTCTAGATTGAAGATCATAATTAGTTGATCAGTTTGAATCAATTGTGTTGAGGCTTGGCTGTACAAAAATCTTAGTATATATTGTGGCTCACTGGGAACAGTTGGCCACACATTTAAAGGTAGATTTACTAGCCCTAAGTCCCAGTTTATGCTAGCTATATTGTTTGTTTAAATAGCATGTATACAAGGCAAAAATATTGTTGGTAACACTTTATTTCTAAATTATTTTACCCTTATTTTACCAGGTAAGTTGACTGCAAACACATTCTAATTTACACAACGACCAGGGACCTAGTTACAGGGGAGCGCAGAGGGAATGAATGAGCCTTTTTGAAGCTGGGGATGATTAGGTGGCCATGATGGTATAAGGGATATACAGTATTGGAAATTTAGCCAGGACACTGGGGTTAACACCCCTACTCTTACGATAACTGTCATGGGAACTTTAGTGATCACAGAGAGTCAGGATACCCGTTAACGTCCCATCCGAAAGACGGCACCCTACACAGGGCAATGTGCCCAATTACTGCCCTGGGGCATTGGGATACACAGTACCAGTCAAACATTTGGACACACCTACTCATTCAAGGGGGTTTTATTTATTTGGACTATTTTCTACATTGTAGAATAGTGAAGACATCAAAACTATGAAATAACACATGAAATCATGCAGTAACCAAAAAAGTGTTCATTAAACAAAAATATATTTTATATTTCAGATTCTTCAAAAAAAACTTTGCTTAGATGACAGCTTTTCACACTCTTGGCATTCTCTCAACGAGCTTCATTCTGAATGTTTTTCCAACAGTCTTGAAGGAGTTTCCACATATGCTGAGCACTTGTTGGCTGCTTTTCCTTCACTCGCGGTCCAACTCATCCCAACCATCTCAATTGAGTTGAGGACGGCTAATGGGGAGGCCAGGTAATCTGATGCAGCACTCCATCACTCTCCTTCTTAATCAAATGGCCCTTACACAGCCTGGAGGTGTGTTTTGGGTCATTGTCCTGTTGAAAAATAAAAAATATTCAGACCCCTTGAATTTTTACACATTTTGGTAGGTTACAGCCTTATTCTAAAATTGATCAAATTGTATTTTCCCCCTCATCAATCTACACAAAATACCCCATAATGACAAAAAAACTGCATTTTCGATTTTGGGGGGAAATGTATTACAAATAAAAGACTGAAATATCACATTTACATACGTATTCAGACCCTTTACTCAGTACTTTGTTGAAGCACCTTTGGCAGCGATTACAGCCTTGAGTCTTATTGGGCATGACGGTACAAGCTTGGTACACCTGTAGGTCCTGTCAAACTCTGTCAGATTAAATGTGGAGTGCTGCTGCACATCTATTTTCAGGTCTCTCCAGAGATGTTGGATTTGGTTCAAGTCCGAGCTCTGGCTGGGCCACCCAAGGACATTCAGAGACTTGTCCCGAAGCCACTCCTGCATTGTCTTGGCTGTGTGCTTAGGGTCATTGTCCTTTCGGAAGGTGAACCTTTGCCCCAGTCAGAGGTCCTGAGCACTCTGGAGCATGGTTTTATCAAGGATCTCTCTGTACTTTTCTCCGTTCATCTTTGCCTCAATCCTGACTAGTCTCCCAGTCCCTGCCGCTGAAAAACATCCCCACAGCATGATGCTGCAACCACCATACTTCACCGTAGGGATGGTGCCAGGTTTCCTCCAGAAGTGACTTGGTTTCATCAGACCATTGAGTTGTCAGGTGCCTTTTGGTAAACTCCAAGCCGGCTGTCCTGATTGGTGGAGTGCTGCAGAGATAGTCAATGGTGTAGACATGTTTTACTACCTTCCCCAGATCTGTGCCTTGATACAAACCTGTCTCAGGGCTCTACAGACAATTCCTTTGACTTCATGACTTGGTTTTTGCTCTGACATGCACTGTCAACTGTGGGACCTTATATAGACAGGAGTGTGCCTTTCTCAATCATGTCCAATCAATTGAATTTACCACAGGTGGACTCCAATCAAGTTGTAGAATCATCTTAAAACGTCTTAGGGATGGGGGTAGTATTCGGAAGTTTGGATGCATGAGGTGCCCAAAGTAAACTGCCTGTTACTCAGGTCAGGACGTTAGGATTTGCATATAATTTGGTAGTATTGGATAGAAAACACTCTAAAGTTTCCAAAACTGTTAAATAATGTCTGTGAGTATAACAGAACTGATATGGAAGGCGAAAGTTCGAAGACAATCCATCCAGAATTTTTCTTTCTTCAGCTCACCACTGATTACTATTGCTGTCAATGGGAATACAAAAGGAATACCTCCCAGATTGCAGTTCCTAGAGCTTCCACTAGAAGTCAACAGTCTTTAGAAAGAGTTTCAGGCTTATTTTTTGAAAAATGAGCAAGAATTTGTAGTTGTGTGTAGTGTTTGTAGCGTGTTCCAGTGAGGGTGCGCACTTCATTATTTATCTCCGGCAATGACAATACTATTCTCCGTCTTAAATTGTATCGTTTATTTACATATCAGGGTACCTGAGGATTGATTAGGAATGTTGTTTGACTTGTTTGGAAGAAGTTTATTGGTAACTTACGGAATTCATTTGTATTTATTTTGAACGAGGGAAACCGATGGATTACAAGCAAGCAAACTAAACTGACTTTTTGGGGATATAAAGAAGGACTTTATCGAACAAAAGGACCATTTGTTATGTAGCTGGGACCCTTGTGATTGCAACCAGATGAAGATCTTCAAAGGTAAGGGATTTATTTTAGCTCTATTTCTGACTTTCGTGACGCCTCTGCTTGATTAGAAAATGTTTGTAATGCTTTTGTATGCGAGGCGCTGTCCTCAGATAATCGCATGGTGTGCTTTCTTCTTAAAGCATTTTTGAAATCTGACAAAGCGGCTGGATTAACAAGAAGTTAAGCATTTAAATGATGTATGACACTTGTATTTTCATGAATGTTTAATATTACGATTTTATAATTAGAATTTTGCACTCTGCAATTTCACCGGATGTTGTCAACTCGATCCAAGCCGAGATGATCAATGGAAACATGACGCTCCTGAGCTCAATTTCGAGTCTCATTGCAAAGGGTCTGAATACTTACGTAAATAAGCTATTTCTAAAAACCTGTTTTAGCTTTGTCATTATGGGGTATTGTGTGTTGATTGCTGATGATTTTTATTTTTACAATATTAAATGAAACCAATGTTTTATATCCAACTATTGGGCCAGTATTTTAGTCTCTTTTGATGTGTGATCTTTGTGCACTTTGGACATAAATAAAGATATTTATGGTTTGTTGACTCACTTCCTTGACACAGTGGATCCGCATAAATCTGGGGGAAAAGCGATTGAATTGAGATTGTCTTTTTTTAGCTCAGCTAGACCTCAGTGATGTCTGCACTGAGTTTCAGCAGGGTCCGTTCTTTAAAGCAATTTCTCCTCAGAGTATTTTAAAACTGTGTGCCTGTGCCTGTGCAGACAGATATTTATTTTCTATTTTATTCTAGAAAAAACGATGACAAAAAAACCCACCTCTAGCTAGTTTCCCTAAAGCGTTGAGAATAAGGGCTTACAGTTAAGATTAATAATGGAAAGAAGTGGTTGCCTGTGCAATAAGGAACCCCACCGTAACGGCCTGAGACAGGACTTAGAGAGAGGCTTTATAATGTACACAGGGTAGCCGCAATGGGGAGCGACATTTAGTGCAGGGGACTCTAAAGGAGTGAGGTTAGGAGGTTAACTACCCAGAGGGGTTTGGGTCGGGGAGAGTTGGTGGTGGGGCGTTAGGGGTTTGCTAGCTGCTTCTGCTGATAATGCTTCCTCCATTCCCTCGATCAGCTAGACTCGGGCTGCGTTCTTTCAGAATACTCTTAGCTCTTGGGTACAGTAACTTAAGACTTATGGAGCCAAGGTCAGTATATTCTTAACCCTGAGGCATGCCACTAGAGACTCTTGCATTTTGTATTGAACTGCAACTTCATTGAACAAAGTTATGTTGTTTGGCCACTAACATTCTCTAGTCGACTGTGTACTGTACTGTATAGTGCTCTTCGGAGCCATGTTGAGCCATCAGGGGAGAGATCCTCATAAGGTACATTAGCCACATGCCTTAGAAACACAGGGTCTAGTAACCAGCTCCATGCTGTTTTAGTAATGCTGAATTAGAGTTCAAATGAAAAAGGAATAAACAGTAATAAGTCCACAGTGAGACCGCAGAGTGGTGCCTATGTGGGACTGCTCATAGTAATGGGAGCTTAACAGTGATCCAATGCCCTGAAAGGATTTGTGTAAATATGCTGTTTGCTCACGATCAGCATTGTATTTAATAATGTGGGTGAATATTAAATCATCTTTTGATCTTTTTTTCATTAGTCCTCCCCATGTGGGTTTTCGTCTTCTTTATGAATTAAGTTCCTTGTCTCGTATACACATGAGGAATTGAGGACACAAAAACCTTTTTAAAGATTAGTAGTAATACCAGGCTATTGAAACTATTTTAATTGGTTCCACAACTTTCTTTTGAACACTCTTCCTCCATGTCTACAAACAGGCTGTAAAAGTTTGTATAGTGTGGATGCCAGATTTACAGTTGTGATATTTCAGAATATGTCATGTAGGACAGGATTGCTCTTGCCTCTGGGAGTAGTATTTCATTCAGAGGCAACGCTTGCCCTGTTATTAGGTTCTACGCACATGCTCAGTTCATTCCCAGCACACCTAGCTACAGCTCATATAATCATAGGTACAGAATCCTGAGAAAATACTGATTCCTTCCCCAAAGGCTAATAAAACAGCACTTTGTTCTAACTAGTTGCCTATCTGCTGAGAAACTGTATTAGCTACATACTTACATATAGTACATAGATGCAAGATATGAATACTGACTTTATACCTTACTTTGCACTTCACAGCCTAAAACAATACCGGGACAATATTTAGATCATACTTAATGAAATGTATTCTCCTATTTAATTAGCACACATCTATACCTCATGAACAAAGAGCTGAATAACTTCACCTGTTCACACCCCATTAAGTCTGCATAATGAGCCTAATTATTTTTGTTCATTTATTATGTAGGTAACAATCATTAAAGAGGCTACAAGGGGCGCATATGTTAGAATTGCATCATGTGCGCTATAATGATGGCTATTTTCATCTCAAAGTAAACTCCGATTTATGTCAGAGATCAAACTCAGTCGTGGACATGGCTGAGGGAGGCTACCACCAACGGCAACAGATGGAGGTGTGTGGTACCCTCGCTATGTATGACATCATATGAGAATCAAATTCTAAGAGAGTAAAATTCTTCCTTTTTAGGTGAGATCATCCCAAAATGCGACATTGCACTTCAGTGGTTTCACTCTGGATTATATGCCAGCAAATACCAATTCAGTTCTACCTGGGAAACTCTTGCCTTGAGACTTCAGTCCAATGATAGTGATATTTTCCAATGCAAATTTTTCTTCAAAGCACATCCTCAATACTGTAGCTTATTTATACTTAATTTATAATTCATAAACCGACTGATATTCCTACAGCAAAACGCCATTATTTTGCATAGAGACAGCTTGGTGATTCACCGGTCTCATGCTGCCAGGCAGTGCACACTGATTGAGAAACGCAGCTCTTACAGTGTTGTACCCCACTGGGAGACTCTGCAGGCATGGACATGCTCAGAGTTTCCATGGAAAGATGGCGATGCAAAAGAAAAGGCTACAGTAAAATGCCAGCAGACAACAACAGGGTGAAAACAAATGTCATCCTACGGTGGCATTCTACCATTCTGGCACCATTTTATAAATGATTAAGCGCTCTCCATGATGTGACAATTATGACGTAATAAAATGAGCTTGTAGATCTTTTGGTCTAATATATACAGTATCAAGAGCGATACAGCTTTGACTGCTAATAACATGTTTCTCTTTCCATTCACCATATGCATACTGACCCTTTCACATAAGACCACAGTTTCTTACGATGTCAGACATGGTTGAGGTGTCCACTATATTCTGTTGATGTTTTTCGCGAACCCATCTCTCGGTTATTCTTGGAAATGAATTTTTAAGCAATTTATTCAGGTGGATATTTTGTAGTTGATTATCTCTGTCTTTTATCATCCACCACACAGTGACATGCGCACACTTATCGTACATTAAAACTCAAGTGCTTATGAAAAACGTCATTGAACTCATGCTTCTAGCCTGCATGTGCTAAAGGGAGACCCTCACAATAAATTGTGAAAAGCTCTTATCCAGATTGCTCGAACAAAAGCGCAGCACTTCATTTGCACATTGATGCGAAATCGGCAGGGTTTTTTCTTCTCTGCTCCTCTGCGTACATGGTGAGGACAGCACCTTCTTGTCTCTTATCTCTTCCCCCACCCACCCCAAAACAAATATCAAACCAGCTCACCCGCTCACCCATGTGAAAAGCAGTAGAATATGTCCTGAAACCCTGTCTTTGTTGACATGTTAACTTAAAGTCTGTGTCTTTGATCAGAGGAATCGAAGCTCTGAAGGGAATGTGATTAAAAGTGACATTTTAAATGCCCAAGGACCCAGGCAGCAGGGGGATTTTCCAGACAGTGTGAAGTCGTAAGCTCATATAAGAAATACCCCAGTGATTGAGCAATGTATCCAAACCGGGAAATATGATACAGTATGGCAAAGTGTTTTTCTTCCTCCCCCTTTCTTTTCACTGCTAGTTATATGCGCTCTGTGCTGGATGACTTTCAAAGCTACTTGTTCCACTTTCTTACATTTATGCTAATTGGAATTCAAATATTCAGGTTCCATTTTAAGCCTGTGGTTTCATGAGAGAGGGGTGAGAGATGACAATGTATTGACAGGCATGGATGGCTCAACACTCAAACCTCAAAGTTGAGAGGGATTTTTCAGGATAAGGGTTCATGGTGGCAGAAAAGGACAGGAAATATGGTCTCTGTCATCTTTACTGAATAACATTTCACGCTGTGCTATTTTGGCTTCGACTGAACACTGTGGATTGAGTAGGCAGTCTGAAACCCTATGTGCCGATCCCTACCAGTAAATACCCTTCCACTTTGGTGTTATGTTTATTTGTATGAGCCATTCACTCAAGCAGAGCAAAGAGGTGTAGTGTTCAATGCACTCAGTAAGCTTTAAAGCCAGTCTTGATAAACTAATCAACCCAGCTAAGATTCCGAGGCCTACTTAACAGACACAAGTTAACGCAATCTCCCCGGAGAAATGCACGATAAGACTAGTGGACCTCTTAGTATATTACCGAAGTATGTTTTCTACTGGGACTTGTTATTGTCGATGACTTGATCGAATATGTACGAATATTTCGAAGATAAATACACAACGCAGAGGACGAGAGGTCAATAGAGGACGAGAGGTCAAAAGGATGAATGTCAATATTATCATGGACTTCCAAAAGGAATGTTGTATACATAGGAACTCATTTGTACTCAGGCAAATTGTAGGCCTATTTCATTGTACCAGCATTGTGATAGATGATAAAAGCACATATGTAAATGTTTTTTGACGCTGTCTGAAAAGGACATTGTTTTATGTGAGGCAAAAGCCATGATGACCGCATTCTGCTAAACGTTGTACCCTTGACTCCAGGCAAAAGCAAAAGGTCAGGAAGTAGCTAAGGATGGCAGAAGGAACTGTTTCTCGAGGCTCTGCGACCAGCTACAGTAGCTACCAGCCAGTCATACACAAATAGCACATGAACAAAGCCAAGGAAAATACACATCTACAAAAGTGTTCTTTATGCCTTTTGGTTGGCCGTCATTGTAAATAAGAATTTGTTCTTAACTGACTTGCCTAGTGGGGTTTTGTTTCATGAATATGTTTGTACCATGTTGAGGCACTTATCCTTATGTTCTGTAGGCCCAGCTACATGTAAGAGCTCTTTCTGATAATATCCTGAGTGAGAAGTTCAGAGTAGTAGATTCTCCATCTTCTCGCCCAACTAAGTAGGTTGACATCCATTGAAAGCCTATCCAAGTCAGTTCCCAGAGGTAGACTGGCTTCTCCAACCAGCTGCTCCTCTCTCCCTCTCTCTCTCTCTGTCTGTTCTAATTCCTCCACAGTTATTTCTGTAATGGCTCGTTTCACATCGCCCAAATGGATGGTCGTCGAGAGAAACCTTGACGCCTCATGATTTCATGTAAATGCAGTGCTTTTAGATCATTTAGTAAGTAATGTATACTATCTATATCCAGCAGTCCCCTGATTCCCATATGAGCAAAACGCAGTTCGTGAACTCTGTCAACACAGGCGTTCTGTTAATTTTGTACTCAAAATTAAGACCAGTGGTAAAATTGCAACTGAATTGACTATGGCGCAGTCTATAGTTGGTAAACAGAATTATTACCTTATCTAGAGTTGCAGCTCTAGGCTGGTTTATTGCTGGTAACATTGCTTAGTTATTTTGTGGCAGAATACATTGAATGATCTTCTACAACATTTAGAAAAACACTTTGGTAGGAGTTTAGTATATAGTGCTGAAATAAGAGGGAAATGTCCAGAAAGTACGAGGAAACTACAGCGAAATAAGATGGCAACAACCAGGTAGGAAAGCAGTAATTACACATTCATAGTTAGTTTGTAGCTGCTGTGGAATTATCCTGGTTGTTATGCAGGTACAACTATTCGTTACTGAAGAACTATCAATAATAAAGGCTATACTTATTTTAAGAATGTCCTTGGAACGTTTACTTATGCTGTATGTGGGCCATCCTAAAAACATACCTCTTGGGACTTTGCTTGTAGCAGGGTAGTTGCCATCTTGTTTCAGTTTTGTTTCCGTTTACTTTCCTGTCATTACCCTATTATTTCAGCGCAGTGTTTAAAGGGATACTTTGGGATTATGGCAATGAGGCTCTATGAAAAAATGTTGAGGTAGTTTGCCTAGCCAATGCTAACTAGTGTTAACGCAATGACTGTAAGGCTATGGGTATCGACATGCATCCTAGCAGATACCCATAGACTTCGAGTCATTGTGCTAATGCTAGTTAGTATTGGCTCGCGAAACTTCCTTTAACTTCCTTCATACTGGACACAGAGACATATAATGGTATCCAAAGGTTCATTTAACTCTGGGGAAGTAGATAAAGGGCCTAAATGCCAAAATCCCCAAATATCCCTTTAGAATTGCAATATGCCCTGTCAATTTCTGGTTGCTAAAATTCTAATAGTTAGCCTAACTTCAGTATGTGACCAAACAAGCTGTCATTGTGTAGATAATCATTGTACCATCTAAACCGCTGTGAAATATACAATTGAAGTCGAAAGTTTACATACACTTATGTTGGAGTCATTAAAACTTGTTTTTCAACTCGTTTTTCAACTACTCCACAAATTTCTTGTTAACAAACTATAGTTTTGGCAAGTCGGTTAGGACATCTACTTTGTGCATGACACAAGTAATTTTTCCAACAACTGTATCACAATTCCGGTGGGTAAGTTGACTGTTGACTGTTACCTTTAAACAGTTGACTGTTGCCTTTAAACAGTTTAGAAAATTCCAGAAAATGATGTCATGCCTTTAGAAGCTTCTGATGGGCAAATTGACATAATTTGAGTCAATTGGAGGTGTACCTGTGGATGTATTTCAAGACCAACCTTCAAACTCAGTGCCTCTTTGCAACAGGTAGACCTTACAGTGAAACGCTTACTTACAGGCTCTAACCAACAGATGGACTGGCAAAAAAAGGTATTAGGTGGACAATAGGTAAGTAAAAAGAAAGTGAAAAATAACAGTAGCGAGGCTATATACAGGCACCGGTTAGTCGGGCTGATTGAGGTAGTATGTACATGTAGATATGGTTAAAGTGACTACGCATATATGATAAACAGAGAGTAGCAGTAGCGTAAAAGAGGGGTTGGTGGGTGGCGGGTGGCGGGACACAATGTCGATAACATGGTTAGCCAATGTGCGGGGCACTGGTTGGTCGGGCTAATTGAGGTAGTAGAGAGAACAGTCTATGACTGGGGTGGGTGGGGTCTTTGACAATTTTTAGGGCCTTCCTCTGACACTACCTGGTGTAGAGGTCCTGGATGGCAGGCAGTTTAGCCCCAGTGATGTACTGGGCCTTATGTACTGTAGTGCCTTGCGGTCGGAGGCAGAGCAGTTGCCGTACCAGGCAGTGATGCAACCAATCAGGATGCTCTCGATGTTGCAGCTGTAGAACCTTTTGAGGATCTGAGGACCCATGCCAGATCTTTTTAGTTTCCTGAGGGGGAATAGACGTTGTCGTGCCCTCTTCATGACTGTCTTGGTGTGTTTGGACCATTCTAGTTTGTTGGTGATGTGGACACCAAGGAACTTGAAGCTCTCAACCTGCTCCACTACAGCCCCGTCGATGAGAATTGGAGCGTGCTCGGTCCTCCTTTTCCTGTATTCCACAATCAACTCCTTAGTCTTGGTTATGTTGTGGGACAGGTTGTTATTCTGGCACCACCCGGCCAGGTCTCTGACTTCCTCCCTATAGGCTGTCTCGTTGTTGTCGGTGATCAGGCCTACCACTGTTGTGTCATCTGCAAACTTAATGATGCTGTTGGAGTTGTGCCTGGCCATGCAGACGTGGGTGAACAGGGAGTACAGGAAGGGACTGAGCACGCACCCTTGAGGGTTGAGTATCAGGGTGGCAGATGTGTTGCTACCTACCCTCACCATCTGGGGGCAGCCCGTCAGGAAGTCCAGGATGCAGTTGTACAGGGAGGTGTTTAGTCCCAGGATCCTTAGCTTAGTGATGAGCTTTGAGGGTACTATGATGTTGAACTCTGAACTGTAGTCAATGAATAGCATTCTCACATAAGTGTTCCTTTTGTCCAGGTGGGAAAGGGCAGTGTGGAGTGCAATAGAGATTGCATCATCTGTGGATCTGTTTGGGTGGTATGCAAATTGGAGTGGGTCTAGGGTTTCTGGGATAATGGTGTTGATGTGAGCCATTACCAGCCTTTCAAAGCACTTCATGGCTACGGACATGAGTGCTATGGGTCTGTAATCATTTAGGCAGGTTACCTTAGTGGTCTTGGGCACAGGGACTATGGTGGTCTGCTTGAAACATGTTGATATTACAAACTCAATCAGGGACATGTTGAAAATGTCAGTGAAGACACCTGCCAGTTGTTCAGCACATGCCCGAGGCACACATATGTGCAACAGCTACCAATAGCAATATCTATACCACAATGAAGTTGTGATTATACTAAGCATTCTATTTTATACTACATCAGTCTATCTGTATATGGATGTTGTGTTGGTTGAATGTTCCAGGCAGGTTCCAGAATGTTCTTCAGCTGGTGAACCTCTTCTTGTGTTGGGTAATGGCAGCGGGTTAAGCCGGCTTTTGCGAATGTTTGCAGGGATGGTGATTGTTTTGAGTCTCTGACTCTATCTCCGTGTAGACAACCGTCTGGTCCCTTCTGCACTGCACAGCCATGTGGACAAGCCCCTCGTACACGTTCTTCACCACCCACTGCTTCGACCTCTTGCAGAAGATTGGTTTGTACTGCAAGTCTTCTGGAAAGATATGAAGACTGATCATGAGGATGTGTAACCATACAATAAACCATGTTCATCTGTGAACAAAAAAAAGGGTATAGTAGACTGGAATATGTTTTGCTACACTCATTCAATAACGGGGCATTGAAATGGGCTGTAAGCAGAGGTGAAAAGTTTGAAGTGGGATTGTCTTGTAGACAGTCTAGTCATGTATTGTTATGTATGAGCACCTACAGTTGTGCTGTTGAGTAGACAAGCACTGCCAACAATAGTGAACAGGCTAGAATAGTGTAATAATGGCCTCTTTCCCCAATGCCAAAGAACTAACTGCAAGGGTGGGAAAAGTTGGAGGAGCACTTGTCTCGTAGACAGTTTGGGGGTATTGGTGATTTGCTTTTTCTTTATGTCAATAGATCATGGATACCAATGTTCACACACAATAACCACCACCTCAGACACCAGATTTTTTGGGCGGACCAATTTTTTGGGGGTCCATGCTACTGACGACTATAGTGGTCCGCTAATTCAAGACTAGTAAAAGCCCAGTGCACTACTTTTGTGAAGAAAAAAAAGTAACAATCATCAGATTTTTTAAAAAATTAATAGGTTTTTTTATTATGATTTTTCAGGGTGTGCATTGAAATATTTAGTAAATTTAGTGGTATAATGTACTTAAGTAAAAACTACTTTAAAGTATTCCTTAACCCTTTATAGCTCCCACGGAAATCTAATTAGCATAATAAGATAGAGATATCTGTTTTTTTACAGTGCATGCATCTCAATCCCCCACATCCGCCGAAGCCACACTATTTGTGTTTGACAGAGCATGAGGCATCCCGCAATCCGGTCTTCTCACAAAATCTTCTGTAGTGTCCAAACAGTTTGGCCTACAAACCGTTATGTGAGACTCTCACGAACACATCAGTTGTTTTTGCTCTAGGACCTCCACAGGCCTCACAAGACTCGTCTGAGGGTCCCCGGGTACCAGTTGAAAAAATGTATCGAAATACAGTGCATTTTGAAAGTATTCAAACCCCTTCACTTTTTCCACATTTTGTTATGTTACGCTAGCGTCCCATCTGGCCAACATCCAGTGAGATTGCAGAGCGCCAAATTCAAATACAGAAATGCTCATTATAAAAATTCAGAAAACAAAACATATTTTACATAGGTTTAAAGATGAACTTCTTGTTAAACCAACCACAGTGCCATATTTATAAAATGTTTTTCGGCGAAAGCATACCTAGCCCAGAACATAGCCCAGTTGACAAATTATTACAAACAGTAACCAGCCAAGCAGAAGCGTTACAAAACTCAGAAATAGAGATAAAATGAATCCCTTACCTTTGATGATCTTCATATGGTGGCAATCAGAAGACATTCATTTACCTAATAAATGTTCATTTTGTTCGATGAAGTCTCTTTATATCCAAAAAACAAAAACCTGTTAGCGTGTTTTCTTCAGTAATCCACAGGCTCAAACGCAGTCAAAACAATCAGACAGAAAATCCAAATTGTATCTGTAAAGTTCATAGAAACATGTCAAACGATGTTAATATTCAATCCTCTGGTTGTTTTTTAGCCTAAATTATCTATAATATTTCAACCGGACAATAACGTCGTCAATATAAAAGGTAAACAAATATGACCGGGCGTGACGTGTCACAAAACCCACACATCAATCCCTCCTCCACTTTGCTGATGAGAGGGGTCTGGTGGAAGTTGATCCATTGTAAACCTGATCTTTGGATCCTCACATGAGATTCATGACTGATGTTTTGTCTCTGTAATAAGGATTGTTTAATTTTTGTTATTTTGTTCCTCCAGATACATTTTGAGATTAAGGATTGCATTTTCTTCCAGTAGCCATCAGGTGATGCGATAGGGAGCATTGAACTGAACAACGTTTTGTTCATTTTATCCACTGAAATACACAATTGAAATTAATAGGGAGATGTAGTCAATCTGTGTACATCTGTTTCCACATCTTTGTTCAAATTATTCAATACAATATTTTGCAAGGAGGGATACATTTGGAGCCCCAGATGTCAACAACTCTGGACCACTGGGATATTTAAAGTAATAGATGACGCTGGTCTATTGTTCTGTGATAGTAATGGAGACTTCCCCCAAATCTTTTATCCTGCAATTTTGCCAAAAGCATTGAAGATATCTAAAAGGTGGGGAACATACAGAGGAACATTCTAGAAGAGTAATGATATGGTTATCAGCATGTAGAGAGATATGTGATGTTTGGTGGCATAGATTGGGATAGGATCATGGCAGACTGAATGGCATACTGTCTGGGCTATGGGTTCGCTGGATAATGCAAATAACAACAACGAAAGAGGACAGCCTTGGGGCGAACTTCTGGAGCTGGATATCTGACAGGAGCAGATGTTTCCAGTTAGAACTATTGTTGATGGTTTGGCATAAACAGGTTGGCTCATTGATATTTCTTTGTTTTTATTATAAAGTAATCACCAATAACCATGTGGTGTAACACTTCCCATAAATAATGTAATTCTAGGCGATCAAAAGCCTTTTTTGCATCAAGTGAGAGAATTTCATTTTGAGATTCAGCACCATGCTTTGATGAAATGGAGGAGGCGGCAAACGTTATCAGCCAAAAGGTGTGATTTTATTAAACCTGTTTGGTCATTACGAACTCGATTGGTCATAAAGGGTTTGAGGCGAGATGTCAATATCTTGGCATAAAGTTCAATGTCTGCATTCAGCAGAGAGAGGGGGCAATAGTAGCTAAAACATTCAGAAGGGTCTTTGTCCTTCTATAAAAGCAGTGAAACAATAGCAATATTATCATTTTTGTGGAATTAACCGTTCGTGACAGCAGAGTGAATCATATCTGATAAGAGTGGACCTAATTGGTGCCAGAACGTGATTTAAAATGAATGTATGCCATCCAGCCCGAGAGATTTACCTTTATTCATAGTTTGAGAGTTTTTTTTTAACCTCTGACAGTGTTATAGGGGCATTTAATGAATGGAAGGCATCTGAGGAAAGGCATGGGAGCTGTAAAGGGTTTTAAAAGTGCTAACACGCTTGTTCATTGTAGGTCACATCTGAGCAGTACAAATTGGAATAAAATGTCTGAAATGTATTATTAATTTCAGTTGTGTTGCTAGTGGTGCTTCCATTAGGTAATATAATTGAAGCAGTGTTTGAAATCGTGTAAATGACTAGGTCGTGCACTATTTAGATTCAAACTTTGTCTTGTTCTATGTATAAAGAAATCTGCTCGGTGTCTAAGTAACTGGTTGAGATCTTTTGTTGAGGTCTCTCGCTGTAGAATTAAATCTGATGTGGCGTTTGAGTGCATATTCTGTTCAAGGACCGCTATTTTGTTTTCTAATTCCTGGATATTATGTAATCGGGTTTTGTTCAGATCAGAGGTACATGCAATGCTTTTATCTTTGATAAAGCCCTTTACAGCATTCCACAACATGCAATGATCCTCCACAGATGGTTAATTAATACTTATACATTTCATAAAATTGCACTACCATTTCTCTTACGAATTATTCATCATGCAGTAGGGTTGAATTGAAGCGCCAATGAGGAGCTCGTGTTTTGCCACCAGGGAGCAACATTTTACAAATTACTGCTCTGTGATTGGATAGTTCCACATGTAAAATATAAATGTCAGTTGATTTCTCAATTAGATGCTTGGAATCAAAATATCATCTTGACGGATAATGTTTTATGTCGTGATGAGAAAAAGGTACATTCACTGGCAGATGGATTTGTGGTACACCAAACACCGATGACAAAACAGTCGTTAGCCCATTTACTCAGAGCTGAGGACGGAAGTAGCTCTTTTCCTTCAGCTATGCCAGTTCTGTCCAGTCCGTGTAGCCAGACAGCATTAAAGTTGACACCTATGATTAGGCTGAAGTCCGACAAGTCAAGCATTAATGTTGTTAGCTCCATATAAAATTTCACATCAAAAAGGTTTGGTGCATAGACCGAGACCATTGCTATTTTGTTTACATTCAACATACTTTTGATGTAAGCTATTCTTCCCGCAGAATCCTTCCCACCTCCGAAATGGATGTACTGACAAGAAGCAAATACCGGGAGTGAACATTTAATGCAACAACGGAAATATAACAAAACAAGAACAGCATCTAGACGAGGCACAAAATGACATAACAACAATACTGCTGACACCGGGAATCAACTGAGGAACAGACAGATATAGATGGGCAATCAACATCAACGTGAAGAAATCCAGGTGAGACCAATGAGCGTTGATGCGCGCAATGATGGTGACAGGTGTGTGTAATGAAGGGCAGACTTGCACCCTCGAGTGCTAAAGAAAGGGGAGTGGGAGCAGGCGTGACAGTACTCCCCCCTCTAGGGGCGGCACCCTTTATCCCACCTGGGCGAGCCTGACAGGCCGGCCGCGGCATGGGCGCGGGACAAGCCGGCTGAGGCGTAGAAGCCCGACGAGTTGGCTGAGGCACGGGAACTTGATGATCCGGCTGAGACGTGAAGCCTAGTGATCCCACTAAGGCATGGGAGCTTGATGGACCGGCTGAGGAGTGGGAGCCCGACGAACCGGCTGAGGCATGACGTGGGATGGAAAGCCTGCCGAGCCAGGTGAGGCATGACATGGGATGGGAACCTGCAGAGCCAACCGAGGTAAGGAAATCTCTTGAGCCAGCTAAGGCGTTGAAGCCCTACAAGCCAGCTGAGGCACCCCCGGTTCCATCGGCTGCAGCAGCCTGTCCCAACGTCACCACCATAAACAAAAATCCTGAACTCCCTAATGCTTCAAATAGTGGTGTAAGCATTCTGTAAGGGCAGACGCTGGAGATGAGAAGCACGTACAGGGAGTGAACATTTAATGAAACAACGGACATAAAACAAAACAGGAACAGCGTCTGGACAGGGGGAACAAAATGACATAACGACAATAATGATGACACCGGGAACCAACTGAGGTACAGACAGATATAGAGGGGCAATCAACAACGTGAAGGAGTCCAGGTGAGTCCAATGAGCGCTGATGCGCGTAATGATGGTGACAGGTGTGCGTAATGAAAAGCAGCCTGGCGTCCTCAAGTGCCAGAGAGAGGAGAGCGGGAGCAAATGTGACAGAAAGTTGTGTTTAGCAAGCGTTTTTGGGTATGAAGTGGAGACTATAACATGGTATAATTTGTTCTGTAATCTCCCAACATAACTTTCCATTAAATGTGATTCTCGAGTAATGTTAACTCGGTAGAAGAGTTACAGGAGGTGTTGAAGGAAAGAGTCCTGTCCTCTGAGGCCGGCCTCCAGTAGTAGGAATGGTTAGGGAAAGGTATCTATGAACATGCGTTGCAACATATGTTTTAGATATTCTATTGATGATATTGATTGAGAACATGGTTTATTTGTGGTTTTGTAACTATTTTTTGTCATATTGTGGGTCATTTAAATTACAATTACATCGAGGGGCTTTGTTATTGTGTAACACTGTCTATTTGCACAGCTCTTGTTTACGGAGGACAAGAGGCGACCACCTGTGTTAATTAGCTATCTAGCATGCTCCGAACACCTGTGTGTAAGTGTAACTCAGGAAGTGTAGCGGAAGTGTTGTTTTTAATTATAAATTGTTTGTAATTTTTACTCCTTTTCATCCCAAATTGTTTGTGATATCCAATTGGTAGTTACAGTCTTGTCCCATCGCTGCAACTCCCGTACGGACTCGGGAGAGACAAAGGTTGAGAGCCATGCATCCTCCAAAACACGACCCTGCGACCCTCACTGCTTCTTGACACACTGCTCGCTTAACCCTGCCAGCCTCTGTCACGACTTCCGCCCGAGGTCGGTCCCTCTCCTTGTTCGTGCGGCGTTCAGCGGTCGACGTCACCGGTCTTCTATCCATCGCTGATCCATCTTTCATTTTCCATTGGTTTTGTCTTTATTTTCTACACACCTGGTTTTCATTTTCCAATTACATGTTCATGTATTTAACCCTCTGTTTCCCCCATGTTTGGGGCGGCAGGTTTGCAGACGACACCACAGTGGTAGGCTTGATTACCAACAACAACAAGACAGCCTACAGGGAGGAGGTGAGGGCCCTCAGAGTGTGGTGTCAGGAAAATAACCTCTCACTCAACGTCAACAAAACAAAGGAGATGTTCGTGGACTCGTGGAGAAGGTGGAAAGTTTTAAGTTCCTCGGAAAAAACTGAAATGGACCACCCACACAGACAGCGTGTTGAAGAAGGCACAACTGCGCCTCTTCAACCTCAGTAGGCTGAGGAAATTTGGCTTGTCACCTAAAACACTCACAAAGTTGTACAGATGCACAATTGAGAGCATCCTGTCGGGCTGTATCACCGCTTGAAACTGCTCCATGCTCAACTGCAAGGCTCTCCAAAGGGTAGTGCGGTCTCCACAACGCATCACCGGCAGCAAACTACCTGCCCTCCACGGCAACTACAGCACCTGATGGCACAGGAAGGCCAAAAAGATCATCAAGGATATCAACCACCCGAGCCACCGCCTGTTCACCCCGCTATCGTCACTAACATAGAGTGGCTGCTGCCAATATACAGACTCAAATCTCTTGCCACTTTAATACATTTAATAAATGGATATAAATGTTTCCCTAGTCACTATAAATAACGACACTTTAATAAAGTCTACATATCCTATATTACTCATCTCATATGTATACACTGTATCCTATACCATCTACTGCATCTTGCCTATGCCGCACGGCCATTGCTCATCCATATATTAACATGTACATATTCATCCCTTTACATTTGTGTGTATACGGTAGTCGTTGTGAATTTGTTAGATTACTTGTTAGATTACTTGTTAGATATTACTGCACTGTCGGAACTAGAAGCACAAGCATTTTGCTACACTCGCATTAACATCTGCTAATCATGTGTATGTGACCAATAAAATGTGATTTGATTTACAGTACAGCCAACTATAGCTAGTCTTTTTTTTGCTAGCAAGGTACTGAATAAATGCGCAGGTCTCATGTCTTGCCCTTATAGTATTGATGCAAACCAACATGGATATCAATGTGTGGATTTCTTCGACTGAAATGGGAGCGTCCAGTAGCTGTCAACTGAAGCCATCATCAGGCTTCCTAGCTAGCTAGCTAGATACCATTGCCTCATCTGATGATGTTAAAAAGCAGGCTGTACATTTCTATCTTCAATTTAGCTAGGCTTAGCTATCTTATTTTCTGGCTATGATGATTAATGATTGATTGTGTGTCAGTGGCTATCAAAGGTGAGCCTTTGCCCGCTGATGTCAGTTACAACGAATTGCAGTCAGGTCAAGACCCTGGTGAGGACAACGAGTGTGCAGATGAGCTTCCCTGAGACGGTTTTTGACCGTTTGTTCAGAAATTCTTCAGTTGTGCAGACCAACAGTTTCATCAGCTGCCCCGTTGAGTGGTCTCAGACCATCCCGCTGGTGAACATTTCATTTTTTTGGCAACAGCTCTGGTGGACATTCCTGCAGTCAGCATGACAATTGCACACTCCCTCACAACTTGAGACTTCTGTGGTATTGTGCTGTGTGACAAGAGTGGCCTTTTATTGTCCCCAGCACAAGGTGCATGATGTTTAATCCGCTTCTTAATATGCCACACCTGTCAGGTGGATGGATTATCTTGGCAAAGGAGAAATTGTCACTAACAGGGATGAAAACAAATTTGTCCGGGATCGAGAGAAATAACCTTCTTCCTGTATGGAACATTTCTGGGCTCTTTTATTACAGCTCATGAAACATGGGATAAACACTTCACATGTTCCCTTTATGTTTTTGTTCAGTTTATTAGCAAGTCATGGATATAATCAACTGTATGGTGACCCATTAATGATATTTAATTTACAAAAGTAGCTTATTACTTGTGATTGTGTTGTTAATCTGTAGCACTCTAAAGAAAAGAACAGTAAGGTACACGAAACTTAGGTGAAAGTCATGGTGATTTACATGGCAAAAGAGGAGCAGAGCATTGCTTTAGATTAGTGTCAAGGCCTCGCAAGTACACTGGAACTATGGTGAAACTATACAGAAAGTAACAGTAAGGCACATAAAAACTGTGGTGAAAGTAGTAAGGAATTGAATAGTAATTTGCACAATAATACGGGAACAGAGAGTTGCTTTGCAATACAGTGTCTCGGTCCCGTAGGTACACTGAAAATGTGATGAAACTACACATGAAATAACAGGAAAGTGAATTAATATTTACTTAAGCACAGTGCTGAAATAACTGTGTAATGACAGGACAGTAATCGGAAACAAGATGGCAACTATCCAGCAACAAGCAAAGTCCCAAAAGGTATGTTTTTAGGATGGCCCACATACAGCATAAGTGGAAGAAGTTCCTAGTACATTCTTAATAAGTATAGCCTCTATTATTGATAGTTCTTCTTCAGTAACAAATAGTTGTTATTATACAACAACCAGGATGATTCCTAACCGTTTATATGAGTTCTTAGCAGGTACAAACTGTTTATGGGAATTACTGTGTCCTTACCTGCTTGTTGCCGTCTTATTTCACTGTTGTTTCCTGGTACTTTCCGGATGTTGAACTCTTATTTCAGCACTATAAACTAAATGTAATTATTTAACACAACGCTGGTACATCTGGTAAACAATATGTATGTACAGTTGAAGTTGGAAGTTTACATACACTTTGGTTGGGGTCATTAAAACTCGTTTTTTAACCACTCCACAAATTTCTTCATAACAAAATATAGTTTTGGCAAGTCTGTTAGGACATCTACTTTAGTGTAGTCAACTTAGTGTATGTAAACTTCTGACCCACTGCAATTGTGATACAGTGAATTATAAGTGAAATAATCTGTCTGTAAACAATTGTTGGAAAAATGACTTGTGTCATGCACGAAGTAGATGTCCTAACCGACTTGCCAAAACTCTAGTTTGTTAACAAGAAATGTGTGGAGTGGTTGAAAAACGAGTTTTAATGACTGCATCCTAAGTCTATGTAAACTTCCGACTTCAACTGCATGTATGTATGTAGGTATGTATGTATGTATGTATGTATGTATGTATGAATGGAAATCAGGTTTCAGACTATTCATGATATACCATGGCCTCTTGTGCATGAAGGCTGTATTGTCTGATAATCTCACTGTTTTATATCCTAACATTCATTGAACGTTAAATGCTGTGATTATAATCATCAACACTTGGCATTTCAAACAAACCTCTATTATTTGTTATTACATTTGTGTTATAGTGATAATATTTGTCTGTTTTCCGAAAAGCAGGAAATTACTATGAGCATATTTGAGGCAAGACGAGCATCTCCCTTTCAGACCTTTCATTCTCTTTCTTCTTCAAAGGAAAAGGGTGCTTATGACACTGAAATGAAAGGCTTGTATTCCTGAACCTCTTGCCACAGAGTCTTTCATGCAATCACCCACATTTATAGAGTATCAGTGTCAGCGATGGGTTCACCGTGGCTTCAACAAGACTTTCAGAAACTTTCACAGTCAGTGCTGAGTTCTGTCTTTTTCCCTGGTTACCACAAAAATAAATACAACAAAATGTGAGTGCCTCCTCGAGTGATGGGTTGCAGTTCCAACCTTCTCCTCATGAAAACATGCATTTGAACAGAGCTTCTTGTTCACACTTGGCACAAACACACACACACACACACACACACACACACACACACACACACACACACACACACACACCGAGACATAAAATGTACCTCTAACAGTGAAAGTTCTAAAGACCATAATAACTTTGTTCATTAGATTATACCTGGCCTCTACGGGACTCCTTATGCATTTGGCAATTAAGGACACCTGTTTAATTGCCCAATTAGCTCATCCATCATTTAGGATAAAAATAGGTTAAATAAACCAGAGCATATTTATCCTTTGTAGCCAGAGAATTAAGTGCACAGGTGTTTAAATATAATGTGTTGCATTAGTGAGTCATAAGTAGACTACACCTCTGTCCTGAGTTTTGTCCTGACCTCCTGTGCGTAGAGGTTGCCCAACATTTGAAGTGAGATATCTATAGGTTACTGTTAAAGAAGTTGAACAAATATAAAAGGGAGAGGCAGATGCTATCAACGAACAACATTATGTGACGTTTTTTTCTCACATTTCTTAGTATGGTATGTTTCAGGGTGGATTTCAATATGCACTACATGACGTCCTTGTTTGACTCATTATAAACAGTATAGTCACTTGTAGCCATATTCAATTATAGAGATTTGTTTTTACCAAATAAATGTGACTCAGGAAAGATAGTTTAGCTGAAGTACACTACAATTTATTGAGAATTAGATAGGATGTTGGCAGTAGCAATAGTGTTTGACAGAGATACTGTAAGTCATATTGGAGCTATATCAAGTTCTGTTTCATTTTTCAAGGCTAGATCATACAATAGTCCAGCAGATGCTATATAAAGGGCATTTCAAGAAAGATTTTGAATCTGGCCTGAAGACAAATTAAACGTATTGTACTGAATGAATGCCAATATAAATTGCCAGAGTATCTTGACATACAACAAACATGGTCTTTCACAGCATATTGTGATTGTACACCATAATCATCTTACAATATATGAAAATGGTAACCTGGAAAGGCCTCACAGCTTAAGTGCATTTCGGCTCTTGGTTCTGTTCCCTATCACCTGTACCCCACTGTGCTCTGTGAATCAGAAAAAAAGGGAGGTGAACAGCATGCCTGTGAAATGGTGAGACATTTAAAAGCAGCTTTTCCTTTTTTAATTGCTTACAGGCTAATTACATTGTTGCTTTGGAAAACAGACTGTTCTTTAAAAAATAAACATTATAAATCCGTTCTACATTTTTAGACATTCCACTGTCTCTATTTAGTATCCGCAGTAGGTCCACTGCCCAATCTTAACATTCATCTGCCCCATTTTGTCTTTTATAATTCTCATCATTTTATCTGGTGACTTTCATTTAGAATGTAGCTCTTTTTGGTTCCTGTTATTTCTTTCATTGAAAGGGTTATTTCTTTTTCATCTGCTTTGACTAATGGCAAACTCATTGCTTGTTATCTCAGACTTATCTGACAAACAGTGTGTTGTGTAATTTCAACGCTGATGATCTCATTAGCATCCTTTGATATCACTTGTGTCGGCTTGAGAGAGATGAGGAGTAGGAGGAGAAGGAGGTGCATGTCTGGGAGAGGAGATGACAGTTTGCCTGCTCAAGCATAGGGTTCAAAAGAGTGTTTAAGGGAACAGCCTGTTTTCTCTTGATAAACTGTATGATTGATGAACCACAAAGGGCATTCCTGCATTTATCTTGATGTAACTGCAGCCATGTTTCAGGTTTGACAGGTCAATCTCCATGACAAACATTGCTTTTAACAGAGATCTCAGTGACAGACATGGTGGTAGCAAAAACAATTGCTGGAAAGAAAGTGGGGGAAAATGGGTAGACAATTGGTCTGAGAGAGGGCAAATTGAGCAAACCGCAAATATGGCAGGCATAAAGACAAAACTCAAAGGTGAAAGTAAGTCTGAACTGCATCAAA
Organism: Oncorhynchus mykiss; assembly: GCF_057628025.1. Taxonomy (NCBI): domain Eukaryota; kingdom Metazoa; phylum Chordata; class Actinopteri; order Salmoniformes; family Salmonidae; genus Oncorhynchus; species Oncorhynchus mykiss. The sequence goes on along the minus strand of NC_143027.1, from coordinate 60,820,303 downwards.
GATATGGTACAGCATGCCATGAATACAAGCTCACATTCTCACACACACCTTTCACAGAAACCCACATTGTTCATTGATGCGGTGTCTCACAATCTCTTTTGTTCTTGTTTCATTTCAGTGATCTGAGGCAATAACATTATAGCTCCACCAAGTGTTTGGAGGAGGTATGATGAAGATGGAAATGAACAAATAAGAAATAAACCATGCGCATGGTTCCTAAAGTACAGTATCTGGGAGGTGAGGAAAATAGTGTTCTAGTCATTTGTCCGTGTTTTGTGTAGGCATTTTGTAAATGAATAAAAACTCGTTTTTATTTATTTAACTGTATTTTCTTTTTACATCATCGTAATGATTTGCACAAGGTTATACTGTGTGTATGTGATATTGCATGGCACAGTACTTCTTCAAAGATTGAAGGCTTGAAGATTCCAATACTTTGGTAATTTTAGGTCAGCCTGGCCCAGTCTGTAAGGAGCACATTTGAGAGGTATCGAGCTAGGTCAGAGAGCTCTACCCTCTTAGGGATCACTATGCCCTCATCTATATCCTGCTCTCTCCAACCCCCCTACTCTGCTCTCTAGTAGTCAACCTTCCTTCTCATATGTTTTCTGGCTTCCTCCTGGCTACTGAAAGAAGAGTCACAATTTTAGCATGGCTCTGAAGAGGTCTGATGAAATAGAAAACCAAATACACTAGGTGAAAGGTACTACCCATACTGATGAATGCCAAATCGACCAGCAATCATGCTGTTGGGGAAATTGATCCCAGCTTGGTCATTTCTGTGGTGCCGGACAGCATGAGCCCTGCTGCCTGCCCTATTGCAATAGTATCAGTATGCTCTGTGATATGTCAGTTGTCACACATGTTATCACAGTGTCAGTTCCAAGGTTGTAGCTGTTCATGCAAATGTGGGTTGATTGTGCTAGTTCTAATCTAAGAGATTATGCCTACAGAACCCTGTCACACTTACTCATGTTACCCATGGTGTTGGTCTTCTAGGTTTGCAGTGTAAATAATAAAGTTGTGTCGCTCTGCAAATTACCAAAGAACGTATCACTTATTCATTGCACCGTACCAGAACTGCTCAGACTATACAAACGCTTTAATAAATCAGTCTTTTGTTTAATGAACTTGGAAGAGTAGCAGATCTGAAAATTAACCAACAGTGTTTGTTGTTTTTTTTTCTCTCCCTGTGAGTGTCCCCTTTCAGTTCTCTCTCTGCAGAGAGGGTGAGCTGATGTTTTGTTTACTGGCTCTCTTTTTGATTACTCTCTCAGCTTGATTCTAGTTTCCTAAAAAATGAATGTGTTCATCGTGAGTCACTGAGAGATGTGGCTCACCCGGAGACGCCTTTAGAAAACTGTGGAACTTTTTGACAATGCATATGCACAATGGAGGGACTTACAACACAGAGGTGAGCCCAGGCTGGTCTACAGACAAAACACATGTGCATGCATGCACACACACACACACACACACACCTCAAAAGTAAATTTAGCAGATCGAAGTGTAATGGGAGTTGTACTATTTGAGCCCTCTACTTTGCATGACCAGACTGTAGGCCTGCAATAACTGAAGACATGTCATGTACTGTTCTGGATTTAATCGGCCGTTTTAACTCTCAAATGTCATTTGATGTGCAGTTTGGGGTCCATCAAAACTCATATCACATCAAATACCAGCTGGGCAGCTCAGAAAGTGCACCGATGAATTTAAACACACAGCAGTTAAGTGATTGAGTTAACGTCACAGCGCAGTACATTTTTAGAAGCCCATTGAAAATGATCATCTGCTCCTCATTCGCTGCTGCCTGTATGACCCTGGCATTCATTTTCTGCCTGGCTGAACCTGATTCTGATCTTTGGCCACAGGGCTCTGAAACTGCAGGTAGAGTATTCCTTTAGAGTGTGTGGTAGAGAGACCGGGAGACTGATACCCAAGATATAAGAAACCTAAACCTAGTTTACTTATCTAAACCATGATGAGAATATAAAATTTGAATTCATGTTTTGATTAAAACATTTTGCTGTTGAGTATTCCTCTGAGCACATGTGATCTCTAAATGTAGGCAGTAAGTAGGAATGTTTGTATCTGATAACTTCAGATACCCACACCACAGTGGATGATTCTGTCATGTGCTGAGGATGATGGAGGTTATTTTTATCATTCTATAACAAGGAATATATCTTATCCATCTCCTTTTAGCAAGCAGTTCCCCTTGTGGTACTGTCCAAGGTGTCTCGTTTTATTGGCAAAGGACCCAATCCTGCAGACTGCATATCGCTCACTCAGCCCACCAGTTGTGAGCAAGTTAATAATTTTAGATCAGGCTAAGAACATCACCCAAGGGGAGGCTGGGGTTCTGCTGTTGAGGGATTATTCAAGTTTGGGGAATAATGTCCTTTTATCGCTCACCAGCTTCTTTACAGAAGCTCCTCTCGGGCTGCCTGTCAGTTTAAAGCCCTTGAGTTTGGATGGTTTTATCAATGGTGATCCTCCCACTATCACACAGACCCCCATCTTTTTCCATCTTCCCTTTTTTCTGATAATTCCTCATTGTGAGAATGAAACAAGTTATCACTGTTAAACCTGGGTCATTTTGAGCTTCACTTAGTAATGGTTCCTTTTCTCTATCTGTGGCCTTGTCCCACGTTCCAACCTCCCCCGTACCAGTACGCTGACATGGTCTGTGCTGGAATAATAGAATTAATCTGTGAATTGTGCCCTATTCTCAGCCAGCGGCACCGGCTGGTACAGTGAGACAGCATTTTGCAGCAAAATGCATCTGAGGGCCATTGTACTTACTGAAGGTTATCGTCATTTTCTTCTCATCCCCACTCTATAAACTCATCCTTTCCTCAATAGAGGATTAGCACATGTATTATCTGTGTGACCTCAGAGCTGGTCAGAGCTGAGGGTCTGAGGGCCATCCTGTCTGTTTCTAATTCCCCGGGGGGCACGGAAAGGAGGGGAAGCAGTGGCACGTGGAGGGTTAGCAAACCAGACCATGAGCTCAACATATCTGGATGGGGGCACAGAGAGGCAGAGGGGGAGTGACAAAGGGCTGGATTTTGATTGGTAAATGTAGTGGAGCCCAGGCACAATGAGGCTGTGGATTTTATTTTTGTCTCTCTCTCCTCTTTTAATCACATTGCGCGTCCTCTCAGACAATGAATTAACGTCCCACTTTTTTTATTCTTCTTTTTTTTTTCATGTGGCTTTAATAATGGTTGGTAATAAAATGCACAGGCAGGATCTTCAAATTTAAATAAGGCGACTGAAGGAATGAAAGGCTCTGGGTGTCCGTGGAGAGTTGCTGGTGCAGATGGGAGAGAGGAAGAGAGTGTAGGGATATGATAAGCATACACTCTTAGATATCTGCGGTGGGGTTCAGGTAGGTTATTAAGCACACAGTTTATTAGGTGCAAGTGTTGCCCTTTCCTTCTTTTGTGGTTAGGGCTGATCATGATCAGAAGACAGACGAATCATGTACGAGGGGCCGTAGGATAAAAATGAAATAAATAAAAGGTTTTATGGTTTTACCTTTTGAAATCCGAACAGTTGCTTCAGAATAACCAACAGAAATACTTCAATTGAATTGATTGCTAGGACTAGCATCCACTAGCTAGCAACACTAGCTCTGTTCTAGCTGTCTTTGAAACACTATCACTAACACTGCCACAGGAAGGCCAAAAAAGATAATCAAAGACAACAACCACCCGAGCCACTGCCTGTTCACACCACTACCATCCAGAAGGCGAGGTCAGTACAGGTGCATCAAAGCTGGGACCGAGAGAATGAAGAACAACTTCTATCTCAAGGCCATCAGACTGCTAAACAGCCATCACTGACTTAGCGTGGCTGCTGCCTACATGGCTACCCAATCAATGGCCACTTTATCAAATGGATCACTAGTCACTTTAAACAATGCCACTTTAAATAATGCCACTTTAATAATATTTACATATCTTACGTTACTCATATCACATGTATATACTGTATTTTATACCAGTTATTGCATCTTGCCTATGCCACTCGGCCATCACTCATCCATATATTTATATGTACATACTCTCATTCTTCCCTTTTAGTGTTGTGTGTATTAGGTAGTTGTTGGGGAATTGTTTGATTACTTGTTAGATATTACTGCACTGTCGGAACTAGAAGCACAAGCATTTGTGTACATACACTCGCATTAACATCTGCTAACCATGTGTATGTGACCAATAAAATGTGATTTGATTTTGATTTGATTTGACTATATGTAATTATATTCAACATCCCAGTTCTTCAAATAACCATGGATCCACAGAGAGAATCAGGAATAACTTTACATGTTGGGAAACCATAAAGGCAAACTAAACTCAAATGAAGCTCTAGTCTGCATAGATTAATGTGCTGTGATTAGGTTGGCAATGCAAGGGTTAACATCTAGCATCTAACCTAATAACATCCCTGTCCAATACATCATCCCTGAATTCGATTAAAGCTGTGATTTATTTATTTGTTTAGCAGGGAGACCCTGCTGTCATTCTTTTCTCTTGTAAATAATTCAATAAAAATGTCAGCTCCCTCTCTAGTCTACATTAAAATTATGTGTAATAAAGATAGTGAAGCCATGCAGTAGCACACGGGTGCAGTGCTCAGGACTAGCACAAGAACCAGCAATAGCTCTTGTTCTTAACTTCTCTCTACCTATGGACAGCAGTTGTCTTTTGATTGTTACTGCTGTGGGACAGAGAGGCAGCCACCAACCCGTGTGTCCCTCTGCACCTCTCCTTTATAAGCCGGGCCACCAGGAGCCAGTTCTAATCTCTTGTAGGTATGGGGATGGCATCGGAGCGGCTGGTTGCAAAAAAGCCATTGGCACTCAGGGGACCATTTCTCCGCTAGAAGTGGCTGCTAGACAATAATTGCGGCCAGTCTCGTAGGTGAGAGGGAATATGACAATCTGAGATGGCAAATTGATTTTCTCTCTGCATGGAGCTGAGGCTCACATAAACAAGGAGAAAAAAAACAAATTAGTTGAATGGGGAGAGGAAGCTGGTGTTCAATTGGGCAGGGTGGTATTGCATCAATTCCTGTTGCAGAAAACATACAAATATTACAGAGAGATATTTCAGATGCCTCTCAATAGGAACATTTTATCACACAGAATTTAATATCCTAAACAATGTTGCTAAAACAACCTTTCTTTGCCAATTAATTATGTTTCCCGTTGAGATACGATTCTTTTTTTTTTTTTCCACACTTGGAAACTATGGGGATTCATACAATTGTGGCCTTCCATTTCAAAGATTCAAAGAAACATACACATAGCTTTCATAGCAATCAATAGGGCATATTTATCACTTCAGTATGGTGGAGGCTTGACGTTTTTCTTCTGAGGTTTTCTATAGGAGTCGTGTCATATTGTGCTCATCCAACATATTTTCTCTTGCAGGAACCCCATTGTCTCAGTAAAAAGCATCTCAATTTATTCTTTGACTTGTTTACTTGGCTTAATGTGACTGGCGCTTGCTTTGTTGAACAGTTGTGGAGCGTGACAGTGCTGTGCCGAGCGTGTGTAGTTTGGCGAAGAAAGGGAGAATTTTACATTTGATGTTTGGGACTCTTTCATATGAAACTTAATGACTCATCGCCAGCTGCCATAATTGCTCTTTCTGATTTTAATAAGAAATTGGACATAATATCAGCTTAATGTGCAGTGTCATGAACACTGCTTTTTAGAAATGCTTTCCTTTTTAACTATGATAATGATGGTAATTACAAAGATTATTCTTTAATTGGGGGGATAAATGACATTTTTTCTCCCCTATCTACCAACTCTTTCATTGTGTAGTCTTGCAACAGGTTGCGTCAGACATTAAAGGAATATTTGAACATGCAAACTGGGTGTTGGTCATATACAGCCACAGCAATGTCAGAATTCATCAAATTATTCAGGATTTTATTCAACCTGTATGAAGCTGTACTGTCGACACATTTTTTCATTGAAGTTCTGGCAATTTCAACGATTCATAAAAAGAAAGCAAAGAGTCAATCATACATATGTATCTATTATTATGGGTTGTTAGCTATCTGGATGTAACATACAAAACAATACAGTCTACAGTAACGAGATTTGTTTAATTATCATCCATTGTTTGTTTGTTTGTTTCAACATGTACTGGATGGAACATCTGAAAACAATGTTCGATCTTGGAGTTAGTTCTGTTTGCCCGAATGCTATCCTGGGTAAGAAAGACTATTGTTTGCAATCAAAATTGAATCTCATTACGTGCTTCTTTTGAAGAAATAGTCAAACATATTTACACAACGCACACACATAAACACACCGACAGATTACTCTGTCATACACACCTAGACTGCACATGTTCCTATTCCAGACCAGTAATTATGAACTTGGTGCCATCTGTTTGACAGGCTCATTCCTCTCCTCTTTGAGGATGTCTGAAAGGAACATCACCTTAGAGCTGGGGTGTCAGCTTTGAAAACTGTCTGCTGCCTCTTCAGAGTCCTCATGACCATGGTGAGGTGAAAGTATAGTGTTTTGTTTATTTAATATCAACAGTGTCGCGACAATCTCAATAAAGGGCCATTGGGCTTCTTTATCTGCGTTACGGCCCTGGGGATTGGTGTCATTGGAATTCTCCCTGTCCAGGCTTTGAAAGCATTTTCTCCTGAAGCATGTGAGGGGAATACAGTTGAGTTGCTGCCACAAAGGGCATTGCATTAAAAAGCCATACCTCTGCTGGGTGACCTTTCACTGCACTGGGAGGTTGGTAAATTCCCTTTGGACACCTCGTCCGGCACTGTGATGGGAATGGCTCATCTGGTCAATAGAGTCCAAATCAGGGATTCAAGGTGCAAAGTCAAAGACCATCCAGGCAAATGGCAACTTGTTTTGAGCCATTTCTATTGAAGTTCTCTCTGGGTGACTAGATGGTATGAATGCATGTTGGGGGCAAACAAGACTAAGCGTATAAATAAAGACCCAACAGGAACAGAGGATGCTCAAAGTGCTTCCTGCTCTGTTGCTAAGACAGATGTTCTCTCGAGTCAGTGCTCATTCAAGTAAGCATTTCACTGTTGTTCACAAAGCATGTGACGAATAACGTTTAATTTATTGGATGTTATTCTAACTACATGCTTTTCAAATACATGAGTATTACATGTTTTTATATAGATGTTGCTTAATCTTTGCCAAGCCCCTTAAAATTGATTTGTAGATCTTTTATGCAGTTTCATCTTTCGACCATGGGATGCCGATGATGTCAACTGATTTCATTGGGCATGTACTAACAGCCAGGGCCGGCCCCAGGCATAAGTCTCCTAGGGTGCCCGACCACCTCACAAAAAATCTCTAGATATATGTATTTTTTGTAACTCAATCTGTTGAGAGTTAGAACAGTAGAACACACCAAGTGCATTTTCGAAACTTGGTTGACCCTCAGCAGTTTTTCTCTTGTCATGTCAGTTACTGACAGTTACTCAATTAGCCCATGTCAGCCACCAATTTTTTTGATTAATAAATTAGTCTAGCTGGTGCCTCCCGAATGGTCTTAGACACTGCATCGCAAAGCTAGAGGCATCACTACAGACCCGGGTTCGATCCCAGGCTGTGTCGCAGCCAGCCGTGACCGGGAGACCCGTAAGACAGCACACAATTGACCCAGCACCTCATCTATAATCTTATATTTAGACACTTTACAATTGGAGGGTCTACATTATCATTATGAAACTGAAACCTTATATTTGTTTAATTAACAGGGTAGATACATCAAATAACTATTGCCTCATTATGCCTTCAAATGTGTCAGTTGTAGGAATTAGGGTTTGAAGATTGAGAGAAAAGAACAACATAATCCTGTGACAATTTAGTGTTTCAGCATGCGTGTAACTTAATGATTCATAGGATAAGATGAATAACCATACCTACAGTCGGAAGTTTACATGCACCTTAGCCAAATACATTTAAACTCAGTTTTGACATTTAATCCTAGTAAAAATTCCATGTCTTAGGTCAGTTAGGATCACCACTTTCTTTTAAGAATGTGAAATGTCAGAATAATTGTAGAGAGAATGATTTATTTCAGCTTTTATTTATTTAATCACATTCCCAGTGGGTCAGAAGTTTACATAAACTCAATTAGTATTTGGTAGCATTGCCATTAAATTGTTTAACTTGGGTCAAATGTTTCAGGTAGCCTTCCACAAGCTTCCCACAATAAGTTGGGTGAATTTTGGCCCATTCCTCCTGAGAGAACTGGTGTCAGCTGGAGTCAGGTTTATAGGCCTCCTTGCTCACACACGCTTTATCAGTTCTGGCCACAAATGTTCTATAGGATTTAGGTCAAGTATTTGTGATGGCCACTCCAATACCTTGACTTTGTTGTCCTTAAGCCATTTTGCCACAACTTTGGAAGTATGCTTTGGGTCATTGTCCATTTGGAAGACCCATTTGCGACCAAGCTTTAACTTCCTGACTGATGAGATGAGATCTTGAGATGTTGCTTCAATATATCCACATACTTTTTCTTGTCATGATGCCATCTATTTTGTGCACCAGTCCCTCCTGCAGCAAAGCATCCCAACAACATGATGCTGCCACCTCCGTGCTTCACAGTTGGGATGGTGTTCTTCGGCTTGCAAGCATCCCCCTTTTTCCTCCAAACAAAACGATGGTCATTATGGCCAAACAGATCTTTTTTTGTTTCATCAGACCAGAGGACATTTCTCCAAAAAGTATGATCTTTGTCCCCATGTGCAGTTGCAAACCGTAGTCTGGCTTTTTTAATGGCGGTTTTGGAGCAGTGGCTTCTTCCTTGCTGAGCAGCCTTTCAGGTGATGTCGATATAGGACTCGTTTTACTGTGGATATAGATACTTTTGTACCTGTTTCTTCCCGCATCCTCACAAGGTCCTTTGCTGTTGTTCTGGGATTGAACTGTCTCTAGGAGACAGAACACTTCTCCTTCCTGAGTGGTATGACGGCTGCGTGGTCCCATGGTGTTTATACTTGCGTAATATTGTTTGTACAGATGAATGTTGTATCTTCAGGTGTTTGGAAATTGCTCCCAAGGATGAACCAGACTTGTGGAGGTCTAGAATTTCTGAGGTCTTGGCTGGTTTCTTTTGATTTTCCCATGATGTCAAGCAAAGAGGCACTGAGTTTGAAGGTCGGCCTTGAAATACATCCGCAGGTATACTTCCAATTGACTCAAATTATGTAAATTAGCCTATCAGAAGCTTCTAAAGCCATTACTTTATTTTCTGGAAATTTCCAAACTGTTTAAAGGCACAGTCAACTTAGTGTATGTAAACTTCTGACCCACTGGAATTGTGATACAGTGAATTATAAGTGAAATAATCTGTCTTTAAACAATTGTTGGGAAAATGACTTGTGTCATGCACAAAGTAGATGTCCTGACCGACTTGCCAAAACTACAGTTTGTGAACAAGAAATTCGTGGAGTGGTTGAAATGTAAATTTAATATGTAAACTTTCGACTTCAACTGTACATCTCTGTAGAAATTAAAAGAACAAGCTTAAACATCTGGTTAATCCTGTTCGTAAATGTTTTGAAGGAAAGCATTATTGTCACATTTGTGTTCGTAAATGCATGCTGATTCGGTGCATTTCTCTATTGTATTCAACAATGCAATATCATAAATGAGATTATGCTAGACATCAAAGTTGTTTATATTTGGTACATGCTGGAGAATAATTTTCCCAATTGAGATGGTAACATCTTTTCTACTTAATAATTATGACTATCACCCTTCAGGGATGAGGACATTATTTAATATTCAGTCTTGTGGTAGACCTTCAGACACTCTCTTCAATTGAGCTCACTGACTCAGTCACACATTAGTATCTCAGCTAGATAGACACATAATGAGACTGACTCGAATATATGTATTCAATTATTGTTTTTGTGACATAACAAAAGGAACTTTATGAATATCTCTTAAGGCAAATCCTTGTTAGTTTCCAGGCTGCTGTTCATCATTGTCCATGTCTCTTTCAGTGCACATTATCAATACCACACAATACTCAATGTGCTTGAACATATCCTGACCCCTTAAGGTAAATCAGAGCCGGTTACAGAAATCTTTTTCTTTCTCGTGGAATTTTCCAAATTTTTTTTCATGTCTGCATCGATGTACCTTGTCTCATGAACCATATATTCCAGGTCTTATTATTTTTTTGAAAGTATATCATTGTTCACCTCGAGCTACGCTTAAAGTGTTTTTTTTTACTTTCTTAAAACAGCATGTTTTTTTTATAATTAACATTCCCTGCAGCTGTTGTTGACCTACTCCACACCGAGAAACTGCTTTGCAGGGAACCAAGGGGAAGATTTCCCACCTCAAATTTTAATCACAGTCTCTTTCCGGAACTGTTAGCAGCATGAGTGGGGTTGCGGATGGTGAATATGTGTGAAAAGAATTGAATCTTTGTACTTTATCTATTTTTCTCCCCCTGTTCACTTTGTGAAGACATAAGGACTCTCACAGTCAGGTACATTCAGGCCTTAATGATGTCATGGTGAGTCCAGCTCAATGCTGAGCTGACCTTGATGAAAACAGATTGTGTTTTTACAGATAGTGGTGTGGGCTAAAATTCTATACAAAACATTGAGGCATCTATTGCAGACATTATTAATACAATTCTCTCAGAGCCCCAGTTAAGTATGCAAACGTGCAGAAAGACGTAAATTCTTGGCATGCACCAACCCATACCACCTGAGAGTTGGCACTACCTACTGTATGTATATTACTAAAGAGTTCAGCGCTGACACTGTAATGACACTTTCTGCTCACATAAGGTTATGAGGACATTTTTGGGGCAGATTTCCTTGTTAGCAGAGAAGATAGCATTAGCAACAATGATCAAATCCACTGAAGATCTCAAATTCACTAACTTCATACTCGGCTGAGTGTATGTAAGATCCCAGGATTCCCTTAGCATAAACCTCCTGCTGTGTTCTGGTCGAATTGTACCGATTTACAAGTTTTCTCTCTGAAAAATGTAGTTAATTTAATTTGATTGTCATAAGGTTCCAGGACTTTGTCCACGCAGGGCATCTGAACACACAAATACATTTTGATGATTTTCATAACATTTTGGGTGTTTTATTTAACTTTTGTACACCTGTGGTGTTCCCGGTCAAAAATGGCCGGTCATTAGAAATGAATGGGTGAGACTACAATTAGTGTATAAAATTTAGTTCAGGCACATGCCCATTCCTCAGATGGACACGCTTCCTCTCCCAGACCCCCTCATGCATGTGTGTTTGCACACACACACACACACACACACACACACACACACACACACACACACACACACACACACACACACACACACACATACATACACACACACACACACACACACACATACACACACACACACACCTCACTCCCCTTGTTGGCTTCCATGGCAACCCCCACGGGAACCTTTCCCCAATAGAATCAATCCCCCACGGGAACCACACCTGTTGGAATTCTTACAAACAATCGCAACATTGTTTCAATAATATATAGAACTTTTCTCGCAGCTCTGGTTTATAAAGCTTTTTTGAGGCCTGGCTCACAATTCATTCTGTGGCAGCACAATGACCAAACGATATACTCTATGTGAGGCTCTTGATCATATCTTTGATCATGACACTGGTGAGGAGGAGAGAGACTTTGTTAAACTTTGACACAACGTAATCTGTGATAAATAGCACAATACATTTCATCTGAGTATTTGTTGTAGTCAAAATAATCCATACATTATGCTTTTTTTGTATGAGCTCAGGTCAATGAGCCCTGAGATACAATATCTGAAGTTGATAAAAATATCTAACACAACATTATGTGATAATATATGTATTATTATGGATTTATAATCAGCTATAATGGGGCAGTCATTTTGGACCGGGAACAGAGAATGAATTAACATTAAACGAACACAACAGGAGGGTTAAATGAACTGTCAGAGAAGAAACAGATTCTACCAAGGGAGTTGAAAATCAAATATGAATATGCAGAATACTCAGAAATGCCAGAATATTCAGAATAGATATCAGATGGATATACTGAACATGGATATCCCTAGACTCAGGCAACAAGTAAATTAGTCAGGTTCTCTCTCCCTCTTTCACCTTCTTACTTCCTCTCTCACTCTCACAGCTGCATGCACCTGCACAACTGTAAGCACAGCCACACTCAAATACACACACTACTGTAATTCACACACTGCTTTGCCCGGTGTGTTGTGTGAGCCAAAGTAAGATAGGATTAGCCAACAACCCAGCACAGCAGCCAGGGAGAACATCTGGCCCTCATCAGGGTGGATCAACAGGGGGCTTGGAACAGGGCAGCAGATGGTGGAGAGGTTTCCACACAATGGGGAAAGCCTCCCAGCCCAGACCCACAATCCCCCACACACACTTAGCCTCTCTACTACTCCCAGCTAACAAAGACAGACCCATAATAACCCAATGAGCATCTTTCTACCTGCGTCATACTCCAAAAGAGAAGAGCATTACAAATTCACACATAAATGCAACCTCGTTCACTTTGTAAATTGAGGAAAGCTGACATTTTCAAAGACCGCTTATCTGAAGACCTAAAATGATCAATGTTGAAAGAGAACCAGGTACTTGTTGGCAATAAACGTAAGGGTTTGTTTTGTTTAATTCATTTTTAATAACCTTATATGTCTCTGTGGTTTATCTTTGAGTTAGAGCGCCATCCACAGTTCAGGAAACAAATACAAGGGCACAGCAACTGATTTTAATCATCCATAAGATCTATGTTATGGACAGCACATAGTATCACATAGAGTGTAAATGGGAGGTGGGGGGGGGTATGGCATTTTCATAAAAAGGTAAGTAAATGTGGTAATTAAAATGGTTAATTTCCTCATTTATATAAAGCATGACTTTCTAATTAAGCAATTTTGTCATTTAAATGGCCGTCAAACTAGAATTGGCAGGGGAAATTGTATTGCCTATGCAGCGAGTCATTCCCATTCAACCTCTAGTATCTTACACTGTCAAATGTCACAGCACTCTTCCTCAATTACTATTGGAGGCCTAAACCAAATTGGTTTGAGTGAGTAATCTGTGAGCAATGCGTGTTTGCTGAGGCTAAGGGAATGAGACTGAGAGCCTGTAGCAGCCCTGCCTCCAGGCAGCTGCTTTCAGCATTCCAGAATTGAGCAAGTGCAATTAACAGTTATATTGCCTTTTCCCAGCACTTGACTGTGTTTGCTGTGTGCCATTAGGCAGCGGGTATCACCTGTCAATGGATGCCCAGTCTCCCTGCCTCTCCCTAGCCCCCAAGACTGAAGCTGTGATTGATGACAGGTCAGCCAGAGACGGCCCTCTGAATTTTCTGTTCTTCCATGGGGAAATTGCTAATTTCTTAGAATTCAATTCAAGACAGCGTGCTAAGTTTATATATTACTTTGGTCCCAAGTGCTGAATTGTGATGAATTGTGCCACACATTGGACAGGAAAAAAAAAATCATTTGTGGAACTTTATTGTTAGCTTTTTTTCCCCCCTTGTCAGGGGGCCTACTTACAACAAAATGTATATTTAAGTTGGCATGACATTCTTATTCAGATAAATGCAATGAAGCCTTCCCTGCGGTACCTACACAGTCAAGGCTGTCACTTTGACATTGTGTTATTACTGGGGTCTCTAGCTTTTTAAAATAGAAAACTTGTATCCTATTTGGCATGGCATTAGCTTCAAAGGGGTTATTTGTCATCATACAGATACATACTGTCATTCGGAGACATTTATATCACTTTAAGCTCTTTGGGTGTTCTACTTGTGGATAGCATTACCTCAGTGACACTGTTTCCCCCGACAGCCTAGAATGAGACTGCAATGATTGTGACTGCTTTAATGTTATAGCTACGCTCCAACAAATCAGCATCTGGTGATGAGATGCGGCCAATACCACCTGAAATAAACTCCTGTTTACTTTAGTAATCTACATGTTCAGTATACGGAGACAGATTTTTTTACATTTGGATTTGGAACAGGAATAAGTAAGCATACTTTGAGAGAGATTTATTTTACTTTTATTTAACTAGGCAAGTCAGTTAAAGAACAAATTCTTATTTTCAATGACAGCCTAGGAACAGTGGGTTAACTGCCTTGTTCAGGGACAGAACGACAGATTTTTACTTTGTCAGCTCAGGGATTCAATCTTGCAACCGTTCGGTTACTAGTCCAACACTCTAACCACTAGGCTACCCTGCCACTCTATGGTTGACAGTGTTGTCCTTCTGCACACCTGAAGACATTTAGAGAAGCAACATTGCATGATTGAGTACTGCATTTTCTACTACAAAACCACAAAAAGAAATAAACTTGCCCTCTGTACTTCTCTTACATGTTTTTACCTCCATAGATGGTAAACAATTTCCATCAGAATAGCTTGTGTATTACTATTTTTTTTTTGTGCCGAAATATGAATGTTGAATACTAGCTGACAGGGTTGCAAAGCTTCTGTCCCATTATGCCCTGATGGCAAATCGATTCCTGACACTCCTGCCAGCAGTCATCTTGTCATATCCTGACATGGAGGTCTGGAGAGCAAGAGACCATAAAAGCTCTCATTGCATCCAAAAAAGAATGAAGCCAAAGTAAATTCACACTACTGAACACATTAAAATAACTAAGAATTCCAATGACTGCATTACTAGTGTGTCCAGAAGTAACCTAATTCAGCCATCATTGTACTGTAAGTACATTTTCGTCCTACAAATTGCCAATTTCTTAAGCTAACCATGGACCACCTGGGGCCGGAAGAGTATGTTTAAACATGATTCACAGCAAATGACTTCCACTGGAGGGTGCAGGGCTGCTGTGCTGTAATTACACTGAAGAACTGAATCGAGAGAAACATAGGTAGAATATGAGGATACAGTATATCATCTTTAGGATACATTGGCTCTACTGTATATGTCTAATCCTAGTCAGACTGGTTATTCCACTCTTTTACCCACACTACAAACTAAACTGCAGAGGCAGCATGAGTCTACAGAAGTATGAATGAGGTTTGTGTCAGCGCTTTCTGGTGCATAAGGGCTTGATGCACATGTAGGGTTTGATGACGTCCACATTACACCCCATTGTGAGGAAAAGTGCTGAGTTAATCACTTGGTCTAGAGAGCAGACATTAGTACTAGTGGACCTTGTTTCCCAGAGCCTTCATAGTGTGACGTGTCTTTAAGTTTTTCCCCAAACACTATGCAAACGCCCTCTTTGCGTGGTGGTTTGGGAAACATTTAATGATGATAGAACATTTTGTAGATGCTAATGAATGAAGGAAATTAAGCCCTGTTCATTTGTGTGTGATAGATGGCTTTTGGGTTTTCAAGCTAGAACCCAGTTTGGATTGTCTGGGTTACCAAAATGAACCCATTTTATAATGTAATTTGTAGTGTACTATAGTCTTTATACATAAACGATTCCTACTATTCCTCTCGCTCTCTTTTTCTCTCTCGCACACCCCCACGCGCACACACAAACTCACACAAGGGAGCTGACAGAATGCTGTTCCCCCGCCCCCTGAGTGCCCTTCCCAGAGCCTCTGTCAGGACATCTTACCGCTGCCCGGTCTGAGAAGGCCACACAGCTTTGTCACCTAAAGAAATAAAAGTCACAGTTGATTTACCTGATGAGGGCTCTTTGTTTGGGCTCCCCTTGACCGCATACTGTATACCTTTTCGGGCTGGTGCAATGTTCCCCCCTTCCTGCCCTAGCTCTTTCCTTATTCAAAGGGTGCTCTGTTTTGGCAACAGTTCAGCTCAGTGGTGCTCAATCTTATTAGAGGGTGATGTGGATTCTGAAGGTACACTGTAACCCCCCCCCCCCCCCACCCCAACCTCACACACAGTCAAAGTGACATTTCCTCAAGGTTGTGGTATGCTCACTTGCATGACAAAGAATCCTTATTTATATGGCACAGAAAACACTGTAGCAGAACAACACAGAAAATAATGCACAGTGTAGATGTCTCTTGAAAACAATTAGATTTGAACTCTGTGAGCGATGTGCCCTGTGGCCTTGGTAAGGCATGGGTCACAGCCCTTCTCTCGTAAGATGTGTCGGCTCCTATTCCCTCCCTTTAGTTCAGAGTCAAGTTCAGGGTTTTGCTTTCACAGTTCACATAGTTTACATAGTTTAAGTGCTCACGTCTGTTTTTGCCTCTAGAATTTCTTAGACAGCTTTGTCTATGTAATATTAAAGGTCACAAGCCATGTTACGTCTGCATGTAATTGCTTTGCAGTTGCTTATAGCATTGTTGGCATAACAAACTTTTCCTGCACAGCTCTGTTACATTATCCCAGAATCAATTGTCTAGGATCAAGGGCATTGAAAACCTACATTTAAAAAATATGAAGGGATAATGGTAAATCATTCACTGGTATTGGACATCAAAGATACTAAGACTTTCAGTGAGCACATCATGGACACATGATGACATTCAAGCCACATTTCTGTCTCATGCTCATTATCTGCATTCAAACCCAGACTAAGCCACCATCTCCGAATCACTCAGAATTCCTGAAGTTTGTCCTGATGTAATTGTGTTTTATCGATTCGGCTTTGCCTTGACACCTGGATATCTCAGTGAATAGGCTGCAAAGATACAGTGAGTTTACCTGTATAAATATTGCAGTAAAAATAATGAAATGTAGGTATTACTTTTCTGAGACTGACTTTCAAGTGTTGATTCCCCTCTGCAAGTGTTATTGATGTTACCAGACAGCAGGCTAATGGGGTCCTATACTAATGCTTTGTTTACCTACTGGGCTGAAGATGACTAGCTTAACGCATTCTCTGCTAAATAAAATGTATGGAATGTATTGGGAAAACATTCAATTACTGTACATATTTGCAATCTGGGCCCACATGTCATCTTTGGCACACAAAGTTAAATCTTCTCTGAAATCGATCATATGATAACATGTCATGTTTTTTATAAAACAGAATTGCCAGAATTACATTCCCTAGCTTTGTGTTAGTCCAGTAACAGGTTCAAGCCAAGGCATTTAAAGGTATCGATGAAGACACACCAGTAGGCTGACTAGCCATTAAACCACAACTCAGGTAGACAACTACAATCTCCCTCAGACCCACATCAGCTCATTCCCTCTCGATATAAAATACAATAAATGGCCCTTTCTTATCTACCATTCCTTTTTTTATGTTATTTTCCTTGAAGTACTTGTGTCTTTCATGGTTCCAAGAAGGGCTCATGAGCTGCAGTCTGTCACTGGGACCAAGAGTCACAGGGCTTTGAGAGAGGAGCTGAGACTCCATAGGGTCCTGAGATTGCTTTTGAACACAGATCTACCTGCACACTCTCCAGCAGTCGCCATGTACATCTTCAAGGCGTCCTTAAAGTGCCTTCTTCCTTGCTGCAGCAACTGGGGAGCAATCATTAAGGGGGTAGCATGTGTGTGTGTGTGTGTGTGTGTGTGTTTGCGTGCGTGCACGCGTGTGCGTGCGTGCATGGTGTGGTGTGTGTGTGTGTCTCCACAACAATGTTCAATGACATCCAGAGCATTAATGATAGATGTAAGTCCCAGTTCTCAGTGTTATTGACTGTCTAGTCAACAACTCAAGAGGCTTTGCCCTAGTAACTCCCTCAACCACAAACACATCGCTGTAACTAACCATCAACTGGAATGATCTTACTCTGACTTCAGAGCAGACACATTCTCCTTCCCCAGAGGACACACGGCTAGGGTATGACTGTCAAAACTACTCACCGTTGTCCATCCTACACCGTTTATTCAATGGTTAATAACAATTTCCAATCTATTTTTCTCAAATAAATACTTATATAATACTTGTGATTGTCAGCCATGGTCTGAAAAATAACAAGAAGGAGGAGGTAGAGAAACTCATTGTAGAGTGTATACTTTGTCCTACTAGTGAACGGGATTGGCCCTTGGAGAGCTGAGCAGTGTCTGGCAGTGAAGTCAGGGGGAAAAATGGTGTGGCAGGATAAATTAGCACCTGAGCCCAGAGAATCGGATCCACTGTGCCGAGTACATTCTGATGGCATCTGTATGCTCAGACTCATTCCATTATCACACCAGAGGAAAAACACATACGTGTTCGTGCCTGCCTGTGTACGTGTCCTTTAAATAGAAACCATTTTTCCAGCAAAATGGTACAACATGGGTGGCTCTTTTCCAAGTACAGAGGCCCACAGTAATATTCTTCCCCCATTTATACATTTTTTCCTCTTAAAACAACTGATTTCCCTAACCGTATTTGCATGTATTCGGAAGCTTTTAAAAACAGAAATAAATGTGTTACTTTATTTTTACATGTAATGTTACACAAGGGTGTCCTTGGGTTGGAACAGGGATATTGGAAAAGTGACCCTGAGTAATAGAGTGTAGAAGTTAGTGCTAACATCAGATTGTGATTCTCTTGTTATTGTGTGTTTCATATTGGTAAGAATTTAAGTGTTGTCGGAACTAATAGAGATGGAGCTGCTATTGCTCCCTGGGGCAGGAAGAGGCAATACTCAGAAACTAAATCTGCAGGAGGCTGCATTCTGCAGAGCTAACTGATGGACTTTGAGTAATTAGAGCTGCTATTTCCAAAATGCCTATAAAATAGTTCCTTTACATCTGGTCTGAGATGCTTTGTGTACTAAAACAATATTGCAAACCTGAGCTCATATTGCCTGAATGTTAGGCTTTATAGAACTGTAGTCAGATGCCTCATCATTAATATAACATGTATTTGTCTGGAGAGTTGTTTAAGAATTAATTACCGTGCTTTCTCAGTCGTGAAAGAGGGATTTGCCAGGTGGTGCTGGATACAATGAGTACGGAGGGATGGGCTGAAATCATATTGACATGATAAACACACAGTCGGACCTGATCCATCAGAGAAGACAAGTCTGTAGATTTGAAATATACCAGTAGTGGCTCCTCCTATTTACATGAAATGATTAAATGTGTCCTTCATGGAGAATGCCAGAGTATTGGACAGCTCCCATTGACTTTGCCATCTTTCCTCTGTCGGCTGCACTTTGTGATGTCTAAATGTTGCCTTGACTGATTGCATATTCTAAGAGAAGAGAGTAAGATATGCTAGAACAACACTAAATACAGAGTTTTTAATAATAAACCTTCAGTACTGTTCTTCAGAAAGTTCTGGATCAATACTATTCTTATTTATATCTTTGAGGATTCACAGTTTGGTCATATTTGTCTATTTTTGTATCTTTTTTTACGGAATGACTGATTATTTGAATTCATTCCAATAAATCTCTCAAATGTTATTCACCTGGTGGGCAAAAGTATCGCTATGGCAAAAAAATATCTGGATTGCAAGCAAAGAGGCATGAGAGAGTAAGCTGCTTGCTACTGGCATGGGCTGATGTTCATAATGAGAGACAGAAAAATTTATGGGCAGATATCACTTCCCTCCACTGAGATCTGTCAGTCGGCATCTCGTACTTAATTCATTCCACAATCATTTAACTAAGTGCAGCGATTATTTACATTTTCAATGCTGCCATAATCAATATTGACCCTGCAGATACACGGTTGTCAGAATTACAAACTCATTGCCTATTGAGCAGATCAAGTTACCGTGATAGGTAAATTGAGTGCTATGAAGATAATTTTCCAGTGCCAAGGGGATATTTTTTTATGGAGACATTAGTAGAGACACTAATATCTATGTTAATAACAAACATCTAGTTCATCCAGAGTCTGTGCTATGAGATATAAATTATATCATGAACATGGATCAGACTGAGGATCATGTGTCAGTTTCATCACAGAGCTTAAAGAACCTTAATCATATCAGACGAGTGTAAGCATTAAGGTTTTATATTCCATCCTCATCACTTATTGTGCCTGATAATCCCACCTCAATGAATGGGCTGAATATAAGAAATTAATTACTGCCAGACTCTGTCATATCATGCTGTTGATGCCATGAATTCATCATACTGGATTTATTTCTGCCTTTGCCTATGGAGCCATTATATTGCAGTGCCTGGGTCCCTGCGGTATGACACCTAGGTAATAGCGCCGTAACTTGGCATTCTACAAACGTGAATGAAACTACAATAGGGGACGTTTTAACAGCATGAAAAATACAGCACATTTATCAAAACAGACTGCATCACTCAAATGTTTCAACTGCCATTGTTATTCAGTCTTACAAATATGTATCTTTACTACCTAGCTATTTGCATGGTTGTTACAGGGTTGTTGCATAAGCAAGTAACAGCCATTCCTCTAAATGCTTAAAGTCACACGCTTCTACATATGGGCTTTAAAAATGACATTAGCTTGACATGTCTTAGTCGTGTTGAAGGAAAACAGCAGAGTGTGATGTTGACTAGTGCACCTAGCAACATAAGACTCTGCACTCACAGCTGTGTCTACAGACTACTGAAACTTTACCCCTCTTTAATATGTCTATATAATTACTGTTTTGGGTCCAGTCTGTGGCGTGTTTCGCTGGAAGTGTGCTTCTGGGAGGCGATAATGAGCATCTTTCTTGTGGATCAGCGTGTAAACACTGGAGGAGACTGAACTCTGGCAGTAGCCATTCCCATTTGGCTCAATTAGGCCTGAAACTGAGACCATCAATGGCACTGGCCTTTATGGGAGCCCGGCTGTTGGCAATGGTGGTGCACTGACTAAAACAAAATGGGAACAATCAAAGTCCATAATTAGTTGGCCTGAGAGGGTGCAGCGGTATGTTTGGTATGTTTTCACTTGGCTTACCCAAGCAGAGAAATTCAGATGAACGTATATAGCCTCCAGGATTTGAAAAAAAAACAAAGCCTTGCCGTTACAACAATGTCACATTAGCGTCCTGCATATGGGTAGTCATTCCAGCTTCTGACAAATTGAATATCATGGGAGAGGTTGGATATGATGAAAATCTAGAATCATTTTTAGATGAGGATCATGCAGAGTCTAGGGGCATGAGATGCACAGGGAGTGAGAAAAGCAACATATATCATCCCCTTTAATGTGGTCTCAGTATGGAAACATGGGGACGGTTGGGAGCTTAGCCCAGCGCCAGGGTGTCCGCGGTCTGGATTGGGATGTGAGGGCTTTTGGCAGCCTTTGGAGAGAGCAGCAGATGTGAGAGGATTGCTACCCTGTCTCCTCCACAGTATGGCCTTCACATTCCCTTCTCACTCCTGACTGCCCTAGCCTGGGTGGGTTATTTTGGCTCTGGGCCCTCTTCCTCTGCACAGGGCTTCTAGAGGGGCGATGTCAAGGAATTGTGGCAAATCAATGGTCATTTGACTGTGTTACTGGTGGGCAATGAGGAGTAGGTGGTGTGAGCAGGTTTGGGCCTCAGTACTCCTGGTGTACTCGCAGAAGGTAGCAGGTCTAATGATGGAAATGATTGCATATTTGGAAATGGATGCCAAGTTAACGAGGGGGGTTTAGGTGCCCCGGGTGTGGCGGGAAGTTGGAACTAGATCACAAAAACTGGATTGGCAGACCTAGTCCCCCACTGCCACCTCCCCATACCCACCATCCACCTACTACCCCCTACCCATGTCCTGTGATACAGGGATGTTGAAATGCGAGGTATAATGAAAGTGCACCAGACTTGCATTACAAGCATGGATCTGGTGGGATAATGGAGTCACTTGATGCAGAGCATTAAAGGTGAACATGTATTATCAATGTCGAGATATTTCCATTGGTTCAATCTCTCCCATTGGTTTCAGATCTCACTGTGTGTCATTGTGTGGGGTTCTTCTGGGACTAAGTGAACTACTCAGTTGTACAACAATACTGGGGTGAAACAGTATCTTAAACAAGATGCATTGTTATTAATAATTGAGTGTATTCACCTTATTTATCTTTCAATACAATATTTACTAGTTGTCAAATGCATTTCAGGGCTTTTCATCATGAGTATTCACTTAACACAGGCTTGGGGCTATACTTTGGCAACAGTCTCCAGTGTTAATGTTTGATGAACGTCACAATAGTGAAGTAGATATCTCTTTACCTGTGCCAGTTTCGTTTTTTTGTCAAACTCTATTGATAACTGTTTATGGCTTTTACTTGTCATAGTTTCTCTCAGAAGGGACATTTCTTTCCCGGAGCTGTTTTCCCCTGAGGGCGGTTTGGGGGGATTGAATTAGGCAAGAGAAAATAGGTCATTCGCTTTGATCACACTGCTGTAAATCTAATACTTAATTCAGATGTTTTTTTTCTTCTTGTGCGCACGTGCGTAGCCTACTGTGGCAAATTAACACAAACACTGATATAATTAGCCAGCATTGGACGACCATAAGATCATGTTATTCATGTCTCTGTTTCTGTAACTACCGTGTGGCCACTTAGAAGAAAATATCATTCTGCTTAATGGATATGCATTAAAAAGTTGATATTTTCTTGCTTCTTTACACCTCATAAAGAGTGAAATTGTGTTTTCTTGCTTTTTAGATTGGATGAGGTGGGGGTTAGTGGCCCTCCGCTCCACAGACATGTTGCACACAATTAGAGCAGTGCAGAGGGACCGTATGGCTGTCATGTCGCCTGTTATTGTGTTACAGTGGTGCCTGTTCAGACGGCGGAGTGCCCTGTATACACGATTTTCGTTCCCCTAGGGCAGTCGCTGTTTAACATGTTCAAAGCACAAACAGTGCAACACAAAATTCCATGCGACAGAGCCCTCGCTTGCGCTGAAGTGAAATTTACAGTATGTGATGTTATAGTGCTGTAATAGTTTGGAGGTTGATTCATGTAGACCGCAATGTTTCCTCTTGTTTACACCCACAAAGCACCACCAGTCTCCACCAAAAAGTGGAGCAAGCCATCTAGGTTTGTCTGAGGCTATTGTGTCATTTAATCAGTTCACATGACTGGTCAGTAAGTTTTCACTGAGGCAAACTTTGTCTCTATATTATTCAAATCAAATAATCATAATAAAGGGTGCATACATTTTTTTGGTGTGTAAGATATTGGTGGTTTAAAAAAAATGATAATTATGTTTATGAAATTATTCAGGAACCCATTGCAAGTGAAAAATGAACTCTGACATTTAATTCATACCTCAGAAAGTAGTAGCCTATCTGTTTTTAGCACGATGAGACTAATCGGACCGGCTACATTACCAAAATGCCAGAAGAAACCCAGTGTGTAGTTTGACAGACAGCAGAGGTCATAGCCCCATTTCTCTGGCTACGTGGCAAATGTGCACAATTCATTTGTAGGGAATATTGACAGTATCATTTGCATGTCTGCCATGATGGTGGGAAGTGGTTGATAGGAATGACAGAGAAATAGAGTATGATAGCTCCTAGAATCCTGGTGGGACGATTTAGGACAACAAATGACCCAATGAATGCCCATAGGCTGTGACTGACAATGATGTTCAAGATTTGTGTTTTCTGTTGCAATCATCAACCAGAAATACTAGGGCCCTATACAATCAGTTTTATTTTTTCCTGATTCCGTTTAGATTTTTCCCAGATTCCGTTTAGATTTTTCCCAGATTCAGTTGTCTCCACTTTGTTTCGCCACGTTTACTTTATTCCAAGTTTTCGCTCTCAAAATCACACTTTTTTCATAGATTAACAACAAGATTTGATGTTTTAAATCCACAACATTGCTTAAACCACATCAGGAGACCATTTTTGAGGTCTGGAAAAAAATCGAAGAAACCTTTCATTCAAGTGTACACAAGCCAGAGACCATTGTTTGGTCATCGATGTTTCTGTGATGCTCATGTGATTGAAGAGTTTGCAAAGCAAATGGCCACTGGATTGATGCAAATAATCATGATATCATTCTGCCAGATACGCATATGCTACTTTGTAGTTACCATTTAATTGAGAAGGTTTTTGGGAAAGCCTGTCTTATGATTAACTTGGGAAAATGCTTGAATTCTCAAATAAGATCAATACATTTAGTAGATTTCCTATTTCTTATGTTCAATACGTTTTTGAATATTGCTGAATTTCGTTTTAATCTCTGGATTCCTGATTCCGTCCGCATTCTCCACAACGCAGATTTTATGGCAGGTTGGCATTTATTGGTATGATTCATGTACTGGAGGCAGCAGAAGGTTAGTCACTAGCTGGCACAGCCACAAAGTCATAAAATACGATTTTAAACCTAACCGTAACCTTATCACACTGTTAACCTTATGTCTATCCCTAATCTTAAATTAACACCAAAAAGCACAGTTTTGTTTTCATGAATTTTTACGATTTGTCGATGTCTAATGTGTATTCGTGCGATATTTGACTGACTCAGACATTACAACAAAATCTATAGGCTAAACAACCTAGTTGATCTGGACATTTCTGACAAGTTATAAATAGCTCTCTAAGGTATGCAATGACTGACATGACAAGTTAGCTGTACCATTTTTGGAAGAAGGGGTTATTTGATAATTATCTGGAAGGATGCTTTGGGGGGCAAGAAGGGTTCTAGAACCCTTATGAATCTATATATATTTTTTCTAATATGTTTTTCTTTCTTTTAAATAGTGGCTGAACATTAGTACTTACCTCAGTGTTTAAACTTTAACATCAGGTGTTTGAGTAATCTGAAACGTTTAGTAATAAGTGTGATAATGTTTTAAACTGTACCTATATTTGTCACGATCGTTTGTAGAAACGGACCAAGGCGCAGCGAATGTTGAGTTCCACATAATTTATTGATAGTGAAACTTAGCAAAAACAATAAACTAACATCGTAACGTGACTACAGAGGTGCTACATACACTTACTCAAAATACAATATCCCACAAACACAGGTGGGAAAAATAACTACTTAAATATGATCCCCAATTAGAGACAACGATTACCAGCTGCCTCTAATTGGGAATCATACAAAATCCCCAACATAGAAAAAAGAAACTAGAACCCCACATAGAAATAATCAACTAGACTAACCCCCAGTCACGCCCTGACCTACCATACCATAGAGAAACAAAGGCTCTCTATGGTCACAGTGTGACAATATTATGGGAATATTCCCTCAATCATTTTACATAATAGTACTGACATAGTTTAACTTTGCCATGATTTCTGACTTTCAAAATAGTGTTTTTTGGGATTTTATTGAGCAGAGAGTAGGAACCAGCAATGTATTGTATGATACACGGCAAATTGGCCAGTGTTACCTAGTGTTTTTCAGTGTATACTTTTTAGTGTTGATTCAGGAGTTACATTACAACTCAGTGATTCAGTGGTGTAAAGAACACCAGAGTTGAGTGTGATTGTATAATTTCTACTCTGAATAGAGTAAAACACTCAAAACCACACCCATCATTATCATATTTCCCCAGCATGCTCTATTGCAGGTTGATTTTCATGTATGTTTGTTTCAATGTCTGTGTTTTTGCATGTACATTGATTGGTTGATTAATCTTATGCTACACAAGTTAAATAATATACGTTGTTCTCCAACTAATCCAATCTGTTAGTATATACAGTGCCTTGCGAAAATATTCGGCCCCCTTGAACTTTGCGACCTTTTGCCACATTTCAGGCTTCAAACATAAAGATATAAAACTGTATTTTTTTGTGATGAATCAACAACAAGTCGGACACATTCATGAAGTGGAACGACATTTATTGGATATTTCAAACTTTTTTAACAAATCAAAAACTGAAAAATTGGGCGTGCAAAATTATTCAGCCCCTTTACTTTCAGTGCAGCAAACTCTCTCCAGAAGTTCAGTGAGGATCTCTGAATGATCCAATGTTGACCTAAATGACTAATGATGATAAATACAATCCACCTGTGTGTAATCAAGTCTCCGTATAAATGCACCTGCACTGTGATAGTCTCAGAGGTCCGTTAAAAGCGCAGACAGCATCATGAAGAACAAGGAACACACCAGGCAGGTCCGAGATACTGTTGTGAAGAAGTTTAAAGCCGGATTTGGATACAAAAAGATTTCCCAAGCTTTAAACATCCCAAGGAGCACTGTGCAAGCGATAATATTGAAATGGAAGGAGTATCAGACCACTGCAAATCTACCAAGACCTGGCCGTCCCTCTAAACGTTCAGCTCATACAAGGAGAAGACTGATCAGAGATGCAGCCAAGAGGCCCATGATGACTCTGGATGAACTGCAGAGATCTACAGCTGAGGTGGGAGACTCTGTCCATAGGACAACAATCAGTCGTATATTGCACAAATCTGGCCTTTATGGAAGAGTGGCAAGAAGAAAGCCATTTCTTAAAGATATCCATAAAAAGTGTTGTTTAAAGTTTGCCACAAGCCACCTGGGAGACACACCAAACATGTGGAAGAAGGTGCTCTGGTCAGATGAAACCAAAATTGAACTTTTTGGCAACAATACAAAACGTTATGTTTTGCGTAAAAGCAACACAGCTGAACACACCATCCCCACTGTCAAACATGGTGGTGGCAGCATCATGGTTTGGGCCTGCTTTTCTTCAGCAGGGACAGGGAAGATGGTTAAAATTGATGGGAAGATGGATGGAACCAAATACAGGACCATTCTGGAAGAAAACCTGATGGAGTCTGCAAAAGACCTGAGACTGGGACGGAGATTTGTCTTCCAACAAGACAATGATCCAAAACATAAAGCAAAATCTACAATGGAATGGTTCAAAAATAAACATATCCAGGTGTTAGAATGGCCAAGTCAAAGTCCAGACCTGAATCCAATCGAGAATCTGTGGAAAGAACTGAAAACTGCTGTTCACAAATGCTCTCCATCCAACATCACTGAGCTCGAGCTGTTTTGCAAGGAGGAATGGGAAAAAATGTCAGTCTCTCGATGTGCAAAACTGATAGAGACATACCCCAAGCGACTTACAGCTGTAATCGCAACAAAAGGTGGCGCTACAAAGTATTAACTTAAGGGGGCTGAATAATTTTGCACGCCCAATTTTTCAGTTTTTGATTTGTTAAAAAAGTTTTAAATATCCAATAAATGTCGTTCCACTTCATGAATGTGTCCCACTTGTTGTTGATTCATCACAAAAAAAATACAGTTTTATATCTTTATGTTTGAAGCCTGAAATGTGGCAAAAGGTCGCAAAGTTCAAGGGGGCCGAATACTTTCGCAAGGCACTGTAGTTGGGTTTACTGCACCTGCTACTGAGATGGTTGTTCCAGTTCAGATGATTTAGGTAGTGCCAGTTATTCATCTTCCTTACCCTGGCAGTCATTCTGAATACAGGTTGCTGGTGATTAACAGTTACAATTGTTAGATATTCTCACGTTGGCTGGATTTCAATAGGAATTACTAATCACTTTGCAAACCAACATAATGTGACTTGTAGGTCTGATGTGGCCTGTAAACTAGAGGTCGACTGATTAATCATAATGGCCAATTAATTAGGGACGATTTCAAGTTTTCATAACAATCGGTAATCTGCATTTTTGGACCCCGATTATGGCCGATTATATTGCACTCCACGAGGAGACTGCGTGGCAGGCTGACTACTTCTTACGCAAGTTCAGCAAGAGCCAAGGTAAGTTGCTAGCTAGCATTAAATGTATTTTTATCAAAAACAATCAATCTTAACATAATCACTAGTTAACTACACATGGTTGATGATATTACTAGTTTATCTAGCTTGTCCTGTGTTGCATATAATCGATGCAGTACCTGTTAATTTATCATCGAATCACAGCCTACTTCGCCAAACGAGTGATGATTTAACAAGCGCATTCGCGAAAAAATGTGTGCCTAACCATAAACATCAATGCCTTTCTTAAAATCAATACACATGTATACATTTTTAAACCTGCATATTTAGTTAATATTGCCTGCTAACATGAATTTCTTTTAACTAGAGAAATTGTGTCACTTCTCGCTTTCTGTGCAAGCAGAGTCAGGGTATATGCAGCAGTTTGGGCTGCCTGGCTCATAGCGAACTGTGTGAATACCATTTCTTCCTAACAAAGACCGTAATTCATTTGCCGGAATAGTACATAATTATGACATAACGTTGAAGTTTGTGCAATGTAACAGCAATATTTAGACTTACGGATGCCACCCATTAGATAAAATATGGAACGGTTCTGCATTTCACTGAAAGAATAAATGTTTTGTTTTCGAAATGATAGTTTCCGGATTTTACCATATTAATGACTTAAGGCTCGTATTTCTCTGTGTTATATTATAATTAAGGGTATGATTTGATATTTGATAGAGCAGTCTAACTGGGCGTTGGTAGGCAGCAGCAGGCTCGTAAGCATTCATTCAAACAGCACTTTCCTGCATTTGCCAGCAGCTCTTCTTTGTGCTTCAAGCACAGCGCTGTTTATGACTTCAAGCCTATCAACTCCCGAGATTAGGCTGGCAATACCATAGTGCCTATAAGAACATCCAATAGTCAAAGGTATATGAAATACAAATGGTATAGAGAGAAATAGTCCTATAATTCCTATAATAACTACAACCTAAAACTTCTTACCTGGGAATATGTTCTCATGTTTTGAGCAAGGAACTTAAACGTTAGCTTTTTTACATAGCAAATATTGCACTTTTACTTTCTTCTCCAACACTTTGTTTTTGCATTATTTAAACCAAATCGAACATGTTTCATTATTTATTTGAGACTAAATTGATTTTATTGATGTATTATATTAAGTTAAAATAAAAGTGTTCATTCAGTATTGTTATAATTGTCATTATTACAAATATATATATATAAAAATCGTCAGATTAATCGGTATCGGCTTTTTTTGGTCCTCCAATAATCGGTATCGGCGTTGAAAAATCATAGTCGGTCGACCTCTACTGTAAACCAGGAGTTTCAGACCACCGTGTTAGGGTTAAACTAGGCCCTCAAAGAAATGTTGTAAATATATGTAATGTATTGTTATAAAGACTTTCATTTTAAAGATTACAAAAGAGCAATGGGTTCTTGGTAGAACCCTTCATAGAGGATTCTATGTAGAACCCTTCAAAGATAAAAAGGTTTTCTGTTGAACCCTTCATAGGTAGACGATTTGCAAGAGGGTTCCAGAAAGAACCCTTCATATAGGGCTTTAGGTAGAAATATTTACAGAGGGTTCTTTGAAGAACCCTTCATAGAGGGTTCTAGGTAGAACCCTCTGCAAAGCACCTACAGTATATGGAGTGTGTAGGCTGAGAGAATTCCAAGAGTGTGCAAAGCTGTCATCAAGGCAAAGGGTGGCTACTTTGAAGAATCTGAAATATAAAATATATTTTGATCTGTTTAAATATTTTGGGGTTTTTGGGTTACTACATGATTCCATTTCATAGTTTATTCTTGGGTATGACGCTACAAGCTTGGCACACCTATATTTGGGGAGTTTCTCCCATTCTTCTCTGCAGATCCTCCAAAGCTCTGTCAAGTTGGACGGGGATCAGCACTGCAAAACTATTTTCAGGTCTCTCCAGAGATGTTCTACCGGGTTCAAGTCCGGGGTCTGAATAGGCCACTCAAGGACATTACGAGACCTGTCCCGAAGCCACTCCTGTGCTGTCTTGGATGTGTGCTTAAGGTCGTTGTCCTGTTGGAAGGTGAACCTTCACCCCAGTCTGAGGAGCAGGTTTTCATTAAGGATCTCGCTGTACTTTGCTCTGTTCATCTTTCCCTCGATCCTGACTAGTCTCCCAGTCCCTGTCGCTGAAAAACATCCCCACAGCATGATGCCGCCACCACTATGCTTCACTGTAGCGATGGTGCTTCGGGACAAGTCTTCGAATGAGTAGGTGTGTCCAAACTTTTGACTGGTACTGTATACATATGTATATATATTAAAACGAGATACTATGTCGTTCAAACAAGAGAGTAAGTCATATCTCGTTTGAACGACTTAGTAAAATATATACAGTGCCAATCAAAAGTTTGGACACACCTACTCATTCAAGGGTTTTTCTTTCTACAGTGTAGAATAATAGTGAAGACATCCAAACTGTGAAATGACACAAATGGAATCATGTAGTAACCAAAAAAGTGTTAAACAAATCAAAATATATTTTAGATTCTTCAAAGTAGACACCCTTTGCCTTGATGACAGCTTTGCACATGCTTGGCATTCTCCCTACCAGCTTCATGAGGTAGTCAACTGGAATGCATTTCAATTAACAGGTGAGCCTTGTTAAAAGTGAATTTGTGGAATGTATTTCCTTCTTAAAGTGTTTGAGCCAATCAGTTGTGTTGTTACAAGGTAGGGTTGGTCTACGGCAGATAACCCTATTTGATAAAAGACCAAGTCCATATTATGGCAAGAACAGCTCAAATAAGCAAAGAGAAATGACAGTCCATCATTACTTTAAGACATGAAGGTCAGTCAATCCGGAACATTTCAAGAACTTTGAACGTTTCTTCAAGTGCAGTCGTAAAAACCAATAAGTGCTATGATGAAACTGGCTCTTACAAGTACCGCCACAGGAAAGGAAGACCCAGAGTTACCTCTGCTGCAAAGATAAGTTCATTAGAGTTACCAGCTTCAGAAATTACACCGCATATAAATACATCACAGAGTTCAAGAAACAAACACATCTCAACATCAACTATTCAGAGGCGACTGTATGAATCAGGCCTTCATGGTCAAATTGCTGCAAAGAAACCACTACTAAAGGACACTAATAAGAAGAAGAGACTTCCTTGGGCCAAGAAACACGAGGAATGGACATTAGACCAGTGGGTATCTGTCCTTTGGTCTGATGAGTCCAAATTTTAGATTTTTGGTTCCAAACGCTGTGTCTTTGTGAGACGCAGAGTAGGTGAACGGATTATCTCTGCATGTGTGGTTCCCACCTTGAAGCAAGGAGTAGGAGGTCGGATGGTGTAGGGGTGCTTTGCTGGTGACACTGTCAGTGATGTATTTATAATTCAAGGCACACTTAACCAGCATGGCTACCACAGCATTCTGCAGCAATATGCCATCCCATCTGGTTTGGGATGAGTTGGACCGCAGAGTGAAGGAAAAGCAACAGCATATGTGCTCAACATATGTGGGAACTCATTCAAGACTGTTGGAAAAGCATTCCAGGTGAAGCTGGTTGAGAGAATGCCTGTATATACATTCAAATCAGATACCAAGTTGTTTAAATGAGATACTAAGTTGTTTAGACAAAATCCCAGAGCATTTAATGGGCCAACAAGATCTTGTGGGTTTTATCAATTTGACTTCAGATTCTGACATTTATCCATGTTTCTCCAAACATCAAATGTCGATGAAGGGTGCTCCTTCATTAATTTCAAATGGCTAAGGTAAGGAATAAATGTGCAACAGAATGTATCTGAATTCCTACCCTATGTGGAAGCTAGGTGAATTGCAACAGCACTTGTGTGCATTCATTAACACATTTCCCCCTCCCCAGCATCCCATTTCCCTGTAACATGGTGGCTCGCATTTAAACCGTCTACTTTCGGTTTTGGTCCACCAGCTACAAACAGCAGTAAAAACTATACGTTTTGTTATTGAAAATATATTTCACAGCGATTTAGATGGTAAAATGTTTCCCTCCACTATTCAGTGTTTATTTTCTCACATAATCTGAAATTGAGCAAACAGTGTAGAATTTGAGCAACCAGGAAATGAGAGAGCGATTTCTACATTGTCCGTTTGACCCCATTTCCACTAGATAACACAGCCACAAAGTCAAAACAACTTTCCTATTTTGACAGCAGATGTCGGCCCGGCAGGATAAATCAACAGGCAAATATCACAGCCAATCACAACACTGGCAGGTAACACTGCGAAACAATATCCTTCCACTATTACTGCAAATATATTATGGACATTTTCTAAGTTACAATGCAATAAATCCTATGTGTGGCACCTTTAAGGTCTGGGATAGTGTTAAAACAACTGGGATTGAAGACGCAACCCTTGGAAGGACGATGATGAGCAGGATGAGCAACCCAGGATGTCAAAACACTTCGAAATTTGGAACTACTTCAAAATGTGATGTTTAGAGAAACGTGGATAAACCTCAGAATCTGAAGTCAGATCTTGTTCACCCACTTACATGAGCTGGCATTCAAAAGCAGCCCTGCTGCAGGCTATCAAATAACTGTCAAAAAATAATAATATCAGCGGATGGAATCAGTGAATGAATGGCTGCGGCAATGGTCTGACAAGCACAACTAGCGCTGCATAACAAATGAGGCCTAATTAGACAAATGAACAATTAAGTCGTTCAAACGAGATACTAAGTCAATCGAACAAGATACTAAGTCGTTCAGACAAGATAATTGCAATAGTCCAATTTATTTTATTTTTTGCCTTGGGCTTCCGGGACATGGAGCATTTGTCGCCATTCTGTTTTTTTTTGTACTTTTTCTTCAGCATCACGAATCAATCAATGTTCGCTCATTATTGTTAATCCTGTGTCTTTATTGGAACTTCCTGAAAACATATTGGTTCTGTTTACTGATTGTCTGGGTCAGTGGAGAGACAAAGATCTTGACCAATCAAATATCACTTACATGAGTTTGAAATAAATCTGCTGGACTAGCCTTTTGTTATAATCATTACAGCCCAACGGACTGTGGGGACTGGACTGTTGGCTTTTAGCACTATAAAAATGAAACAAGTGCTCTCGGAACCAGAGGATGGGCATGAGAAAGAGGGAATCAGAGATAGAATCTGGAAGTTAGGGTACATTTTCTCTGGTAGTATTGTAGTAGCTTGCTAATTACATGACTGCATTTGTAGGCAGTGATAAAAACATGACCTGTAACTACATAATGTACAGTCTGAGGATATGCTGTTAACTATAGGATAGGATATCCTTCTCACCCACAAATTGATGAAATATTTGGCAACGTCTAACAGCTATGGCACTATAGCTGTGTTCTGCTCTAACCGGCTGGGGTACCAAAGTAGCAACATGAAAGTAATAAGCTTACTTAACAACTGACTTCTTCTGGCCTAAAGTAAACACCAAGAAACAAAGGAGAGGGACGCTGTGATAGTTAATGCACTGAGGACTGGAGAGGTAGGACAAGCCTTTTGGGTAAAAAGGTTTCACACCAAAAGAAATGGGGGTGGGGGGGTTAGGACTGTATGTTGAAGTTCAAAACCAAAACCAAGAAATAAAAAATAAAACACTTGTGGATTTGAGCTCAATCCCTGTGTTTCCCTGCATGGGGTAGAGGGCCCAGGTACTCTCTGGCCCTTTAATGGTTAATCAATACAATACATCCTAAATTCCCAGGCCTATCTGTTCAGATATTTAAGGGCTAATGCAAAAAAAGACCCAGCATCCATCTGGAAAATCTGACAAGGAAAGGTCGATATTTTTTTCTACGAGTGGCCTGGTTACAGATTGATCGCACCTGACCAGAACTGAGGTGATGTGCTGTTTAGAGGGAGCTGAGAGAGAGCCGCTGCTCAAACGCTCATTAAAACAGACTGGAAGCCAAACATCTGGAGCCAGATATGTGGGAATAGATCATCTCACATCCCATGATGAAAAACAGGCCCTCTGTCATCTCTATCTACCTCATCTCTGATGCTGGTACGCTCTTATCTTAGTTACTCTGTGTTTTTCTCTTTGTCTGACTATCTCCTAGCACCAGTCAGTGAGATTCTCTTGCTTTCATTCTGAAAGTCTGTTTATTAGATGTTTGCGCACCAGCTTAGAAACTAGAAAGTTCATTATGAGGGGTTTTGTGATACTTTTCACAGAGCACGGCTAGATCCCATTTAGCCACTGTGTGAAGCGGGTTACTCTCCAAGACTCTTGTAATTGATCTCTCCCCTGGGAATGTCTTATTCCCATATTTGATGTACATCCTCATGCACAGCACCTCATTATATCAGAATCAGACAGCAACAATATGAATCATGCGCACACAGGAAAGCCAAATAACGTATTCAAAGGCAAGGCATATCTTTAAGAGACGCTAAATAATAGACTCATTTGACTAAAGGGTTTTAATGCCCACTTATCCGGGAAAATGAGAAATGGGCTGGGGATTATTCTTTTTTTAAAGAAATGTGTTGAGCCTTTGAACATTTTCTGCCTCTTTCTTTCAGAATGCTAGCTACATTCGAGTGTACAGCTAGGGATTTGCTGCATGTTGTCCCCATTTCACAACAAGCAAACGATTGCATGTGCCGCACAAAGGATCAAGCTGCGTTTATCACCACCAAACTATAACAAGCAATGGACACGTATGCACAGAAGCACACGTGCACGCACATGCACGCACAACCAGAGGAATAGCCACTTCAAGGCTGGTGGTATCTGTTGAAGGACAACCATTATTTGCCATTTAGTTATGAAGACCAATCAAACTGACCAAACACAACTATTTACAACATATAATTTAAGATTGGAAGAGTTCATCAATCGCTAGCTACCCACTCGTAAAGCATATATATATATATATACTGTATATGTATAAATAAAATCAGTCCATTTATTTTTCCAATGGGGTTATACATTTGGGTGAGTTTTTTTTCTCACCAGAGTAGCTTCGTTTCACTGCCAAAAATAAAATTTAACCATCTAGTGCTCAGCGAAGTAACAACAGAATGTCAACACAATGCCTAGTCAAATAATTAACATCCAATCACATTAACCATTACTTTCTTGCGGAAATTCCACTAACGGTCCGTATGTAGCCAAACGTAGCTGCTGCTCATTCCATTTGCTCGGAAAATGATAAATGGTCCAAAAAAAAGTAAGAGAGACACATACCATAGAGACACATACCAGCTCTATTGGTAGTACTGCTACTACCTGTCAACGACACAAGTTGTTCTGCTTCCACAAGCACATCCAATGCTAGCATCAGCAATTCTACATTTGTTGTTATCCCAGCTAGCATGGACACTGACAGTTGTGAATCTGATGCAGCCGAAAAGTTACTGCCCCCTTACCTGGGAAAGCACCAAACAACAGACAGGGACATTGGACCATTGAAGAGGCAGAAATATGGTGAGAACTACATTGATTTAGGGTTCACTTATATTGGGAGCAGTGCTTTTCCTCAGCCACAGTGGGTTATACAGTTGAAGTCTGAAGTTTACATACACTTAGGAGTCATTAAAACTAGTTTTTCAACCACTACACAAATTTCTTGTTAACAAACTATAGTTTTGGCAAGTCGGTCAGGACATCAACGGTCAGGACATCAACTTGACACAAGTAATGACACAAGTAATTGTTCTAACAATTGTTTACAAACAGATTATTTGACTTATAATTCACTGTATCACAATTCCAGTGGGTCAGAAGTTTACAAACACGAAGTTGACTGTGCCTTTAAACAGCTTGGGAAATTCCAGAAAAGGATGTTATGGCTTTAGAAGCCTCCGATAGGCTAATTGACATCATTTGAGTCAATTGGAGGTGTACCTGTGGATGTATTTCAAGCCCTACCTTAAAACTCAGTGCCTCCTTGCTTGACATCATGGGAAAATCAAAAGAAATCAGCCAACTCAGAAAATAAATTGTCGACCTCCACAAGTCTTTTTCATCCTTGGGAGCAATTTCCAAATGCCTGGAGGTACCACGTTCATCTGTACAAACAATAGTTCACAAGTATAAACACCATGGGACCACGCAGCCGCTCAGGAAGGAGACGCGTTCTGACTCCTAAAGATGAACGTACTTTGGTGAGAAAAGTGCAAATCAATCCCAGAACAACAGCAAAGG
The DNA here is from genome assembly GCF_057628025.1 of Oncorhynchus mykiss. Lineage (NCBI taxonomy): Eukaryota > Metazoa > Chordata > Actinopteri > Salmoniformes > Salmonidae > Oncorhynchus > Oncorhynchus mykiss. The sequence continues at coordinate 60,784,662 of NC_143027.1, read as the reverse complement.
ACCTTGTGAAGATGCTGGAGGAAACAGGTACAAAAATATCTATATCCATACGAGTCCCATATCGACATAACCTAAAAGGCTGCTCAGCAAGGAAGAAGCCACTGCTCCAAAACCGCCATTAGAAAGGCAGACTACGGATTGCAACTGCACATCGGGGCAAAAATCATACTTTTTGGAGAAATATCCTCTGGTCTGATGAAACAAAAATAGAACTGTTTGGCTATAATGATCATCGTTTTGTTCGGAGGAAAAAGGGGGATGCTTGCAAGCCGAAGAACACCATCCCAACCGTGAAGCACGTGGGTGGCAGCATCATGTTGTGGGAGCGTTTTGCTGCAGGAGGGACTGGTGCACTTCACAAAATAAATGGCATCATGAGGAGGAAAAGTATGTGTATATATTGAAGCAACATCTCAAAACATCAGTCAGGAAGTTAAAGCTTGGTTGCAAATGGTTCGTCCAAATGGACAATGACCCCAAACATACTTCCAAAGTTGTGGCAAAATGGCTTAAGGACAATAAAATCAAGGTATTGGAGTGGCAATCACAAAGCCCTGACCTCAATCCTATAGAACATTTGTGGCAAGAACTGAAAAAGTCTGTGCGAGCAAGGAGGCCTTACAAACCTGACTCAGTCACACCAGCTATGTCAGGAGGAATGGGACAAAATTCACCCAAATTATTGTGGGAAGCTTTTGGAAGGCTACCCAAAACATTTGACCCAAGTTAAACAATTTAAAGGCAATGATACCAAATACCAATTGAGTGTATCTAAACTTCTGACCCACCTGGAATGTGATGAAATAAATAAAAGCTGAAATAAATTATTCTCTCCACTATTATTCTGACATTTCACATTCTTAAAAAGAGGTGGTGATCCTAACTGACCTAAGACAGGGATTTTTACTAGGATTAAATATCAGGAACTGTGAAAAACTCAGTTTAAATCTATTTGGTTAATGTGGATTTAAACTTCCGACTTCAACTGTATGTGCAAAAGTACTATCTCACAACTCGATGAAACCTTCACTCTTGCGCAGACATTTAGAAACAAAACATGCCATTTTGAAAAATAAGCCACAGGAGTTTTTTGAGCGAGAATTAAGACGACTTTCGAGTAGTAAGACATGTTGAAAAGCAACAGATACCATTAATAAGAAGGGGCTAGAAGCGTCTTATATGGTGAGCTACCGAGGGCCTAGGACAGGCAAGCCCCATGCTATTGTGGAGGACTTACAGTAATAATTCCTACTGCCGTGGATATGGCTGGGACAATGCTGGGGGAAAAGGCCAAAATAAACTATACAGACGATGTCTTCATCAAACAACACTGTTTCACGACACATCAGTGACATGGCAGGAGATGTTCTGAAACAATTACTGCTTTGTTTACAAGCCAGTGAATTCTATGCGTTACAGCTGGATGAGTCAACAGAAGTGGCGGGCCTGGCACAGCTCCTGGTATATTTCCGTTACATTTACGGGGGGTCAATTATGGAAGACATCCTCTTCTGCAAACCACTGGAAACAAGGACAACATGAGAGGATATTTTTAAAGTACAGGACAGCTTTGTGACATGAAATGGACTTTGGTGATCAAGATGTGTTGTTATCTGTACTGATGTCGCAAAAGCCATGACAAGGAAACGTAGTGAAGTGGTAACGCAGGTGCAAGCAGTTGCCCCCGATGCCATTTGGGTACAATGCAGCATCCACCAAAAGGCTCTTGCTGCCAAGGGAATGCCTGACAGCTTGAAAGACATTTTGGACACTACAGTGAAAATTGTTAAATTTGTTAAAGCAAGGCCCCTGAACTCTTGTGTATTCACTGCACTATGAAATAGTGGGCAGCGACCATGTAACGCCTTTACAACATATCGAAGTGTGCTGGTTATCAAGGGGCAAAGTATTGACGTGTTTTTTTAAAATTGAGAGACAAGCTTAAAGTTTTTTCTTTACTGACCATAATTTTCACTTGTCTGACCACTTGCATGATGACTAGTTTCTCACACAACTGGCCTATCTTTGTGATGTTTTTTCTCGCCTAAATGATCTGAATCTAGGATTACAGGGACTCTCCACAACTATATTCAATGTGCGGGACAAAATTGAGGGTGTGATTAAGAAGTTGGAGCACACAGGTCTTTCCATCATTGTATGATTTTCTTTGTGTGCAAATGAACTCAAGCTTACGGACAATGTCAGATATGATATAGCGAAGCACCTGACTGAGTTGTGTGCACAATAACGCAGGTACTTTCCCGAAATGGATGACACAAACAACTGGATTCGTTATCCCTTTCATGCCCTGCCTCCAGTCCACTTACCAATATCTGAACAAGAGATCCTCATCGAAATTGCAACAAGCGGTTCTGTGAAAATGTAATTTAATCAGAAGCCACTGCCAGATTTCTGGATTGGGAGTTATCCTCAGAGTTATCCTGCCTTGGCAAATCGCACTGATAAGACACAGATGCCCTTTGCAACCACGTTCCTATGTGAGAGTGGATTCTCGGCCCTCACTCGCATGAAAACTAAATACAGGTACAGACTGTGTGTGGAAAATTATTTAAGACTGAGACTCTCCAATACAACCCAACATTGCATAGTTATGTGCATCCTTTCAAGCACACCCTTCTCATTAACCTGTGATGAGTTATTCACCATTTTCGATGAACAAATAAAGTTTAAAATGTAAGATGGTTAAACAAAGAGCTCCAATTATTGATTATTATTATATTATTTCTGCCCTGGTCCTACAAGACCTCTTTGTCACTTCCCACAAGCCAGGTTGTGACAAACTCACACTCGTTCTTATGTTTAATAAATGTATCATATAGTGTGTGTGTGGCAGGCTTACAATGATGGCTAAAAACAACATTTGAGAGTGCGCTGACCCTGGTGCCAGAGGGGGTACGCAGCTGGAGCTTGAATGTTTGAAGGGGTACGGGACTATCAAAAGTTCGGGAACCACTGTCTTAGAGGAACCAAGGCGATACACTGCCATCTTGTGAGAGTATAATAAGTAGACCTTCATTCTGAGAGTCTGGGACTATAATGGAAAACCCGGCAGCCCGGGTTTCCATTAGCTGCTCCTAGTTTTAGGTAACATCGAATGTAAGATGATCTTTTATGTGTGTACACACTCTTTGTCCTCATGCTTGATGGACTCCTCTACAGCTCCTTGGCTGTGTCTGTGTTCCACTCTTCCTATCCCTGTGTGGTGCAGGTAAGTCGGAGGTGTATTATCCCCGCTACTGCCATAGCAATGGGACTTAAAGCTCACATGGAAAGACCACTTGGAACTACTTTGATGTGAGTTGGTATGGTAATTGTGTGCTCTTTTTGTTAGCCTCTCATCTGTGAGATTGCGAAGGCTAATCTGGCTGATTTCTAATGAAGGGAGTGATGATAAACAACAAAACGAGCTGTGTTTTCCTGTAAGTCTAAAACAAGGGACGGCAAAGGATCCCCTTGTTATCAGATTCCATCCACAACGCCTAAAACAGGAGGCACAGCTTTTAGCATCACTCTGTCCGGTTTCTCTCTCACTCTCTCTCTCATCCACTCTCAGTCTGCTGTGTGTGCAGTAAATCAGACTTTAAGAGCCATAGCACTGATGCTCTCTATCAAAATCGTAGTATCAGCCTGCATTCACTTTACACTGGATGACTATTTTCAGCTGCACATAATGCATCTGTGCTGGGGTCATCTACATGGACACTCTCGTTAAGAGAGACAGATAGCATTTACAACCAGGCTCACACGATTATCAAGCCCTACAGTACAGTATGTTGCTGCATTAAAAGTCAAGGAGGGTGATTGTATCGAAAATGTAAATCTTTTCAGCATAGCAGATGGAGTTTTTAAAAAGGCTGAAAATGACTACACAACCCGTGAATGGTGCTGCCCGTACCGCTCTTGATTATAATACCCAATAAAGCAGCCAGAGCATGAGCGAGCACAAAGCCAAGGTTAATGTGGAGATGGAGGGTGGCGATACGCACACTCACACTCGGTGAAAGGGACCCTGATGACTTTTCATTTCCAATGTTCATCTTGTTATCTGTAATTGTTAAGGGATGATATGAAAGAGTCAGAGGCGCTGCCTAATAACCATTTGTGTGACAGCCCCACAAATTGATGCTTATGGTCCACCACAGACGAGTGGAGATCGAGGGAGAGACGCAGTGGGAGGGAGGAGGGGTAAAATGCAACACAATTATGAAAATGGTCATTACTTAATGCACTTTCGTTACATTGACGAATCATGTGGTTTTGACCAGGCAAAGGTATTTGCAATGAAGATGGTAGACTGCAGGGCCCTCAATACAGGCACACTTATATTGCACACAATAATGATGTACTATTATTATAAGAGGATGTGAACACAAGATAAGTCATGAAAAGAATATTGATTTAAGAATTGACTGTGCTGAAATCCCCGAATTCAAAGGCTCTTCCATTAATATCATTATAGCTCTACTCCTTTACTCAGCCCTAATGAGGTTAACATACATCTCTTGTGAATTTACCAGTGTAATCATTATTCATTATTAAGAGGCTTGATTACTATAATGTAGTTGAGTTATCATTTAGATAGTGCTACAACACTATACTTCCTATTGCTGAGCCCGATCCACCATCCTATTTCGTCCAGTAATGCATAGTATCCAGAGCTGGTCTCAGAGCTAGTCTCAGAGCTGGTCTCAGAGCTGGTCTCAGAGCTGGTCTCAGAGCTGGTCTCAGAGATGGTCTCAGAGCTGGTCTCAGCTGCTGTTGTCTTCACCAGTGTATGAGGTGTGGGGGAAAGGTCAGTCTATCTGAGGAAGAGGAGAACAGACAGATTCTAAAGGTCTGTGGCATGGTCAGGGTGTCTGGGAATGAAAAATAAGAACAGTGGATGTGTGTGACACATACTGTATTTGTGTTCATTCGGGACTGGTTTGACTGTTGTAATGTCATAGCATAGCATAATATTGGAGACTTCTGGAATTAGAAATCACATGTGCAAAAGTTTGTGGTCATACGCACATCCTTAAAAAACATAGGTGCTTGGCTAATAAAGAATACTAGTATAGAACAAGAAGGCCTGCACATTGTTAAAGATCCCAGTTCACCACCTTATTGACAACGTTTCGATCCGAAACAGGTCTTGGTCAGGTCAAACACACTGAGTGTTCACATCCCAAAATATACACATTTCACCTCACATGACCATTGCGGACATGACCCATGGTGGATGCAATTTTCGTTTGTATAGCTCTAATAATTAAATAACAATGAGATGGGTGCATGTAATCGTTCCAGAACAAAGTAATCAAACAAGTTACAATTAATGGAGGACAATCCCGTTCTTGGAGAAACAGTCATGTTCAGAAACAAATGGGACCTTAAACACAATCACCATACTTAGATCTAACTAATCAATATTATTAATAGCACAAATTATTGGACAAAATGACTAAGTGGGTAACCTGTAAGGCAAGACAAATCAAAGTTAAGTGACGTATTCAGGGAGGAAATGGTCTGATATCAAACTCTTGATTCATACCTCTATGAGACATGGTACACAAACGGTGAATCCAATACAATTCTCCTCTCAATAATAGATGATCAGTATCTCCGCCCCTCCTGGGAGTCTTGACATGTTCGATGGCGATGTGTCTCAAGGAGCTCATGTTGCCTCCATGAAATGCGCAGCCACAGGGTTTCTCTGGTCTAGGATCCTGACATTACTCATTTGTTCTGCTGTCCTTGTTTTCAGAGCTCATTTTGTTTTTCCTACATAGAATAGACCACAAATACATTTGATCAGGTATATCCCATTTTTTTTCCGCAACATGTAATGATGCCCTTAATCTTAATGGCCCTGCCATTAACATTGTGCATTTTGTTTGTGAAGTTACACTGGGTGCACCCACCGCATCTATAGTTACCATCCGGCACATTGTCTAGAAAGATACTGCGTGGCACTGGTGGAAGATCAGACCTCACCACCATTTGACTGATGTTGTTGGCGCGTCTGAAGACCGGCCCGCGGGGGTTCTTTAAACGTCTTTTCCAGTTGTGGATCAGTGCTCAAGATGTACCCGTGTTTTTTAATGATGTGGTCGAACTGTTTACCAAGTGGGGAGTACTGAAGGAAGCATTGAATGCGATGGTCAGGAGGGCAGGGAGGTTTGGGCTTAAGGCTGTCATCCTGGGTCATATTTTTACAGTTTGTATTTTGACTTGGAGATCCATGTTAGATTCCTCACAGGTCTCTGTGGGGAAGAAAGCTATGATCACTGAGGGAAGCCTGGAGATACATCATAGAACATGGATTTCCAGCTGGATAAATATAGATACATAGAGAGGGAGGAGATGGTTGTGGTCCCAGAAGATATCAAATGTGTTAATGTGTATGCTTTTGCACATGTGTGTGTGTGTGTGTGTGTGTTTGTGTGTGTGTGTGTGTGTGTGTGTGTGTGTGTGTGTGTGTGTGTGTGTGTGTGTGTGTGTGTGTGTGTGTTTGTGTGTGTGTTACGATCCTTGTGGGGACCAGAAGTCCTCAAAAAGATAGTAAAACAAGGAAGATTCTGACAAGTGGAGACATTTTGCCAGTCCCCACAAGGAAAAATACAGTTTCAAGCTAAGGCATTAGGTTTAGGGTTAGAGTTAGGAGTTAGGGAAAATAGGATTTTGAATGGGATACACACACACCAGTCTAGTTATTGATCTTTTGTAGTAGTTAGTGATCTTTTGTAAAGTGTATTTTTATTTCTCAGCATGCATAAATAATCCATATTTTCGACTGAATTATGAACACAGACATGTTCAACTCTTATTATGTTGGCGATGTGACACAATTACAATCATGGTCTTGGATTGGACTTGCATTGTTACTGTCTCGGTCTTGACTCAGACTCAATTTGCTCCGGTCTTGATCTTGACTTGGTCTCGCTTTAGGTGGTCTTGAGTGTGTGGGTGCATGTGTGTGCCCACTTGCGTGTGTGGGTGTCTGTGTGCTAGTGAACTCTCTGCTCCATAGGTTTAGAAATCAAATTAGCCAATAACTAGCATAGTAGCGGCCTTATCTCTCTTAGTTAAACCACACATCCATACACTCTTCTCCTTTTCTCCTAGTTAAACCACACATCCATACACTCTTCTCCTTTTCTCCTAGTTAAACCACACATCCATACACTCTTCTCCTTTTCTCCTAGTTAAACCACACATCCATACACAACTCATCTCCTTCTAACACAACCCAGAGGCTGCCGTCTCCTCTGCCCTGTGCTTTCTCTTCCTGGAAACAACAAGGTGACAGGAGGATGTCCTCCTACCTCCTCTGTGGGCGGTGCTGCTGCTGTGACAAACAGCAGCATGACAGGCCATGTCACATGGTGGACAAGTAGCTGATGGGCACTCCACGGTAGGCGATAAACCTTGTCAATCTCCCAGCGTCAGCAACCTCCAGTCTCCTGCTCCGCACAGGCAGCCTGGCCATTAACATTTCACAAAGTGCACCAAGCCACATTGATTATGAGCTCCCACAGCTGGTTAGCCAGATAATCCACAGCCCTCCTGGCAACGCGCTCCATTTTCCACACCTTTATTAATGGTCTATTTTTACATTGCGCTGTGTAGCCAATGGGGGGACGGTATGGGGGTGGTAGGGATGAGACTAGGGAGGTCTCCAGTGTCTCTGGAAAGGTCAGGGGAGGTAAAAGGTCCTGCAACCCCACATGGGCCTTGAGCCTGGCCTTCCTGCTGACTGGCTCCCACTCAGGGCCCCCACCTTACATAGAGTGAGTAGAGGAGAGAAAAAAAGTGTTTTCTTCCATCTTCCATCTCTCCTACTGATAGTTTGTATTTAAGGAGAAGAGCTTTCTGAGATTGCTTTCTAGCTCTGCATATGGATGCTGCGTTAAGAGTGCTTACCGACACGAGGCGGCGTATCTGGGGAGGACTGCATGATGCAAAGAGTGCCTCTCCAATTAGATGCTCCTCCACATCACCGACACCCGGTGGCCTGGCCCATTCGCCACGTCAAACGCTCCTTCATCCCTCTTCATCCCTCTCTCCTCTCCTCAACCGCTGCCGCCACACACACCCACCTCCACCGACTCCCCTCTCCTTCGTGCAGATCCAAACCATGCTGCTGAGAGCAACGGCGACATTAGCTTCCCTAGTTTTCTCTCTCCACAATAAACAAAGGCGCCACTCTGTCTTGTTTTTTTCTCCTGTAAATTGACGCCTGTCTCGTCAAATGTTGTGAGAAAGAAAACACAGCTCTTTTCAAGCTGTAGGCAGTGTGCGTATGTGTCTGTGTTTCATGTGTTTTCATGTGGGACAAAACAGCCTATCTGTCAGCTTCTTGTTGTACTTCTGTTTTCTTTGACACAATGAGTAATACACATCAAATGAAGCACTCTGCTCATCGTGTCATTATTCTGTTTGTCACACACCCGACGGAATTGACTATGTCTTTCTCGTCCTGTGTATTCCATTTTCTATGGAACAGGGCCCTTTAATGAATTATATTGTTTAAAAGTAGTGCTCTGAAATGACCTCTGTGGTGTTAAATTGAATATCGGTGGCTACTTGAAACAAAGGAAAATGTTGACAAAGTTGTCAACGGCATTACTGAAAACGTAACTTGTAAGAATGGAGGGTGAATACAACAGATTTTCCACCCTCATTTAGAACGGATGATAAATGATGACATTGTCTTGACTGGATGCCAGAATGAGGGCAAGAATGTCTCAGCCAGGCCAGATTAATGGAGGCCTCAGCATTATCAGTCTGAGGTGAAATATTGTTGAGTCTTTGTCCATCATTAAACATTAATAACGGACAAGGTGCATGGCTGGTCTCGTCTGTATCCGGGGGGTGTGTTGGGCAGGCTGCGTGTACTGGTGAGGTGAGGACAGAAAGTCATGACCATCCTGACCATCCTATATTATTTTCCTATTCCCAGCATGCTATGTGGTTTATACCCAGCATGGTCAAGCTTTACTCGTGTTTTGATAATGTTCTCCCACTGGCCAAACCACACAGTGTGTGAGTCGCATATGGAGATATGTATCGTTTTCCTATTTCCAGCATTCAGCCTGGTTAAATGAACGCGGCTGCTATAGACTTTAGCCTGCTGTGGTTTGCCTGTCATTTAGATGCCAATTTCTTTCTTTCTTTCTCTCCTCATCTCTCCCTCCCACTATCTCTCTGGGGCCCTCTGACAGCTGTAAAGGCTTGTATCAAGGTGTTGAACTCCACTGCGCCACCACCCCCCGCCTCCCTATCCACTTGCTGAAGCCTCCCGCCAGCTCTCCCTCTCAGACACGGCTATCTGCAGCTGATCCTCAGCAGCTGATAACAATGTCTTTTATCTATGGGTTACCAGCACAAAGGGACCTCTGCATTGATCAAATGCCAACCAGCTGATGAGTCCTCAGCGGACTGCTTTTAAGGCTGCAGCACCGCCTGGGGAGAGGCTGTTAAACGTGCACAGAAAACACAACGCTTGAACTCAAAAGGTGTCACAACTCTTAAACTACCCGTAAAGAACTGTTCTGGAGCAAGGAAAGATTTGAATGCATGAATGAAGGGAGATCATTTGTCAGCTTTAGCTGAAAGTTGAACTCCACTGCTGTCTTACCATAGCACAGAGATACAGTGCCTTGCAAAAGTATTCACACCCCCTTGCATTTCTTCACATTTTATCATGTTACAAAGTGGGATTATTATAGATTTTATTGTCATTTTTTTGTCAACCATCTACACAAAATACTCTGTAATGTATTTACATGTGTTAAAGACTGATAGAAATACAATAACTCAAATATAGTTGTTGCATAAGTATTCACTTCCTTTGTTTAGGCAAGCCTAAAGTAGTTCAGGAGTAAAGATTTCAGGAGTAAAATCTGGCTAAACAAATCACATAATAAGTTACGGACTTATGGACTTACTCTGTGTGAAATAATAGGGGTTGACATGATTTTTGAATGGCTAACCCTTCCTCTGCCCCCCCATACATACAACATAATGACATAAATGACAGATTGAATATAAAGAATACACATATTCCAAAACGTGCAACTCTATGCAACAAGGCACTTAAGTGATACTGGGAGAAAAAAACACAGGAACAACTCTATGCAACAAGGCACTTAAGTGATACTGGGAGAAAAAAACACAGGAATACACTTTTTGGCCTAAATGCAAAGACTTATGTTTGGGGCAAATCCATCACAACACATCACTGAGTAACTGCCTCATTATTTTCAAGCATGGTGGTGGCTGCATCATGGTATGGGCATGCGTGACATCGACAAAGACTAGGGAATTTTTCAGGATAAAAATAAATGGGATGGAGCTAAGTACAGGCAAAATCCGAGAGGAAAACCTGCATCATTCTGCTTTACACCAGGAATTCACCTTTCAGCCGGACAATAACCTACAATAAAAGGCCAAATCTACACTAGAATTGCTTACCAAGAAGACAGTTAATGTTCCTGAGTGGCCATGTTACAGTTTTGACTTAAATCTGCTTGAAAATCTATGCAAGACTTGAAAATGGCTGTCTAGCCATGATCCCCAACATCTTGACAGAGCTTAAAGAATTATGAAAAGAGTAATGAGCTAATATTACACAATCCAGGTGTGAAAAGCTCTTAGAGACTTACCCAAGAGGAATCACAGCTGTAATTGATGCCAAAGTTGTTTCTAACATGTATTGATACAGGGAGCTGAATACTTATTCAACAACTACACATTTTTCTTCCACTTTGACAATACAGAGTATTTTGTGTACTGTAGATGGTTGACAATTATTTTTCTAAATGAAATACATTTGAATCCCACTTTTGTAACACAATAAAATGTGAAGAAATCCAATGGGAATGAATACTTTTGTAAGGCACTATAAAGCATCGCTGTCCGAACCACTGTCGTCTCTGTCAGTCCTACTGTTGTTGTCAGATTTAGGTGTTGGGGTAGCCCAATTGAGCACACAGTTAATGGAAACGGCATATAGCGAGATAATGCCATCAATTCCACTTCGGGTCCCATCAATTCAGCTATTACGACCTGTACTAGTCTAGTCTGGCTTTGATGTACTGCCATGCTTACGTGTGCATAACCACATGGGAGGTTGTTTTTTTCTCACTCTCCTTTCAGATGCTGTCAGAGGAGTGTATGCATGACGGTGAGGATATGTATGCATGTATGTGTTCATATGTGCACATATCTGTCTATGTTAGCACGCCGTCTGGAAGTCATCTCTTGCGAAGAGATGTCTTTGGATGTCTTTGGCTCAGCTGTAAATCGGGAACCTGCGGCAACTGAGGGATTGGGGATGAATGAGAATCGTCCCTTGTGGTCGGAACAGTCTAAATCAACAATCACCTTCCCCTAGTATCTGCCCTCTCTCAGTGACTTGTGCCTCTTTGTGTTCCAGGATGACCTTCTAGAGAAGGCATAAATAACATATGGGGAAGGATGCAGTGACCACCAAAGCTCTTGGGTATTCAATGATCAAGGATGCTGCCAGAATAGCAAGCACTTCCATCTCCCAGAGCACAAGTGGCTCTTTGGACTTTATATAAAGCTCAATGGTGCTTTGGTTTTTGTTCCAGGGAGAGAGAGAACAGACACATTAACATTCCACCCACTTATAATGCCTGTATTGAGATCTCTGATTAGAAAATGGTGTCATTTTGTACCTGCCTAATACGGTGGGTAATGGTTTGCCATAGAAATATGGTGTGGAGCATGATATCATCTGTGATTATACTTATCTATAAATTGAGTTGCTATTCTCATCCCCTTATGAAAATGCCACAAATGACAGTGGAGTTCTCGCAGCAGGCTCCTCATGTACACATGCGTCACTTTTGCTGCAGTTTGCCTTTCCTGTTGGAGGCAGCAGAAAGCATTGACACAATAAAGTGACTCTTTTGGTTCTTTACCATTGAGTTAGTTGAATAACTAATCTATATCTCCTGCTGATTTCAAGCTTGCCTCTAAATAGCTCTTTTTGGGTGCTTGCCTTGCAATCATTCCACAACAGCATGCAGAGAACTTGTGTAATTAAGCTCCACCATCCCCTGTGAATCCCATCCAGGGAATGGGACTTTAATTCTCCACTAATTGAGGCCATCGCAGGGGACAGACAAGGTATCAATGGCTCCTTGAGGGTTGGTGGACTGCTGAGAAGGAAGATTACAGTGGATAACTGGTTTTCCACAGCGCAGTCAGACATGCCTACTCACCACCAACCCCCCACCTCCCCCCAAGGTCTCATATAGGAAAACCCGAGCCTTCCCAAAACAAACCGTGCATATTGGCTCACGAGAAAGTTAATGATGGTTTATTCTTTGTTGTTCTGAGAAGGAGGGGAGCAGGTGGGCTGATTGATTTGCTTAATTTGTGCTGATATCTATTGTAATTGTTACTGTTGTTGACAGCTGTTCCGCCAGCTCCAGTGAGATGGTAGAGCACAGGGAGCTTGAGGCACCCGCTGATGCTATGTCTAATAAGCGGATCCATTTGTAAATATGATTTATTTATTCAGGAGTTATTAGAGGTGTGTATCCTTTCTTTGCTTTGCGTTTTGCCGAGCCGACCGAGCTAAGCTAAGGCATGCAGCCCCATCAAAATTGTTTCCTTCGTTTTTGGTGACAGTTGTTTTTGTGTGTAATAACATCGGCAAATGGCGTCGCTGCAATACCTCGTTGCTTTCATGCTCACTTTACCAGAGGCGATGTGAAAAGAATTGACTGTGTGGAGTGCCTGTCACAGGACGCCGTCTCCTACTTTCTCCCTTCCAGTGACAAATCTGACAGCTCTGAAGCCGCAGAGATCCATGTAATGGTTTGCTGCTGTTGTCTCAGGGAGTTGTCTTGAGTTATACCTGCCTATCACACGTCTGCATGAGGGATCTTCCGAGACGTAAAAATAAAAATAGCTCCTGTTCTGTTCCGAGTGTTGCAAAGCCGCTCTGTCAATGGTTCAGGGCTTAGTTTAGATGCTGCCTAAGCCGCATCAAGCAGGTTTCACATTGTTCTATGCTTAGAGGAATGACTTCTCAGAAGTCATTGTTTCCTAACGGAGGAGTGCAGAGGTTCAGAAAGGATTCAAGCTAAAGACTTGTTAAAATGTGCAAGTATAATGAGAAAGCTTAATCAATAGGACAATACATCAACCTAAAGGATAAGTACAGTTGAACAGTGCATGTTTCATGCACCACATACAGTAGTGCATGTTTCATGCACCACATACAGTAGTGCATGTTTCATGCACCACATACAGTAGTGCATGTTTCATGCACCACATACAGTAGTGCATGTTTCATGCACCACATACAGTAGTGCATGCGACGTTGCCAGCTTATAGTTATCTTTGAAACAGGGTTTCACTAGTAGGCCAAGTCATTTTGCTTGCTTGTCCTTGTTTGAAGCGATGCTGGCCCTCTGATTTATTGAGGTTTCTAACCTTGGCCAATTACATACAAATTCTCTCCTTGTTTTGCGATGACGCTGGAGAGCACCTTGGCCGTGCAAAACAACACCTTGTTGCTTTGTTTGCAAAAAATAATTCAACCTTGTGTGATTATTGTCTTGTGTGCTAATGTTTTCCCTTAGCTGGCAGGGTAGTGCTCCATTTACCTATTAGATCACTGGCACACCAAAACAATGCCCGTTTTTCCCTTGTCAGAAGAGGCCAGGCATAAATAAGGCATAAAAGTACAGTAGTGTGCAAAGGTTATTATTATCAAATGGATATTATCAAACACGAGGTGGCATGTTAGCGATACAAATTCCTGATATAGGAAGAAAACATGACATTAACATGCCTTTGGTTAAAGCTTTGACAATTGAACTACTGATTTAATGCCTATAATAAAAAAAACAGAAACTGTGATTTGTTTCACAAACATTTATAGCTTATCTCTGGTTGACTTAATCATCATTTGTTCAGACAATACAGGTCACCCTGGCGAAGGAAATGGTCTACTGAGAAGAGGAGGTAGTGGACTCTGTCGGGATGGGTTTTTTGGTGAGCATTGTCCTCTGCTGGACGGAAAAGTAATAGACATATTTTATAATGGAGGGCCTCCATCACAGCACAGTCAGTGTCATTGTCCCCACATTTTCTCTTTATCCTTACACAAGAACTGTCGCTTACTGTACAGTCTGATTTAACGTTAATAGTGTATCCAGTGCTTAATCATAAATGGTTGCTCTGACCAGTATGTGCCCACAAAATGACACATGGTTGGCAGTACTGTAGGTGACCCCGGTGTTTGTATTACTATGTAAAAAATAAATGGATGCCCTCTAAAGCCATTGCACCTCTAGGGAGGGGGGTGGGCCGCTGTCTTACAAGTCGGGTACACATCAGCACTTTGAAATACAACAGTGGAAATGGATCCGCTCACAGCATTACATTGATTAATTCAAAGGTGTCAAAAGGAAGGTCTTCCGAATATACATTACGACAATTTAAGAGTCATGAAATTCTGCAGTCTGGCCTTGGAGCAAGGGAGGGAAGGCAATGCCAGAGAAAGAGAGTGAAGGAGAGAGAGAAGGAGAGAGAGAGTGAGAGAGAGAGAGAGTGAAGGAGAGAGAGAGAGAAGGGGAGAGAGAGAGAGAGAGACAGGAGAGAGAGAGAGAGAAGGAGAGAGAGAGAGAGAGAAGGAGAGAGAGAGAGTGGAGGAGAAAGAGAGAGAGAGAGAGAGGAGAGAGAGAGAGAAGGAGAGAGAGAGAGAGAGAGAGAAGAAGACGCAGTCAGAGAGAGAGAGTGAAGGAGAGAGAGAAGGAGAGAGAGTGAAGGAGAGAGAGAGAGAGAGAAGGAGAGAGAGAGAGAGAGTGAAGGAGAGAGAGAGAGAGAGAGAGAGAGAGAGAGAGAGAGATTGAGAGAGAGAGTGAAGGAGACGCAGTCGGAGAGAGAGTGAAGGAGAGAGAGAAGGAGAGAGAGAGAGGAGAGAGAGAGAAGGAGAGAGAGAGAGAGTGAAGGAGAGAGAGAGAGAGAGAGAGAGAGAGAGAGAGAGAGAGAAGGAGAGAGAGAGAGAGAGTGAAGGAGACGCAGTCAGAGAGAGAGAGAGAGGCAGTCAGAGAGAGACAGAGACAAAGACAGAGAGAGAGAGGAGGGAGAAAGAGAGAGGGACTGAATCCTTTGCTGTTACTTTGCTGCTGTTTCCTCTGCTCAAGGTCAGAGCGTGATCCGCTAGGCTCGGTGGCTGCAGCTGGTGCCCACGGGGATGTGGATTGTAATCAATTCTAACATTTCAAGGGGAAAATGATGAGAACGAGTTGCTCAAAGGAAGATAGATGAGAGAGGGCCGCCACAAACACACAGATCAATAATATGCATAGCCCAAATGACAAAATACAATAAATAACAGTTTTAATCAATGAGCTTTTATGGGATTGCAGAGGGATGTGGCTGTAAATTCTCCATAAGCAATTCAAGGATTATTTAGAGTGGAAAGAAAATGAGAGAACTCTGAGAAATGTGCAGCAGGTGGACACAAACATAAAGGCATAGACACATTTGGCCTTCATGTTGATACAAAAAGTGTCTGTTCAGGAATGAAATATAACTGATGTTGAGAAGGATTCACTATGCATCCAGATAATTAAAGTACGATAATAACATCACGTTTACATGTGCATTTGAGTCATTTAGCAGACGTTCCTATCCAGAGCCACTTACAGTCTCTCCTTTAAGTTACAGTAGTTGTTTATGATGTTAGGACACTCTTGTAAAAGCACTGTTCAGGATATCAATCCACATTCAGCCTCGATCTACTGTACTATAGGCAATGGCTTGGTTAATTGCACTTTGAAGGAAGGATTGTTTCAACCTTGTGCTCAGATGTTCATTGTGATATTATAGAGTATGCCTGTAATCTAAAGTCACACACGGACAAGGCCACAAATGTGTAATGTAATATGCTCCTGCTGTGTTTTATCACCATGGCCATAGAACCAATAAATAGAAGACAACGCCCTTCATTACAAACCAAGTCACATTGACACAAAAACCTTATTACCTCATGTCGTCTCGCTATGACAACCGTGAGAAACATAGTGTATCAGCTTTATAGAAGTGTACACTCCATGTGGACAGATCGCCTCTTGGATCCACTCCAATCTGCCAGTCCTGACTGACTAACACTACATGGGGTGGCTCTATGGTTTCCGCTGCTCTCTCATAGCCCTGTCTTGCTGTGCTCAATGCAGCGAGACGCTCTAATACGACTGGATCCCCTATGAGAGCACTAAAGCATAGGTGTCACTCCACAAACCGAGTAGTCTTTTCAACAAGGGGGTTAATGCTGCGAGTCAACCTCTACAAAGTTGGGAAAGTTAAGGAGTCAGGGCTCAGGGGCTGGATTTGGAGGGTACCAGGGAGGGTGGGGGTGAAAGGCTAGAGGGGGTTGAGGGGGGTTTGTGCAGGCTTCTGATTCAGCCGACGTGATGGCAACATAACGGCGAGGTGAGAAACTGTCAATTCATTTGAGATGGTAATCTGAGAGATTTTTGCCTGTGACAAATGGGGCGAAGGAACCTGCCATCTTTAAATTACAGAGAGAAATGGGCAACTTCACCTGACAGCAACAAATGAGGCGTGTGCCTGGGCTCCTGCACAATCACACAGATCTAAACCCACCTGATGCCCTAATCCTGCTGATATAACCCCACTGGGAATATCAGACAGACTGAGAGTGTGTGTGTGTGTGTGTGTGTGTGTGCGTGCGCGCGTGTGCACACACAAGTATGTGCTCAGTGAACTCTGCCTGACATTGTGGTGGTGATGAGAGCGGTGGCATTGAAATATGACAGTTCGCACTTCGATTGAAGTCTGCCCTTAGCCTGAGCGCTGGGAGACATAGAGAGATCACTCTCGCACAGAAAAGGAGACGCTTACGGACAGAGCTCTGTTCAAATGTGATTAGAATGACTGTCAGAAGTGCGCAGCTCTCCAAAGGTTCACCTCACAGGAAGGATCATAGGTGACTGCCTGAGTGCAGCTGAAGGATCATGGAGTGTGGGGGTTACCACCAAGTTACAACTTAGCTGGAGTTGGTCAGATGGCAACTTGTGCTTCACTGCCTTAAGAAACACCCACGACAACTAGCTCAATGCTCAGTGTGAAAGAAAGAGAAAGACTGTCGTCTTTCAGCTTCAAATAAAAAAAAACACAGAAAAGGTGACAGACCCATTTGGATGCTGGCAGAGTATATAAAGAGATACAGTACCATGTTCTTTGGAATGAATCATCTCTACAGTGTATTTATAAATAAATGAGCTGAAGTAGATCATGAGGAGAAATAACCAAAGGGTGTAACGTTGTGACAGGTCTGTATGTGAGTGGTGTTGTGAGTGTTTGGGGAGGATGGAGATGACAGAGAGCGGGCTGGTGATCATGGAGGAGGAAACAAAGGGGGCTGTTATGCACATGACCATGACAAGGTATACATCCTCCCATGAACAAAGGAAATAATATAGCTGAAAAACCTCCACCTCCCAGACCCATCACCACCCCTGAAAATGTACAAAATGGCTGCATTGATCCGCTAGGTGTTTATAATTCACCCTGCCCTGCCTGCCTCTCAGTAGGGTAGTAAGCGTGCAGTGGAAATGATGGGGGGATTCCTGCCATCGTGATTCAGGGTAGAATGAGAGAAACGTGTTGATTAAACCCAATCATCCCTCCCGCCGAGTGTGACACAAAAGTATTAGGAGCATCGGAGAGGTAGGGGGAATACATTTTGTCATAGTTTTATTATAAAACTTTGAGAAAAAGTATTAAATATTACACGGATCATGCTCTATAGTACAAGCAGCTCCCCTCTCAACGAATAGTGTTCAGTATCTCAGATCCAATGAAACAGTAATAAATTACACACGTTTCCTGTCTTTACAGGTGAAAAGACAATAGAGTATACAACAACTGTACAGGACATAGAAAATAACACGAACAACACATGTGGAAATACGAACGATGAAAGGCTGATGAAAAAACACACATAAAATCAAACATTCCCCGCTCCCATGTCCTCCTACAGGCCAATGTGACATTTGAAAGTCTATTTGAGAGCATTAGTTCAGCACAATAAACTAGAGATAATTCACACAGACAATTCCCAGGGACCGGAAACTATTTGAGTGGTTTTATAATACAGAGAGAGTACCATCCCTGGTGGAAACTAGTTCATTAACCAATATAACAAACAAAAACATAAAATGACCATACGAGTATAGCAAGAAAGGGAGAAGGAACAGTCAACAGTCCATCTTGACCCTTTGTGAGCGTAGGTTGCAGGGATGCTGTACAGGCCTGGTGAAGGCAGGGGAGGAAGCTGTGGTATTGGAAGGAATGGTAGCCTCCCATGAGAATGACCGTGTTAGCCGTGAGCAGGCCAGACCAGAGGCAGAGAGAGCCACCGCTCAGGGATGTCCTTCACAATCATATCAGTCTTTCTCTCTCTGTCCCTCTACACTCTCCATTCAAAGCCACTGATGGAGAGCAGGCTGAGGAGGAGGAAAAACAACTCCATGGTCACAGAGCCTCTGACCAGACCAGACATCTCTCTCTGTATGGGACCATCCCTCTCTGGGGAGCAGGGGGAGACGTAGGATCTTTATGATTTACAGCAAACAACATCCTATACTCTGGCCATGCTCTTCCTGTTTCTCTCCCTGCTGGCTGGAAGTAGGTTGCCTTTGCTGTCTGTATGATTGGCTATCCCATTGCCTTCTACATGGCCAATAGTGCAAAAATGGGATTTACCATCGTGTAGCTGCGATCTACAGTACTTTGTAGCACTGACTGATGCTAAAAATGAAGGTGGGGGGGGGGGGGGGGTCACGAGAGAGGGAGCGGGGGAGTGGAGGGATGCTGACATTTTCTCAAACAAACCAAACAGAGCTGGTCTGGATGGTGAGAGCAGGGGCAGAGTAAACAGAGGGAAGTATGCAGCAGCCCTCTTTAGAGGCCTTTGTTGGTCTGCTCTGCCCCCCCCTAAAGTCTGTCTGCTCCCACCACGCCAGGCTCTGTGACTAATTAGCATTCTGAAAAAGTATGTCGAGAGCACGTGACAACCTCAACCCTGGCTACCCCTTCCTCCCTCTCAACTATGCCGCCAACTCTCGCCTACCACTTCTCTCCACATCTCCCACCAGGCCAGGCAGAGGAAATAAAGCATCTTCTCTGACCCGGCCCCATCCACAGCTCCCTTTACTAGCCTGCAGACATTGATTTTCATGAATGAGTGGTGGAAGTCTGGGGGATCCTCTGTGGCTATACCCAGCGCTAGTTAATGATTTGGCATCATATCTATCCGGTGTGAGAGGACCTAGGTTCAGTGCTGCTGGCCCAATAGACAGAGGATGTTTCCTTATCATGATGATGGGAATGATGGGAAAGAACATAGGGTATCCCGGCGGCTGTCAGCACCAATATTTTCACAAGAAAAGGAAGGGGGATACCTAGACAGTTTGTGCAACTGAATGCATGCAACTGAAATGTGTCTTCCGCATTTAACCCAACCCCTCTGAATCAGAGTGGTGTATGAGGCTGCCTTAATCAACGTCCAAGTCATCGGCGCCCGATGGAACAGTGGGTTAACTGCCTTGCTCAGGACACTTGGAGCATACATTAAAATATGGGTAAACAAACGTTATTTTCTCATACACAAATATGCATGTATTCACAACATGAAGATGTATGGAATGTACACATGTATTGTAAGTACTGTATCTTGTTACACAATGAAGCACCAATCATGAACCATGAAAGATAGAGGGACCAGGCCTGATAAGTGCATTTGGGAGTTGTGATCAACTTCAAAAGGTATTTTTAAAGTTTTACATGTATCATTTCTGTGATTAGGTAGCCTGCTACATGTAAAGAGCTTGAAACATGGAGCACATGCAGCACACGGAGCACATGCAGCACACAGAGCACATTGTACACCTGACAAATGCTAAAATGACATGTGTGCCATAATAACTTAAAATGTCGTCTGAAACCAGATGCCTTTACATATCCAAAACATGAGCGAGCTAAAATGCAGATATTCTCAGAGCTCTCTTGATGGCTTTGAGTGAGATGTTGACAGTATCAGGACATACAACACATATGTTTACACAGAGAATGTCCTGCAATGATTTGTTGCACTGCATTTGCAGTTACAGTATGAGATGCTGCATTCGCATGAATGTCTTTGCCCACATTGCCATCTTTAGCACAACGTATCCAGAAAGATGGAGATTATTCTCTTTTATTTTGCTAATCACTGTTAGTCAAGTACTCCAGGAACAGAGACTGCACCTCAGTTCTCTTGTACATTATGGCCCAAAGTGTATTTTCAACCACAGCACCCTTTAGAGTTGTAGCGCATATTAAGCAATTCGCAGCTAGAGGCTCATGGGAAAAGGAGTCCTCCGAACTTATAGCTTTTTGCCATTGCAGGACTTGCAGCACTGATGTCCGTAGAACTTGTGATTGCACACACTGTGCTGAGGAACCAGGTGACACCAGCTGAAGAAGTCGACACAAGACTGTTCGTCTGATGGAGAGAAGATCAGGGGTATCGTGTCAATAAACGCGCACCGACAAAAGTGCCAGACAGAACTTTACGATAGTTTCTATGAGTTGAAGTAGTTCACCTTTGAGGGCTGGCCCAGGAACAGGAGGAGCAGGGGGAGCAGGACGAGGAGCAGGACAGAAGTGTGTGTTGCAGGCCCGGGAAGTTATGGGTCTCTGGGGGTTCAGGCATCCAGCTGCAGGACGTCCCTGTCTCAGACACTGGATAGAACGGGACTGTACCCCTCCCCCACAGGATACAGAACACTGAGAGAGAGAGAGAGAGAGAGAGAGAGAGAGAGAGAGAGAGAGAGAGAGAGAGAGAGAGAGAGTGAGAGAGAGATAGAGGTGTTGAAGATCGTACTTAGAGTAGATTACGAATGCATACACCATGTCCATTACCTCCAAGCTATGTCTAGGGAGAGGAGAGAGAGCCTACGTGCATACAGACATCACAGGCCCCCTGATCAAGGGGAAGTCAGATGTCAGACTGAAAGAGGTTGCCTTGGTAGATACTACATACATATACATGAATACCACCCCCTTTGGGCCTGACAACAGAGAGATAGAGAGCGAGAGTCGAAGGCGAGAGAGGATGTTTCACTAAGTCACATCCATTCAACATGAATCCCCATCATGTCTGGGAGAACAGGCAGGGTGGATGGAGAGTGGATATACATACCTGCTGCCAAGGAGAAGAGTACCAGCCCAGGACCACTGCACTGGTTGTTCTTCCTGGGACGACAAGTCGAGGCTCTGGGCACGGCCCCATGCTGCAGGTCTGCTGGAGCTCCCCAGAGGGTTTGGGAAGGTTCCTGCACCTTCTCATAGGGAACTCTGTGTAGCCCCCCTGTGAATCCCTCTCCCTACAACGCAGCTCTCTGCTTCTGACACCTGGGCCACAGGATGTGGAGCACTGCGGAGAGAACAGCCAGAGGAGGCACCATTAGCAAAATAAAACGGAGAGAATAAGACCATGCGAGAACCCTCAGAGAGAAATACAGCTGGTCCCACAGTGGAGAGAACAAGACAAGGTCAGCCCACATCGCCATAGCAACAGTGCTCAACTTATAAAGTGAATGTCTGAAATGTTCGCCTTTGGTATTCAGGCTATTTGATTTGTTTTGACGAGGGGACACAGCATCAGCACTCTGGATGTGTATGTTCGTCACAAATGCATTTCTGTCTAGACAATCTTCAATGCATGTATGGGTTTCTTTGTGTGCCGGTGTGTACAAGGTTATACAAAGTATGTGTGGGTGTGTTTGTACAGCATGTGCGTCTGTCTGTCTGCCTCCGTGAGTCCCTACCTCGCCCCAGGGTGTTGTGAACCACTGCAGCCGGTCATTCTTGGGGCAGCGGCGCACGACGCATGTCTCCTGGGCCTTGGGTTTGTGGTGTGGCTTACACATACTGTCCGGCACCACCACAGCCTTTGCTCCGGGGTCAGTGCTCCTGCAGAACACGCCACGCTTCCTCATCCCACGCCCACACGACTTGGAACACTGAGAGGAGAGCGGAGGAACAGAGGGTCTGGTAAACTCAGCCTGAAATCATACTGGGAGGCATATGCTCAGTGTTGCGTCTGAACCCTGTGAAGGATGCCGTCAATAAGGGATGAAGTCAGTGCACTAAATCACTCTGGGCTCTCTCTGCAAAGAGACACACTCAACTTGAGATAGCTCGAGAACTCTCAAAGACAGTATGACGTACTGTAACAGTGTAGACCGGGTACAGTGCCTTGCGAAAGTATTCGGCCCCCTTGAACTTTGCGACCTTTTGCCACATTTCAGGCTTCAAACATAAAGATATAAAACTGTATTTTTTTGTGAAGAATCAACAACAAGTGGGACACAATCATGAAGTGGAACGACATTTATTGGATATTTCAAACTTTTTTAACAAATCAAAAACTGAAAAATTGGGCGTGCAAAATTATTCAGCCCCTTTACTTTCAGTGCAGCAAACTCTCTCCAGAAGTTCAGTGAGGATCTCTGAATGATCCAATGTTGACCTAAATGACTAATGATGATAAATAAAATCCACCTGTGTGTAATCAAGTCTCCGTATAAATGCACCTGCACTGTGATAGTCTCAGAGGTCCGTTAAAAGCGCAGAGAGCATCATGAAGAACAAGGAACACACCAGGCAGGTCCGAGATACTGTTGTGAAGAAGTTTAAAGCCGGATTTGGATACAAAAAGATTTCCCAAGCTTTAAACATCCCAAGGAGCACTGTGCAAGCGATAATATTGAAATGGAAGGAGTATCAGACCACTGCAAATCTACCAAGACCTGGCCGTCCCTCTAAACTTTCAGCTCATACAAGGAGAAGACTGATCAGAGATGCAGCCAAGAGGCCCATGATCACTCTGGATGAACTGCAGAGATCTACAGCTGAGGTGGGAGACTCTGTCCATAGGACAACAATCAGTCGTGTATTGCACAAATCTGGCCTTTATGGAAGAGTGGCAAGAAGAAAGCCATTTCTTAAAGATATCCATAAAAAGTGTCGTTTAAAGTTTGCCACAAGCCACCTGGGAGACACACCAAACATGTGGAAGAAGGTGCTCTGGTCAGATGAAACCAAAATTGAACTTTTTGGCAACAATGCAAAACGTTATGTTTGGCGTAAAAGCAACACAGCTCATCACCCTGAACACACCATCTCCACTGTCAAACATGGTGGTGGCAGCATCATGGTTTGGGCCTGCTTTTCTTCAGCAGGGACAGGGAAGATGGTTAAAACTGATGGGAAGATGGATGGAGCCAAATACAGGACCATTCTGGAAGAAAACCTGATGGAGTCTGCAAAAGACCTGAGACTGGGACGGAGATTTGTCTTCCAACAAGACAATGATCCAAAACATAAAGCAAAATCTACAATGGAATGGTTCAAAAATAAACATATCCAGGTGTTAGAATGGCCAAGTCAAAGTCCAGACCTGAATCCAATCGAGAATCTGTGGAAAGAACTGAAAACTGCTGTTCACAAATGCTCTCCATCCAATCTCACTGAGCTCGAGCTGTTTTGCAAGGAGGAATGGGAAAAAATGTCAGTCTCTCGATGTGCAAAACTGATAGAGACATACCCCAAGCGACTAACAGCTTTAATCGCAGCAAAAGGTGGTGTACAAAGTATTAACTTAAGGGGGCTGAATAATTTTGCACGCCCAATTTTTCAGTTTTTGATTTGTTAAAAAAGTTTGAAATATCCAATAAATGTTGTTCCACTTCATGATTGTGTCCCACTTGTTGTTGATTCTTCACAAAAAAATACAGTTTTATATCTTTATGTTTGAAGCCTGAAATGTGGCAAAAGGTCGCAAAGTTCAAGGGGGCCGAATACTTTCGCAAGGCACTGTATGTTTGATGTATTGAATAGACGTGAAAAGACCTGGAATAAAAGTCATTTTATTTGTATCCTATACTGTGCACTGCTTAATAAAAGCATATACATCAGATAATGCAGTAAAGAGAAACGCCCCTCCAGGTATCTGCGGTATCCCTGACAGACAGGCTTTTATAGAAACAACAGGCGGAGATCCCAGTCACTACTGACTAAGATGGAGAACACTGTCACTGATAATGACTAGGTATTCATAGCCTCTATAAATCTGGCCATGTCAGTTTTGCCCAGCCAACTAAATTGAGGGACTCACAATAATGGCGTGTGATTAATGACGATAATATGATTGAAATAGTTCTCTGCAGTCTGTGTCCTGTTCTCAGGCCAGTGAGTACGCAATTAACCATGTGTCCAGCAGAGGGCAGAGGAGTGGTTTCCCCATACATTAGGCCACCACAGACATTTGCTAATTAATTGCAGTGCTAGCTGACACATCTCAAAGTCTTATAGAATCAAAAAAATAAATATTCAAATAAGATTTCAAAAACAACCTTTTTCAAACTATAATAGGCAGTATATGGGCATGTCGCGAAGTGTGGCCTACCTGTGACCAGGCTCCAGAGCTCCACTCAGATGGGCAAGCCTGGGTGTGGCAGGGCTGCACCTGGGCCGGGGCGATGACCGGGCACAGGGAGTGAGCCACCACCTCCTCCCGCTGGTACGTCACCTTACGCAAGCACTGGATGTGACGTGTCTGTTGCCCGCCACCACAGGACCGACTGCAGGGCCCCCAGTCCCCTGTCGTCCAGCTGAGGAGAGAAATGGAGAGATGTGTCAGCCCAAGTACCAAACTAACAAAATGCTCCTCGAAAAAGACTCACTGAATTATGAGAAACAGAATGGCGGTATAGCTCTTAGAATGACTCATAAACCTGCACATAATCTCACAGTCACAAACACACACTGTGTGAGTACAGCAAAATAACTGCTGTACTCAGCAAAGTCAGCAGGGAACCTATCCAAACAGATCATTTGACTGTATACATTCCCCTCCTAACCTCTGTCATAAGCGTGTCAACCACATGAGACAGATCCCTAATCCTGGCAAGGAACCACAGATTTCCTCAATCTGTATAATTTATTTTCACTCTCTCCCCACTCTCTTATCACTCTCTCCCCTGTGCCCACAGGAAGTACAGAGACACACGCACACACACACACATATACTGCACATGTGCTCTACAAGCATCAGTACCCACCTCTGCACGCAGCACACACATGAGAATCTAAACATAACATAAACAGTACATCACTGGGGCCGATCTCCCAGCCATTCAGGACCTCTAAACCAGGCGATGTCAGAGGAATGTCCTAAAAATGGTCAAAGACTCCAGCCACCCAAGTCTGGAACCAACAGGACCCTGAACAGCTTCTACCCCTAAGCCATAAGACTGCTAAATAGCTAACCAAATAGCTACCCGGACTATCTGCATTGATCATTTTTGCACAAACTTTTTTTTACTCATCACATACGCTGCTGCTACTGTTAATTATCTGTCATTTCGTTCCTCAATTACCTCGTACCCCTACACATCGACTCGGTGCTGGTACCCCGTGTACACTACCGGTCCAACGTTTTAGAACACCTACCCATTCAAGGGTTTTTCTTAATTGTTTACTATTTTCTACATAGTAGAGTAATAGTGTAGACATAAAAACTATGAAATAACACATATGGAATCATGTAGCAAATAGAAAATAGTAAAAAAGAAAGAAAAACCCTTGAATGGGTAGGTGTTCTAAAACTTTGGACCGGTGGTGTCCAGTTGAAGTCGGAAGACTACATACACTTAGGTTGGAGGCATTAAAACTCGTTTTTCAACCACTCCACACATTTCTTGTTAACAAACTATAGTTTTGGCAAGTTGGTTAGGACATCGACTTTGTGCATGACACAAGTAATTTTTCCAACAATTGTTTACAGACAGACTATTTCACTTATAATTCACTGTATCACAATTCCAGTAGGACAGAAGTTTACATACAACGTTTACTGTGCCTTTAAACAGCTTGGAAAATTCCTGAAAATTATGTAATGGCTTTAGAAGTTTCTGATAGGCTAATTGACAACATTTGAGTCAATTGGAGGTGAACCTGTGGATGTATTTCAAGGCCTACCTTCAAACTCAGTGCCTCTTTGCTTGACATCATGGGAAAATCAAAAGAAATCAGCCAAGACCTCAGAAAATAAATTGTAGTCTGGTTCATCCTTGGGAGCAATTTTCAAATGCCTGAAGGTACCACGTTCATCTGTACAAACAATAGTTTGCAAGTATAAACACCATGGGACCATGCAGCTGTCATACCCCTCAGGAAGGAGACGCGTTCTGTCTCCTAGAGATGAACGTACTTTGGTGCGAAAAGTACAAATCAATCCCAGAACAACAGCAAAGGACCTTGTGAAGACGCTGGAGGAAACAGGTACAAAAGTGTCTATATCCACAGTAAAACGAGTCCTATATCGTCATAACTTGAAAGGCCACTCAGCAAGGAAGAAGCCACTGCCCCAAAACCACCATAAAAAAGCCAGACTACGGTTTGCAACTGCACATGGGGACAAAGCTCATACTTTCTTCGAGAAATGTCCTCTGGTCTGATGAAACAAAAATAGGACTGTTTGGCCATAATGGCCATCATTATGTTTAGAGGAAAAAGGTGAAGATCACCATCCCAACCCTGAAGCACGGGGGTGGCAGCATCAAATTGTGGGGGTGGCAGCATCAAATTGTGGGGGTGCTAAGCTGCAGGAGGGACTGTTGCACTTCACAAAATAGATGGCATCATGAGGAGGAAAATGATGTGGGTACATTGAAGCAACATCTCAAGACATCAGTCAGGAAGTTAAAGCTTGGTCGCAAATGGGTCTTCCAAATGGATAATGACCCCAAGAATAGTTCCAAAGTTGTGGCAAAATGGCTTAAGGACAACAGTCAAGGTACTGGAGTGGCCATCACAAAGCCCTGACCTCAATCCTATAGAATATTTGTGGGAAGAACTGAAAAAGCGAGTGCGAGGAAGGAGGCCTACAAACCTGACTCAGTTACACCAGCTCTGTCAGGAGGAATGGGCCAAAATCCACCCAACTTATTGTGGGAAGCTTGTGGAAGGCTGCCCATTTGACCCAATTTAAACAATGTAAAGGCAATGCTACCAAATACTAATTGAGTGTATGTAGACTTCTGACCTACTGGGAATGTGATGAAATAAATAAAAGCTGAAATAAATAATTCTCTTTACTATTATTCTGACATTTCATATTCTTAAAATAAAGTAGTGATCCTAACTGACCTAAGACAGTGAATTGTTACTAGGATTAGGAATTGTGAAAAACTGAATTTAAATGTATTTGGCTAAGGTGTATGTAAACTTCCGACTTCAACTGTATATAGCCAAGTTGTTACTAATTGTGTAACTATTATTACTTTTATTATTATGTTTTACTTTTCTATTATTTCTCTATTTTCTCTCTCTGCTCCCGAGTGGCACAATGGTCTAAGGCACTGCATCTCAGTGCTAGAGGCATCACTACAGACCCTTGTTCAATCCCGGGCTGTATCACAACCGGCCGTGATCGGGCGTCCCATAGGGCGGCGCACAATTGGCCCAGCATCGTCCGGGTTAGGGGAGGGTTTGGCCAGGGTAGGGGAGGGTTTGGCCGAGGTAGGCCGTCAGTGTAAATAAGAATTTGTTTTAATTGACTTGCCTAGATAAATAAAGGTAAAATAAAACAAATGTAAAAATTGTTGGGAAGGGATGTAAGTAAGCATTTCACTGTAAGTCTACACCTTTTTTTCCCAAGTATGTGATTAATAAAATGTGGTATGATTTGTGTACAACATACTAAAACAGTGCAAGGTTTCCACCATACAGTATAAGGCTAACCGTATACAGCCGATTCTCACCTTCAGTTAACCCCAAAGCTCCCCTCAGAGCTCCCCTTAGCCCAACTCTCCTCTCCCCTGGCCTGGTCTGGTCTGGCTGTAGGGAGGGACAGGATCCTACACTCAGCGTATCCACTAGTTGTGGCCTTCTGGTATCTGTGGATCATTCTCAGCCTCTGATGAAAGCAGCCAGTCTCTAAAATAGACTGTGTCTTGGCATTTTGGGCGTAGGGAGATTAGCGCAAATGACTGCTCCGACTACCACATGACCAGGGGCATGGAGGACGGACAGCTGACTCAGTCGAGTTCTGAGGCTCCGCTGCCGACCAGCCACTCCTACTGCCCTTCTGTCAGACCTTTCATTTCCCTTCAAACCCATCTCTGATAAATGAGGGAGAAGGCTAAACTGCAATTTTGAGGGGAGAAACACGACCCGTCTAGCAAAGCACCGGTTCAGATTTCTCTTCTCTCTTTTTTCACTGCCATATAAATAACAATATGTCACTGGAATGAGCTTGAATTACTGTGCTTCACTGCAAACCAATGTTGGCTTAGCTGTAATTTGTATTTCTGGAATCTTTCAATAACTCCCATATTTCCAGCCATACAATTTAACTTGAAAAATGTTGGGAACATTGAGAAATACTGGATCGCTTTACATTCATGCAGTGGTTACATTTTACTGTCATGGTGCGGGCTGCATTTCACTGGCAAACGTTGACTTTCCATCTGATGCACAACCTGTTACTATACTAACAATCTATTCAAGTGCAAAGTAGCAGTTGCACGGCAACCAACAGCACTTCAGGTTAGTGACTTCAAGCATCACTCTAAAACAGCAGCCTCTCTGAGCACCTCCTCCTACTCCCTGCTCTGGGCCTGCCTGCTGATGTCTCCCCGTTTCTCCCGGAGTTTGGTGCACGTGCCACAACGACCCAGGACGAGCCAGATAAGTAACTCTACAGCTGCAGCCTGCCTACAGGAATCTTCTTCAGAGCACTAAATAAACTATAAACTAAATAAATAATCATGTCAAATAAATAAAAAAGGAAGTAAAAGTAACATTGGGAGACAGACAGAAGAAAGGAGAGAGAGAGAGAGTAGAAACGGATGCACCAGGGGAACTGCAAAACTCTTTAAGGCATTAACATTCATCTCTCCGGTGACATCCTGGGCTGGCAGATAAAGTTGGCTCCTAGCAGGCCTCGTGGTGTTTGATCTCGCCATGCCCCACACTGCACAGTGACTGCTTGAAAGCAAGTGGCCCTTGCAGGCAAGCCTGCATTGTCTGGTTGAGGCTGGGGCTCTAGACCGGTGCTAAGGCTGGAGTTGGCGCAATAGGGCTGGGACTCAGTGCTGGATTCCTGGCTGGCTAGACTGATCTGGCCCTATGGGGATCCAGACTCTCTCTCTATAATAAAACATGGACAGACCTGTCAGCACTGCAGATAGTCGATGGAAAGAGGCCTCTTTTACGCTCCTCCTTCTCTGTTTTTGATAACATGCCCGTACAGTTTGGAAGCATTTGTAAAAAGGTATCCCATAAATCCTGACACTTAATCAGCGGGAAACAGGGTCCACTGATTCAGGAGTCTGGTACTGATGAACAGGACTCTGCTCGTGGATTTATGTTGATGATATCATTCACCTGGACGGCACACTTCCTCTCCAACTCACACGGGGGGAGGTCATTAGTGGTCTGGTCCATTTAAACCTTTCCCCTAGATAACAGATATAGTTTGACCCAGATTACAGGGAAGAAACCCCCTCTCAAATGGTGGGAGCCTCACAGAGAAAGAGTGGCAGCATGTTTAAGTCGTAACTGATAGCGCGCTGGCTGGTTATTAACCCTCTCAGAGACAGGCGGGCAGCACAGTCTCGGGTCTTAGCCTTCTTCTATACAGTGACGGAGCCGCCTGTGGAAATGTGACGTAGTAAAAATGTGACCGCAGCACATACCACAGAAGAAGAGAAGGTGATCTCTGTGGTATGTGCCCCTGTCACATTTTTACGACGATAGTCCCCTGAACACAGAAGAAAGTGAGTGGTTTAAGTGGTCTAGCACCAGGCCTACAAACATGTCTCGAGAGATAATGATGTAGAATAGAATGATGTACCACCGCACTCCCCAAGATGCAACAGTACTGCGCTGACACAACATACACACCAAAGGCACTCACTGACTCCCACCAGGCTTAGAGTCATTTCAATTACCCACTGTTATTGAACGATTTGTCAAGATTTTGACAGGGAAAGCTGCACTGGTTATTATTGTTTCTTTAAGGAAACAGTTGTATGGTCCTGATTTCCCCCTCACCCACCATCACTCATATACGCTGTACTGTAACGTGAGTGTAGGGGTGGGACATCGGACAACACAGGCAGACAACAACAAGGAGAGGATGACAGGCGGGTGGCGAGAGAGAGAAACGTTTGTCATCTCTTTGTCAGCGTGTCAGGCTCAAAGAGTCTCTCTACTGACTGGTTCATGGCTGTTCCTTTGAAGATGGAGCATCGTAAATCGAGTCAGTCCCATAGGAGCTGAATGGATTGTCACTGGAGCAGAGCCGAAGTGAAATTCATTCAATATCCCAACTTTTATTTGCAAAGTTGAGAATTGCATCCAGTATCTGAAGAAAATGGTTGGTGTCTGAAATAAATTCCCTGAATGATGAGATCAACCAAAATGTCTGAAAGGATTCCATCCTGATGCCCAGTAAGTGTTTGGAAATTACTTTTACTGGTCTGTCGTGGTTGTAGAACATTGTTGACGATCCCAATTTAGCAGACAGTTGTTAATAATGGGCTAATAATTGTCTGACTTTTTCTAGCATCTTCATTCTTTGTCTCCGGTGGTGAAGACCACTCATTGAGGAGAAACGAGAGGCTGCGGAGGTCTTCTTCAGAATTGTCTCTGTGCTGAACCTTATCAGTGCGAGCAGTACTCAGACAGTCAGGCAGGGTGAAACTGAGCATGAGTGGGACTGGGGCAGCTCTCTCCTGTGGCCTGGTCCAGAAGCTGTGGCTTTGAGCTGGGGCCAGTGCTGGGAAAACCAAGCCGGCCTGCCCCTGTCTGGAGGGTATGTTAATTCCGTTTGGTTTGGGAGCCGGAGCCTTGGGTAAGGAACGTACGGGGCTCTCCAGCAGGACACGACAGGGAGAGAAGGCTGAGTGGTCCCTGCCCGCAGCAAAGAGACCACACCAGCCTCCCAGACCAAGCCACAGCAGCTCGCCAATGGAACTAAAGCACAGACAGTAGGCTGAGGTTGTGGTATGTGTCTGTCAGAATGAGAGAGAGAGACAGAGAGACAGAGAGACAGACTGAAAAAGAGAGGGTTAATTACTAGGCTGGGCAGGGCTGCGTGTTGCACAGGTGAGAGCTGAGCACTGGTCGGGTCTGAGGGTTGCACTGTGTCGAGTTGACTTGGGTCCGCTGATCTTGCAAACAGATGGCTTTTGTCGAGATCCGACCTGAAAGAGAGAAAAAGAGAGAGAGAGAGAGAGAGAGAGAGAGAAGGAGAGCGAGGTAGACAGACAGACATCATCATTCCTATCAGTTTGCCTTGTCTTTTACGACCACTGAAAAGGTCACACACAAAGCCCAAGCTCTTCTCCCGTCTGAGCAACACAGGGGGGCTTGACAACTAAAGTAAAGTATGAACGAAATAGTGACTGGGTAAGCTTGTCTAGAGCTCTCTGTCTGCTTTCACCCTCCCTACTGGGATAGAGTGAATAGAGCAAGGGAGCCACTGATCCAGGCTCACATATAAAAACACACACATTCGCTGACATACATTGATGAGTGAATAGGATAGAGTACTCAGGGAGGTCTGTAAAGGACCAAGGGAGACCGTGCAACCTTTTCACTGTTGCTTACAAAGATGCTTTTGATGAGCCAGAATGCACTTCCTGCTAGCCCAATGCACCACACACATACACACACACACACACACACACACACACACTCATGGAATTCTCTCATCCTGGGCTCACCTCCAGCACACGGGGCCGAGCAGTCAGAGCGAACCACTCCCCATGTGTAGTTGGGTTTCCTCTCACTGCGGGGCAAGGTGTACTCCCACACCACACCCGAGTTCTTACCCTGCAGCAGGATCTGAGGGAGAGAGGGAAAATATGACAGTGAGGTATTGGATCTGTATTAGCACCTCCACAAGTGTGGTTAGCAGTCATTCCCCTCCCTGCCAAAATAGACAAGGCTAAGCATACCCTGAAGTGGTTCCAAGCAATGGACCATAGAGAATGACAATGAAAAACTAAGACAAGTGAAGTGACAGGAAACTGGTGACTTGGTGACAATGGTGCTGTGGAACTGTGTGTGTGTGTGCGTGCGCATGTGTGTGCGCGTGCAAGTCTTTGTGTGTGTCTGTGTGTAGCCCTTGTAAGGGTCCAATAGACAAAGCTCTGTGACTGAACTGAAAAGTGACCGCTTGGCAGACATAGATGTTGGATTATGGAGCACAGGCTGGGGTTGCTTCTAATGGAGTGGAAAGCTCTCTCTCAAATGAAGGGCTGCTTTGTTCCCCATATACTTGGTCAAAACATTTTGGGGTCAATATTCAAACCGCCAAACTGATGGATTTGTTGACAATGCCCAGCAGCAGTGACACTGATTCAGGCCTGCAAGCAAATGGCTAATTATTTACCTATTACAAGTAATTGTCTCTCATATCAAACTCTAACATTTGTCTCAAATGTTGTTGTGTATGTAAACCAGTAAGACACACACACACACACACACACACACACACACACACACACACACACACACTTTAATTACTACAGGGGGTTCAGACTTTTACAAGCTAAATATGCTAACAGCCTCAGCTCTCACCGTAGATTATCCCTATTGTAGTCCAACTAGAGCAGAGGCAGGGGGTTTACACATGGAGAAGACATCTGTACTGAGATCAGATGTCTGAAGGAAAGGTCCTCCTGTTCAATGTACTGGGATCAGATAAAATGACTGTACATCTGTCCCGTGGGCACGGTCAGCGATATGAACTTTATGTGCATCCGGATAGATGTTGAAACATGCGCTCTCCAAAGCTCAGTGAAGCAGGACATACGAACATGAGACTGCTCTGTACGGGCTCCAGAGGCACTCTCCAGTGAGTCCACAACAGGTAACAGAAACCAAGAACCTGGGCAGTAGGTATGGTGAGAAGCGAATTGGATTTAAAGCGTTATCAGAGGAGTCGTTGCAGAGAGGGTTTAGTGGAAAGAGAAAGTGAGGTGGAAAATGTTGACTTAGCTATGAACTTAATAAAGCTTTAAGCTAACCCCCAGAGCTTCCAGGCTAAATATATTGCCCTGGACCTGTGCCATTGGACCTTTTCACACTAGCCTTTCCAGGACCGGTCCAAATTTACTGCTGGCACTGCACAGCAAACACAAGTTCCAGAACGCAGTCCCAGGGGCTCCCCTGTCCATCTGGAGCCCTGACATCAGACACAACACGAGACAGCTCTCCCTAACCCTGCCTGCCTGGGATAGTCCACAGCCCTAAATGCCCTCTCCCCACCTCCACCGCCATCCAAGCCTCAACCTAATTCACTGTGCATGACTTCTCTCTGATATGCCGCAGTGGTTTCAAACAGACAAAAACCCAACAATCTCATTTTGCCATTCTCACATGACAAGAGTAGATTAATGCCTATGAAAATAATAATTCCTATTTTGTACCAGGGTATATTATTAATTTCACTGTAGCGCTCATTAGGCTAAGGGGGAAATGATGATGAATTACAGAGTGGCAGACATCGCTACAACTCCCCAGCATCACCTACTGCCTGCCTGCTGCCCAGGTCCACAATCCTCTGCTCTCGACTGACGTGACCCCACCAAACACTTTGCCACTTTGTCAATACAGAGGATAATCCCTATTCCAATTCAAATAACATCCCTAGAGCTCACCATATGTTGTGTCTCATTTCTCCCTGCCTTTTTCTTGACATTCTCCCGTCTGATTTGGCTATATACATGAACACGGTCAGAGTTTACCCTCACCACTCTTCAACATTTGTTTTCAGGAATTGTTTCTAGCCGAGTCAGGGTCTCAGAGCCATCAACATTGTTCTAGTTTTCCACGACAGCGTAAAAGATCTGCCAGGCTCAGTGGAACCCAGTTTCCTTCCCTTTCTGCTACCTTTATAATTTGGAACGCATTTAAGTCTCTCTCTCTCTCTCTCTGTGCCCTGACCCAAGCTCTTCAGATCTATACAGTTCAATTGCAGAATTCTTTTAATCTTTTAAACTGGGTCCCTCTCTTCTTTTTTGTAATTACGGAACATAGAGAGATTAATGTCCTCTCATCTGCAGATCAGCAACCTGCTACTGCTAACCCTGCTACTGCTAACCGCACTAGTGGACACATGACTCTCAGGCTACATGGGAGAAACCACGTCAGTGCAGCGAGCAGCATGCTGTTACCACACTCAGAATGGAGCACTAAGCACTTTAAAGTCCATCAAATCAGGCCATTTGAACTTTGTGTGGTGATGTAAAGCTAACAAAAAAACATGTAGAAAAACATTTAGAAATGACATGGTCAGATCCACTCTTTCTGCAAAATGACAAAAATTACTGAAAGGCATTCCAGGGATTTTACTATGGCATTTCTCATATATTTATAGGCGCCATTTAAACTTCAGCTCTCAGTTCACAGGCAGCCCGAGGCCGAGGGCTTTGTCCAAACTAGCTTTTACATTACTTTCACCTTGCCTTTGGTGGATAGATAACAGACCAAACTTTCCAAACTCACCTGGTTTTCCCCCTCTTTTTTTAAGAGTTCAAAGGGCATGTGAAAAAAGCTTGCCACCGTTTACATAGCTATCTGGGGAATATATCCTCTGCCTCTCAACACCCTAACTCTTAAATATACAAACTAAAGCATGAGCAACCTCGAGAGCCACTTATTCTCCAAGGACAATCAATAACACTTGTTTTCATTCGACTGTCAGGAGCTTCATTTCTATTCTTTTCGACCATCAGTTGCAGCAGTGAGTGACGACAAGTAAAGGCTTGCTTTTACCTCAGAGCTTAGGCCTCTGCTCTGACAGGTAAGACAAAAGAATGTCCTACGGGCGTGTAAACTCTGCAGTGTCCAACCAGCTGCTATGTCTACATCCTTACGTTTTTAAAAGGAAGACACTAAATCATAGGATCACATACTAGAGCCTGTGACACATAAGGTGAGGTGTCCACTTTGACCTTAATGGTGAATATGGAAGCACGTCGGCCCGTTTAGCCTAATTGACCACTTTTTCTCCCTTCTCTGGCTTCCTCTCTCTCGCTCTGTCGTTCTCTATCTCTATCTCTCTCTCTCTCTCTCTCTCTCTCTCTCTCTCTCTCGGCCACTGCTTTGAGATGCTTGACACCTCTCCCTGCCACTCTATTGAAGTTAAAGCCGCTGGCCTGGTTTCATATTTTTTTTCTTCTTTTGCATGAAGTGCACGAACCTGGAAGTTCAAAGCACATGGCGATCTGTTTGAACCCCAGACCT
This sequence comes from Oncorhynchus mykiss, assembly GCF_057628025.1. Classification (NCBI taxonomy): domain Eukaryota; kingdom Metazoa; phylum Chordata; class Actinopteri; order Salmoniformes; family Salmonidae; genus Oncorhynchus; species Oncorhynchus mykiss. Next base: position 60,749,268 of record NC_143027.1, on the reverse strand, counting down.
CTTGATTATAGAGACGAAAGCCCCGACAACATCAGAATCAGGACACAATTCATCCTGAACCCCTCGTTGTTGTTGTTGGGAGTTTTCTCTTTTTTCCCGCCCACCCTGCACTACAGCCTGGCCTTGTTTTCATCTGGGTGAGCATCCGAGCCCTGCGCCAAGGCCCTGTCACCGCTAATTCGGTAACGGATGTCAGGGTAGATGGGGACGGAGGGGCAGCTTACTTCAAAGACCAGGGTCTCATTAGTGGGTCCAGCCGTGTACAGGCTCTCTGGGTGGTTGAAAGAGCGCTGATAGTCAAACACCGTCCCACCGAACTGGAACTTTCCAGGCCAGTCCACTGTCCAGTCCCCTGTCAGATAGTACTTCCTCTTCAGGGTGCGCACAGCCAGGTAGCTGGTGGAGATCTCCATCTCCTGAACATGGATGCTCCGCGCTCCAGGTGGGATGGTCACCATGGCGTAGTATTCTGAACAGGGAGAGAAAGAGCTCATTTACCTTCTGAGAGTCAGGAAATTGATTTATTAGAGATTCTTATTTTGTACAACATGGCAACACTCATTACACTGTCCTGTGTATATTCAAGTATTTCACTGGGATGAATTATCATCAAGACCAAACCCAAAAGTAGATTACCAGTGCAGAAAACACCTTTCAACTAACAACTTTCCCTGGTTTTAATCTTACCTTTGTACATTGTATTACACAGTGTTTTATATAACATGATCATACGGTGCTGTGTTTTCAGTAAAGAGGTGAGACAGTAAGCTTAATTCACTGAGACAGCATAAACCATTATAACTCTCTGCAGTATACGGCTGCCCTGGTGTGACGACGCATGCAAGCGGCCACATAAATAACTTTCCACTATATTAGAAGCAACCCCAGCCTGTGCTCCATGACCCAACATCTAGGTCTGCCAAGCGGTCACTTTTCGGTTCAGTCACAGAGCTTTGTCTATTGGACCCTTAAAGGGCCACACACAGACACACATACATACACACAGACGGTGATCTGGAAAGGTTGCTCTTAGCCAGTTGTGAGAGTATAGTATGAGGTCTGGAGGAAGGGACCGTATCCCCCACAGTGGCATCTGCTAGAGAATTCATCCTGTGATGTTCAGATAACTCTGCCCCAATGACACTGTGCCAGAATGGTCCGACAACAGAGCTCCCACTCTCTTCCACTGCATCAAATTGACCCGTCAGTCTTCGCGCTTGACGTACCATTAGCTCTGTGCTGGAGGACGTACTGGCCTTTGAAGAACTTGCAGGTGGAGTTGTCCCCTCTACAAACTCCACAGGCATCCAGAGTTGCCTTAGAGCCCAGCACCTGGTCACAACCTACCGGCTACAAGATGGAAGAAACAGAAGGAACTTGGACAACACAGAAGGCATCCTGGGTCCTACATCACATTCAGTAGACTTAGATGTAGTTAATGAGTTGCTGTACATCATGTTCCTCAAATCTGCACTTTACCTCACAGACTCCTTCGATGCACAAGTCCCCTCTGTGGTCTGAGCAGGATGTCCCGTCCTTGACTTTGCTGGCCATGGCAAAGAAGAAGTCAAAGTCCTCGGCGATGCAGTACAGCTTGCAGATATCCTCAGCTGCAGAGGACATAGAGAAGATTTAACAGGTGTTATAAACAAGATCATGGAGGTTACTCTGCACCTGTGCATTAACCAATTCCTCCTTCCCAGGTGTGAGTCTCCAGGACTACATAAAGAGCACAAACCTCCGTATGGCCTCTCTCTGTCACTGGTACACTCCATATTACAATGTGGGGCTTGGGAAAGGCCTATGGTAATGAAGGAACCGTACTCGCCAATTGATGAGGGCAAGCTAGGAGCCAATCGATGGAGTAATGGTGAATAGTGTATTCGGGGTTCTATTGTGTTAAAGATGCATGTCCACTGCAGTGCAATGTACGGACCCTCTGGGGACTGAGTAGCAGACCTCTGACACATACGTCAAACCTGAAAGGCTGTTACAAATGGGCCCATAAAACAGGAATGCAGGGAGGGCAGCTTCTCCACAGATCTCACACAGAGTTCCAGACATGGGTTCCGGGTTCTCTGTTCAACACACAGTCATAGTCTAATGACAGGGGTGTTACCAGCAGCATGGCAACAGCCTAGTGACACAGGGGCATTATTATCTGACCAGCTTCAGTTTTGGGACTCTGGCTATTCAGATTCCTTCCGTTTTGTCTTAATGTCAATCTGTTCCATTACAGAGGATGTGAACCACTGAATGCATTCCAGAAGCATTTCTATTTGACATTTAATGTTAGTAATTCACTTCCGTAGGCCAAGTCCCTTGATTTCATAAAGTCTATTGGATTTGGTGCTTAGAGCCCAGTTAGACTGCCCTTACCTCCTGATACCTCGGCTTGTCCTCTGAAATTGTGCCACAGTCAGACACTACAGGCTGCCCTGGGGGCTGGGCCTTAGGGAGTGTCCCTCCACAGGGGGAGAGAGAGGGAGGAGGGCGAGCGGTGTGGAACCACTCTACAATCACGGAGCGACCATTCAACTCAGTCCCCAAGAGGCTTTTCGGGATCTGCTGCTTGCATCTTCATGAATCAGCGTCTCACTAAGGTAAATGGGGTGACAGCCAAACTCTCTCTCTCTCTCTCTCTCTCCCTCCCTTCTCTCTCACTCATACAGTATGTATGCTGTAGACACAGGTAAAACCTGCCTTAAGGGCTTCCTTTATAATATATTCCTTCTCCCTGAGAGAGCAGGTGGCTACATGTTTCCCATGTAGATTAGACTGACCGGTTATCCACAGCCCTCCCAGGCATGAGTAGACTGATACACATGTAGAGTAGACTGACACATTGATGTGGTGCACATGAGGCATGTTTTTGGCTTCAACATTCAAATTTGTCAACCAGGACATAACGCTCTGATCAATCTGCAATGCTAATTAAATGCACTTTTTTTTAACAAGCCTGTACTGTATTAACAAACAGTGAATCTATCCAATCTGGCTGAATGAGGTGCATTCTAGATGGACTCTATTTGCTCATTAAACATTTACCCTGTTCCTAATTACAGGGGGAATTGAACAAATAGTTGCCATACCTTCCACCTTGGTGTAGGGCTTCCATTTGTAGTACCATCCCCTGAAGGGTTTGCTGTTGTACTCAGCACACTGCTGAGCACGGAAGTCCACTCCGCTGGGCTGGCACGGCTTTGTGTTACACAGCTGGTTGAGACGACTGGAGCCCTGGCAAAACTTCCCGTTGTGTTGTGGCCTAAAACAACAGACAATTAACACATGTAGACCCAACACAGATGTGGCATAGGTTAGGGCAGGCATTCTCTTCTCCTTATGTTCAACACAAACTACCAAAACTAACCTGTTGAAGTAATTAGTGCAGGCAGGTAATGGTGAAGTGACTATGGATAGATAATAAACAGCGAGTAGCAGCAGTGTACAAAACCAATGGGGGGGGGGGGGGGACAATGTAAATAGTCCGGTGGCATGAGAAGGGACTCAAGCCAACATTTCTAGGGCCCTGTTTTGACAGTTTCAAAGCAGAATGAAATAAATCACATTTAAGACAAAGTATACAATGACAGCCTCAAAACAACACTACTACTCAGGTTAATGGGTTTTCATCCAGGTTCCCAACCACTCCTGTGAAGACAGCAGCCTCAAGTACCTCCAGTCTGCCACATTAATAGAAAAGGCCTTCTGTTCTTAGGAACAACCTACCAGTGGAGGCAGTTGAGGGGAGGACGGCTCATTAATAATGGCTGGAACGGAGCGAATGTCATCAGACACATGGAAACCACGTGTTTGATGTATTTGATACCATTCCACTCATTCCCCTCCAGCCATTACCACGAGCCCGTCTTCCCCAATTACGCTGCCACCAACCTCCTGTGGAACCTACTCACACCGTTTCCCTGTTGTGAGCCTGATAGGCTGTTTTAAAGTGGAGCGGTGCACTTCTTGGGCAGGCTTCCACTGCCTAACCTCAGAGCGAATGAATCTCCGTTAGGCTCTTCCTGCTGGAGCAGAGCCAGCATTCACTTACAGCTAAGTGAATGTGTGGATGTCGGTGTTTGTGTGTGTGTGTGCTTGCGTGTTCACACATGGGGATCAGTGTGTTGTTAAATGAGAAGGAAAGTCTTCCATGATTCATTCAAGTGACTGAGTAATAAGTCTTCATTTCAAACGCCCTGGGTAGATGTGTGTGCATTAGTAGACAGTCTGGGTTCAAAATGTCAACCGAAATAGAAACAAATAAACACAACACTTGTCATAGTCACCTAGACAAGCTCTGGGAAATATTATTGGATTTCATTGCCAAGATCAAATATGTAAGCTAACACAACAACAACATCAGCCCAGACACTAAACAGCAAAGCAAAACACAATAAAAAATAAAAAAAACTATTTGTGGTTAAGCATAAAACCTCAAACCACTAATTCCTATCAAACCACACACAGCAAAAATATGATATGTGTATTATGTTAAGCAACAAAGCGGCACACATTCCATAATTTATTTTACTGTCAACACTCGATACACCGATAAATGCGAGCGCTGATAACAGTGGATTGTCACACATAAAACCTGGATGGCAAACCTCTTTCTGGTGCGTCCCAGAGCTGCTAGGAAGGCCCAGAATGACAGGCTCTATTAAAGGTGTCTGTGTAAACCTCCAGTTTGCAGAGCACCACTTATTTTGTGTGCAGAGATCTGGGCCTGAGCTCCCAGTCTGATCCTATTAGGGCTTAGGAACGGAGACATATAGGCCCATATGTTAGACTGCTTATGAGGTCTGCAGACAACCAGACGTTGTCGGAGTTCTAACAGGGGTTCGGGTGCTACTTGTTTCATTCAGGGAGATGAGGTAAAGGATCATTAACTACATTCAGCCGCTGGCAAAAAAAAAATATTGAGCAGATGGTCAGGGGGCTGGAACATAATTACAAATCATTTCTAGACGGCAAATTGACCGCAAGAAGCCCAAACAGATATAATATTTGACTAAAACATAATCATTTCAAACCTTGCTTACATTTTTAAACGATTAAATATATCTCTCTATTATGTGTGGAAATACTTTGGAGCAGATTTCAAACATTTGCTGGTGTTTTTATAGTCTTTCATGTTCAACAATTTAAAAAAATGTAATATTAAAATTCCAGAAAAATTGGGGTGGCCAAATAAAATCACCCAAAACTTTTTGGATAGCTGACTACTCACTCACATGCATACCAGCCAAGTTGAACTTCTTGTTATACCCTTTTTATTTTCTTCTCTCTCTCTCTCTCAACAGATGCTGTACCTCCAGCATCCCAGAGGGACATTAAATCTCATGGCGACAGCTATGAGTCCAAATTTCAGTGGCCTAGAGGTCATCCTGTCTGGCTAGTCGTCACCTGCTCTCTCCCTTCCCCCTCTTCCCCCTCCTTGTCCCACTTTCTCTCATCCTCCTCCCTGTCCCTCACACAGCGACCACCACTACACAGGGTCATCTCTCTCAGGCTCCTGACCACCCCTAACCACCACTACACAGGGCCATCTCTCTCAGGCTCCTGACCACCCCTAACCACCACTACACAGGGTCATCTCTCTCAGGCTCCTGACCACCCCTAACCACCACTACACAGGGTCATCTCTCTCAGGCTCCTGACCACCCCTAACCACCACTACACAGGGTCATCTCTCTCAGGCTCCTGACCACCCCTAACCACCACTACACAGGGTCATCTCTCTCAGGCTCCTGACCACCCCTAACCACCACTACACAGGGTCATCTCTCTCAGGCTCCTGACCACCCCTAACCACCACTACACAGGGTCATCTCTCTCAGGCTCCTGACCACCCCTAACCACCACTACACAGGGTCATCTCTCTCAGGCTCCTGACCACCCCTAACCACCACTACACAGGGTCATCTCTCTCAGGCTCCTGACCACCCCTAACCACCACTACACAGGGTCATCTCTCTCAGGCTCCTGACCACCCCTAACCACCACTACACAGGGTCATCTCTCTCAGGCTCCTGACCACCCCTAACCACCACTGGACCTTTGCTGCCCTGCTTCCTCCCCAGTCACTCCACACTAGTACTCCCACCTGAATCAAAGGCCTGCTGGATCACACTCCCCTTTGTGTGGTGCGGAGCCCCCAGTGAGCCCTACTGACCTCTCCCCTCAGGGCCTACTGGACCTCCCCTATGCCAGGCTGTGATTAACCCAGGGGTCTGCAACCTGATAGCGTCACAGGCTGCACACACTGTCACGCCCTGATCTGTTTCACCTGTCTTTGTGATTGTCTCCACCCCCCCTCCAGGTGTCGCCCATCTTCCCCATTATCCCCTGTGTATTTATACCTGTGTTGTCTGTCTGTCTGTTGCGAGTTTGTCTTGTTTCTTCAAGTCTACCAGCGGTTTGTGTCTCAGATCCTGCTTTTTCCAGTTTCTATTTTTCTTGTCCTCCTGGTTTTTGGCCCTGTCCTGACCTGTACCTGCCCAGCTGACCACTCCGTCTGACCTAAGCCTGCCTGCCGTCCTGTACCTTGGCCTCTACTCTGGATTATCGACCCCTGCCTGCCTTGACCTGTCGTTTGCCTGCCCCTGTTTTTACAATAAACATTGTTACTTCACACAGTCTTCACTTGGGTCTTACCTTGGTACATGATACACACTGCCAATAACTGCTGTGTTTTAACCTTTGTAAAGCATCTTTAAGAGCCTGTCAGATACTGTCGTGAAACAGACAATCTGATCATCACCGGTCCCATGCAACATTATAAAGGGTTTTTACTATCAAACACCAACCTATGTTGCCATATTTATCAAGACTGTTCATTCATTTAATCTGCCAGGTGATTGCTGTGTTCAGAGGGGGCTTCCCTCACTACAAAATTCAAATGAGACTGATAAAAAATATATAATTTTACACCTGCAAAGATCGACAGTCTCTTCAAGATGATTTGAAACTTTTGAGGTTTTAAAAGGTCTGCAAACAAAGATATAATATTTACTGAATAGAATTGCATAATACATTATATAATATGTTCTGTGGTTTTTGAGGAGAGAACATATTCTCCTAATCTGTAAACTACATGGGGATGTTACAGTCTGATAGCCAAGATAGATTGAGGGCAATCTATCTCCAGAACCAGAGATTATACCAAGATTGGGCTGCCAAAATAATCTGACAGATTGCTTAAAATATACTCTCCTGTTCTCACGGATCAGAGCTAAAATGTGATTCAAGGGGACAAACAGATCCAACAGTCCAATGGTGAAAGGGAAGACACTGTGCTCAGAATGGAGTTACTGTTTATATGATTCTAATACTGTAATCGACAGCAAACTGTCAGAAACACAGAAAGTAGTCAGCAGAGAAGTATCATTTATATTAGATTTTTCTATTTAACTAAACACAGTCAGTTAAAAACGAATTATTATTTACAATGACGGCCTACCCCGGCCAAACCCTAACGATGCTGGTCCAATTGTGCACCGCCCTATGGGGCTCCCAATCACAGCCGGATGTGATACAGCCTGGATTTGAACCAGGGACTGTAGTGACACCTCTTGCACTAAGATGCAGTGTCTTAGACCGCTATGCTTAGGATCTTAATTTGAGACAGTTTGCTACAGCAGGAAGATAATCCTGCAGCAACAGGAAATGTAAATTATTATGTGGATTATAATTAATGGACATTTGTGTATGGGGTTTGATGCATTTTCCGTAAGGGAACATTTTAAAGTGGAAATTATAAACTTCAGAAGCCTTTTTAAACATCAAATACTCTACAAGTTTTACATTTCCTGCACTGCAGAAAAGTTATCCTGCAACAGGGTGATCAAACTGAGATCATGTTGGATCTGTAGGTAAAATAACAATACTAGGTCAGGATTCGCCATGATTCCCAATTCGCAACATCAACCAGGATTTAGTGGTTGCTTCATACTAAAAAGACCTCTTAAATGCCAAAAAAAAAACATTTTAAAATCAACATTACTCTTAAAGTGGATTATAAAGTGGATTATACTTCTATAGCTCCATGTATGGTCTGTCTGCTAATCACTGACTGTATAATGTTCATCGTATGAGGGTCTGTCTGCATCTGGCTCCCCAGGCTGGTCCAAGCTGGATTAAGTGAACAATCAGGTACAGCAGAAAGGACAGCACCTCACCAATGTCAGTCCTCCAACACATATATGGCTGGTTGACTGGACAGACTGTTGGGGGAGAGAGAGGGAGAAGGAGTTTCCAACTCTGTGTTGAGCCACTACATCCAATCCAATTGAGGGTTCCCACTTGTGGGATTTTGTATTTCTTTTGCTTTTGTCTGCATGTATTGATTTGAGGTACCAGTAAAAGCCATTGAGACGTTGCGCCATTAACGAAAAGAGAAGTGAGGAAGGTAAGGTGGACTTCCCATGCCACATAGTTTACACACAGTGACAGCATAGGAACACCTGTGCCTGGGAAGGTCACTCTATCATGCCTGTGCTGAGAGAAGAGGTCCTCCACCAACCTGCTGCAACTGCTGGGATGAAACACCTGGGCTTACACCATCAGACACACACACACACACCCACACCCACACAAACACACACACACACACACACACTAAACTGTCCTGGAAATCATATCTGCCATTACATTTCTAAATCATAGTCTTACGAAATGACATTTCTCGATCATAGTCTAATTGGTGTGGCTAACAGATCACCATATTCATCAATATTATGGAACAAAGAAATCAGTGTTCTCAACACACTGGAAAGGTTTGAGTTGAGGTCTTCAATATCATTGACGCAAATCAAAGTGGTTGAGTGGCTGGATGTTATCCAATAGGCATGATCACATCCCATCCTGCAAGACACAAACCTGAGAACAAGCCAGATGCTTAGAAATCTAAGCCACCTGTCTATCAATAATGTCCCTCCTTCTTTCAGCTCCTTGTCCTTTTCTGAAGCAGCCAAGCCCTCCAAAGCCAAACATGCCCTCAGAGGAAGTCTTAATCTCAAATTAATACAGAATCTTCTTGAGCTTTCACATCCATCTGACTACTAGGGGGTACCAGGGGGTGGGTGGGGTGGGTGTACCAGGCAACAAGCACACGTAGCCTGACATCAATCAGACGTATTCTGAGAACAATCTAGGAAAGAGATAATTATTTTACCTTTATTTAACTAGGCAAGTCAGTTAAGATCAAATTCTTATTTACAACAACAAGCTGGTTGTGATACAGCCTGGAATCGAACCAGGGCCTTAGACCACTGCACCACTCGGGAGCCCCCAAGTGCACAGAAGATCTGACAAACTCATCTGGACCTGAGAATTGAATCTAGTGTTGGGGCATTTGTGTGCTATCTCTATATTTACTTGTGTGTGTTCAGTATATGCCTCGGCTGTGACTGCTTGAAGAAGAAGAGGTTTGTGTTTCCTAGGGAAGTCAGAAGATTGGACGAGTAGCTTGAGGCAGAGCATTGAGTAGCACTGAGCAGGTTAAACTGGCATGAGAGAGAACCCTTTAATCTGGCCTGCTGTCTGTTTGTAGACTGACAGATAATAGTTTAATGGGCTGACAGCCAACTGGCAGGCAGGCAGCCAGGCAGGCCACGCTCTCAGGTGCTCAGTTAGTAAGTCAGGGGGAGCTGACTGGGAGGAAGGCCATGTTTACCTGTCAAAATCCAACCCTGTTCTGTTTGCACGGAGCAGACACACTGTATGTGGAACTCTTCATGTGTTCTATGGTGGTGCTGGTAGAGACTTAGCGAAGACAAGCAACAGTTGAGGTAAAACGTGGCTAATCATGCCTCAAGCTCATCTATCCATCGGCCGTCTTGTATGGAGCGTTAGCTCTGCTAGACAAGGTAAAGTGCCTCAAAAGAGGGAGGAGTAACTTTCACAGTAACAATCCTCTCTGGGGTATTACCAGGGGTTCTTGAGTTCACCCAGTGCAAATCTAGGCTTGTTATGGTAGGGGAGAGTGGGCTAAGTTGAGCCAAAGGGGTAAGTTCAGCCACCATACACAACTTTAATAATTTGACCAAATATTTTAGGAAGAGGTCATAATTTCATGGAGTCATGGAAAAAGTGGTAAACAAGGTAGGTCCAAAAAACGGATTCTCACCAAGTCAAATGAATTTGGTGTGTTAGACGTTTCAAGTGGAACATTTTAAGATTGTTCTATACACCAGTTGGGGTCTCTATAAGTGTGAATATGAGGTCCTAAACCTTGCATGAAAGTGCCTCCTTGTAGCTTTGTGGGCTAATATAGTCAAAATGTTTGTCTTGGGGTAAGTTGAGCCAATGGTTGAGCCAAGAGCAAGTTGAGCAAATGTAAGTATTTTCATTACAGGCGTAATGCAAGGCATTATCGTTGGGATATGAGGTAACAACAGGGCCTGACCTATGATAATTTGTAGACGACTTAACTTACCCTGTCCCATGGCTCAACTTACCCTGGGGTAAGTTTGGCCAAGATACCACTTTTTGGGGACAAGCTTTGTTTTCAAAACTGTAATTTTTACATGACTTCGGATTATTTACAGGGATACACAACATCCTAAAATATATGTAGATATTTTTGTTAAAAATAATACACCTGACCCCCTAGTATGACAAACCGTACTGTACCTGGGGCTGGTGCAGGATCGCTCCCTGTACATCACCCCTCCCCCACATGTCCTGGAACAGTCCGACCACTCCAACCATCCTGACCACTGACCGTTAACAGCTCTCGGACCGTGGTCACCATACTTCACACACTGGCCTCGCCGACACCACTGTTGAGAGAGAGAGAGAGAGAGAGAGAGAGAGAGAGATGGGGGCGGGGTGGAGAGGAAAAAGTTGAGTTAGTATCGGTGGTAGGATCTTTGGCTTGCCCCAGTGCTGAGGTTCCTGGTTTGGGTGAATGCCCAGCACCACACCTGGAGACCTAGGCCTGTCTGAGCCAAACCACACACTCACACACATCACCACCTTTCTTTCTCTCCCAATATCATCTTTCACTGTGGAAAAAGAATAGGAGCCTTGTGTCCTTATGGGACATTTAACAATGCACAAAACGCTCCTGCAGGTGTGTGCATATTGGATTTGTGAGTGAACCTGTCTTTTGTCCTTGGGCATTTGTGTACGCGTCCCTGTGTGTTTTTACGTCTGTGTGTGTTTGAAAGTGTGTTACGCTGAATGATAATGTTAGAGGGAAATCCCTGTCTCCTCCCATTCCGTTCACGATGGGCAACATTGCCATGGAAACAGATGGTACACTTACCATGTCAGTCCCACAGCTGGTGCCCTCGGCGGCGGGCATGAACTTGGTCTCACACCGGTGACCTGTCCTGTGGCACCACAGTGACTTACAGATGTCCTGCCGAGTGACCGGAAACACCAAACAGTGAGTCCAGCATCTGCCTCCCCTCATCAGAACACCACCACTACACCACCAACATCCCACTGCCATGGTTACACGCAATAATCCCCCATTTCCAAAAAACCTGTCAAAACCAATCATTGTATTCCCTGAAACACGCTATTCATGTATATTTTATTTCTTCCCACAATGCAGTATGTATGGAGAGATGAGGCATTGGGAGCCAGGCAGTGGACCTGTGCCACGCTGGCGTGCCGCCCGATTGCATCTGGCAGACAGCTAGCGAGACCGGGGTTGTGAGAGAGCTGGTCCCCCCCGTTCTAATCTAACTCTGCAGCAGACTGACTGAGCTAGTGTGCCACGGCCAGCCATAAGAGCAGAGCACGCGGCTAATTAGCTCTCCTCTGCACCGTGCGAAACGACCGCAGAATCCCAACAGGGGGAAGAAACACGGGGAGGCAAACATCCCAAATCCTTGTTAATTAAGATGTAGAGTCACCTACGTCGAGGTTCAGGAGACGGGTTCAAACTTAGGGCTGGCGTTCAGGAGAACACAAAAGGTTGTATGGGGGGATACACAATGGAGCAGGCTATACCATGAGCACTAATCCTACAGATGGACTGGCGTGGATGTTGATTTCCCACACACAACCTCCTTTTCTTGACCCGTTCCTTATTCATGCTGGATTTGCATGTCAATGCATGTCTTGTTGAATGTTTTATAGTGGAAGCTTAAGGAGGCCCATTCCCTTAGGGTTGTGTTCAAGTCTGTTGGACCCGTTTTGAATACTGTAATGGGAGATTAAATATGGCTGTTTTAGACATAGAATGGTTTGTCCCAGAAAGATCATGCAAATTAAATAATACTGGTTTTAAACCCTGCCTAGTTTTCCCAGTAGCACACTTGTCAGACAGTTTCATGCAACCCAGTAAGAATGTGCCTATCAGTGTCAGCTACCTTGACAAAGTCCAGGTTGCACAGTTTAGCCTTGGAGCCAAACTGCCACTTGCACTGTGTGTCAGCATCATAGAGCTGACCTGGGAGCTGCTCTGGGTATTTATACTGCCCAATCTGCCTGGGCTCATCCACCAGACATGATGCTTGAGCTGTTCTGTGGAATAAAACCAAGAAAACAATCAGACAGGGACCTAGAATGATAGACTCCTAAACACAAACAGGTGCAGGAGAGAACCACACATCATTACATGCATGGCAGCCATATCAGTTGTCAATATATAAGGCTTACCCAAGGAAGCGGCTGAGGTATTGGCGACTGCAGGCAGACCAGGAGAAGACCCCGTTATTTCCTGCCAGGGTTGGAGACATGATGTTTCCTTCAGCTTTCCGACAAGGATTCCCCTCTCCATCATGGATCATCCCAAAACTGCCAGAGAGACAGATCATTGAGAGAGAGAGAGAGAGAGAGAGAGAGAGAGAGAGAGAGAGAGAGAGAGAGAGAGAGAGAGAGAGAGGTTTGAACTCTTAACTCTTACTCTTAGTAACCTTACAACATTTTTTTTTTTTTTATAAAACTCGTTAAGCTCCATGGAGTGCGATGGGTCACACGTTGCCTCACGCTTGTTTTAGAAACAGATGTGTTATAGCCAGTCATGTGTTGATACAGCATTAATGTCTACCCTCCTACAGAACAGTACATAGCTGAGGTTCACTAGTCTGTAAAAGATGACGTCATCTATTTAGAAATGACATGCCCTCAATTTGTCAGTGATTAATGGTATTTGGCCTGGAAGTGGTTTTCATCTGAACAATGTGCACATTCTGGGAATGATTCCTATTAATTTGACCAAATGTGATTATGAAAATTACAGGAATTCTGACATGTTACCGGCTCGGCGTATCGAAGGAACAGGTTCTTTCCCGTTTGTGTTGAGAGAGTGCCAAGCAGACAAAGGGCTTCACCATAATAATTCAATCTCAAATGTCAAATATAAACTGCCTCTTATCTCGATGGAAACGTGTAAACACAAACAGAGCATACCCATCGCCTGTGGCGCTTCATATGGTTTCACACATTGTCGTGGAGAAGATGAAGTGCTTTGCTAGCATAATGCGATTGTTTCGGTCCGTATTCTTTGCACCTTTGATGTAGCACTGTAGAGTAAAGCAGTCCCATTGCAACTAAGCACGACTTTCTATAAAAACTAAGCCTGCATGCATTTGTTAGGACTAATGTCCCACGAATACACTGCTGTATAGTAACACGTTCATCACCTGCACTTGGTGTTCTCCTGTTTCTCCTAAAATGCATGGGGGTCTATTCTGCTGCATGTGAAGGTAAAGCTCATGGCTAGTGCTAATTGCGAGGGCATTGATGGACTTACTTGTGGCCTGATTCATGAGCGATGGTGAAAGCTAAGCCCAGTCCTGTGTCTTCATTAATCGTACAGCTCCGGTATTTACTACACATTCCACTTATAGGAGCAAAACCTGCAGAGATAAGCAGAAGGAGAGGAGGAAATGTAAAAGAGTATTGTACGGGAGATATCATGTATTCAAACAAAGCTACTATGTCTATCTACAAAAAACCATCAGACAACATAACTGTTCTGGGAAAAGGAAGGCCGCAGGCAGTGTTACACGACAAACTTATTTTCAATACAGGCATTACTATTGCCAACCTAAAAAATGCAAATACCACTATTAGAGGGAGCAAAGACTGCTGTTACATGGCAATAGAGGCAGTCTTTACAGTTTAAATGGTCCACGGAGAGCATGAACGCTATGGATTGTAGCAAGAAAGCTGTGGGCTGTGTTACAAAGAGCATATTTAAATCAAAGCCCCGCTTGCTCCTCACACTGTACGTCCCAAAGTACATACTTGTGGTTTAGGGCCGTTGAGATGAATTAATTATAGTTGGCTGATGCTTCAGTTTTAACTGATCTGACAATGCTGCCAATCGTTCACACTATTGAAGAGAAGAATAGAACGGGATGGGTGTAAGATGTGTGTGTGTGGGTGGGTGCATGTGTGTGCGTGCGTGCATGTATGCATGGCCATACTTGTGTGTATGTGTGTGTGAGTGAGTTTTTACAAGGGTGTATTTAGTGCAGGAGAAATCCCCTGCCGGAGGGAGTCCAGGCAGAGCATGCAGGATCCCGCCCACCCTGGAAGTGACCCCATGATCTCTGGTGCTGTCTAATCCCCCAGCAGCACCATTACTAAGGGATCTAATCTCCAACAGTCCCCTCAGGAGCCCTGGCTGACCTACTTCACCCCCGCCCCCGCCCCCACCCCTACCAACCCCCCCACCCACCCCCCTTACCCAGGGTGTCACAGGGCTCGTTCTTCCAAGAGCAGATGTCCAGGCCGGTGAGGAGCACGGCATGGTCGTGGCGCTTACCGATCAGGCCCGACTGCCACTGGCAGAAACTGTTGAGAGACTGGTCAGCGTGGTGGTTGATGGACAGGCCGAGCTGGGGAAGAGACAGAGAGGAAGAGATCAGAAGGGGAGACTGGAGAATTCATGACGTTGGGGAGACTGGTGATTTTTTTGTCAGGCACTCAGATCAATGTGACTCACTGGATCTTGCTCTAGAAGAAGCAGGCTGACCACCACAATGTTGATATCAGTTCCGATGGTCCCGTCTTTGAAAAGGCTGGAAACCTGAAACAAAACCAACCCAGATTGCCAGTTGTAGATTAACATTTCGGTTAAAATGAATCGTTGCTTAACATTTTGTGTGAAGTAAATACAGAAATCATGACATTCACTGCTTGTCAAGGCCAGGGTTTTGCTTAAGGATAAAATCTACTTTGGGATATGTTACATGACTGATGACTGACTGACTGACTGGTGTCCCTCCCCTGCTCACCATGTTCATAACAGTGAGGACGTAGGTGGTGACGTTCTCTCTGCCGTGTTTCTCCAGCATCTTCCTGTCTGCCACCACCAGCGTTTCCACATTCAGGGTCCCCACCTTGTTAGACGTGACGGGTGATCGCTTCCCCCTGCCTGGGAGCTCAAACTCATCAGGCATGACGAGACGATCCTCAGCAGGGGGCTTGGGAGTGTCTGCAGAGATATGGTAGACAGATAGAGGGCAGGTAGGGAGGGATAGAGATATGAAGAGAGAGAAAGAGGAGACAGGGGGAGAAATGCTTTGGAAAGGAGCTCAAATGACAGCTCCTCCTTTTTCCTGGACCTTTCCCTGATAAGAGCAAGGGGACGGCAGAGCGTTGAAAGAGCAGGAAATATTCAAAGTCATTCACTCCTCATGCTGCTTCTGAGTTTTCATTTCAATAAAGGCCAGCTACTTTATACCCCTGGGCAATCTGAGCACTATATTTCTTTCAAAATACATTATACACATTACATCATAAACAATCAGTAGTGGAACATTTGAACATTTTGACCTTCATTTTTTGTTATTTGTCATTGTACTGTTATCATTCTGTTCCTGTGATAAAACTACAAAGCATGTCTCTCTACCATCTTTACTACCACTGTCCTGTACACACAGTCCCACGTGACTGAATGTGTTTTTCTCATGTGAGCGCATCAAAGGCAGTCATAATAATAAGGAAGTTCCCTTACATACATTGCTTGCGGCGTCCACAGAAGTGTTGTCTCTGCAGTTTCCCGTGCTGGTAGTCGTGGTGATGCTGGTGATGGTGCTGTAGATTTGGGTTGTCAGGTTGGGAGCTGTGGACAGACCTCTGGCCACCATGGACTTTGTGTTCAGCCGAGCGTTTGTAGACCACGTGTGGGTGGTGTCCACTCGGTGAGGTGTAGTTGTGCTCTGCAGCTAGGTGCTGGGGCAAGGGGGCGATGAAGTACTCATCATCAGACATCCGGATCAGACCTGACTGAAGAGCACAGATACCCCTGGGCCTTAGATTTATTCATCAACATTAAACATTCATCATGGTGGATGAAGACGAGAGCCGGATGAGTAATAAGTAATGTAGATTGTCATGTGTTAAGGAATGGCGTAAGTAAGAGGTCTGTCAGCAGTTCTTAGATAAGGCAGAAGGGACATAAAAATAGAGAGGAGTCATGTCAAACCAGACACAGACACAAGAAACCCTGGGACAAGGTGGTGTCTCCATAGGTCAGGCTCCCATAGGAATGTGACTTACTGTCTGTCAGGATGATAACACAGGGTACAAGAGGTAGTCTGGGACAGCTGTTCCTCAACACAGGATTCCTTACCCAGAAGGTTAGTGGGTTCTGAGACAATCTAGAACCAACTCTTACACTGTAAAGGGGTTGCTGTGAATTTGACAGTAACTTACAGGCAACTCAGTGGAGAGTACAATTATGTATTTCATATTACAGTACACCTACTGTAATATAAATACGGTATCAAAGAAAGTACTGTGTAATTACACACAGTACAATACTGTAGAATTGACTGTATTATACTGTACAAAAGTCAATGCTACCGTAGTCAGAATGAATGAATGGATAAATTGAATTAATTGAGAGGAGGAGTTTGTATTTTATCGTATTTTACTGTAATTACAAGGAATTGGTAAAAGCAGGTTGGTGGCTAGGTAAAGTATTTACACATCACAACATATTCATGCATATTTGGTGTTTTAGATCACTTGCACTTCTAGAGGCCTTAACAAAGTCTTTCAAACTGACAGCTACAGGGCAAACAGACCAAAAGGACATGGCAAACCACAACCATTTAAGGGTTCAAGACTTGCTGCCATTCCAATCTTTAAAATTAATGGCGCACTATAACCACATAGGAGTTCAATTTGTACAGCATTCTCACTCATGGGTGAAACAAATATAGCCTCTAAACAAGGCACGCCTCAAAATATGTTAATGAGCCATAAACAACAATTCTATGCACCCAAAAATGTTTTTGGCGTACAGTACCCAAAAGTGAAAACATGAAGTAGACCAAACTTTTTGGTCCTTTAAAAACCTGCTTTAAGTAAAAAAATATTGTGGGCTATAGCTTGGAAAATAAATACATGTGACTCTGAGTGACAACATAATGATGTTTGTTTCCAACATTAGCGCTGTTTTCCTAAAGATAAATATGCTTTGTGTTTTGTTTCTTTGTCACAATAATAACCAGTATTGTGATACTTGTATCGTCCCGGCCCTAGTATTCTAGGAACAGTACCATTCTACTGTTGATAATACCCCACATTACTGTATAAATTACAGTCTTCAGTTACAGTGTAGTTTACTTCTCAAACACGGCAGTAAAAAAAAAACTGCTGCCTACAACCTAAGTACTGGCAGTCGCCATGGATACAGCAGTCAGATACAGTGAAGAAATACATAAAGTAGCATGATGCAAGAGCTTTATATATAATAGTGCAGTCAGAGTGTAACTGGTAAAAGGTTGCAAACTAGTTGTGTTTAAAATGCTTGCAGGTCAACAGAAACAACAACTCAAAAACTCAAAGTGAAAAAAGTCCCTTTGAACAGACCTCTGCCAAAAACTGCTCTTTAACTAACCAGCTTTTCATGTAAAGGATTCCAATACACTCCAAAGAAAGGAATAAAGTGTTGAGACAACCTCTTGGAGACTGCCTGTAAAAACACAGTAAGGTGGGAGGCCATTAATCTTCAACTTCAGCGTGGTCCTGTTATCGGAGCTAGCACTGGAGGGGACTGAATCAATTTGATTAGCGAAAAGAGCTGAAACACAGCGGTATTCACTTTCCCTTCACATGTTAGAGGAGAGCTACGATGTATGAGATAGCCTCTCTATGGAACCCTGTCAGAAAGCCAACCACTGATCGAAAAGATCCAATATTAGCTCTTTGTCATCCTCCGAGGCAGATAGCTAGGCTTTTCTTCAACACCCTCCCTGTGTGTGTGTGTGTGTGTGTGTGTGTGTGTGTGTGTGTGTGTGTGTGTGTGTGTGTGTGTGTGTGTGTGTGTGTGTGTGTGTGTGTGTGTGTGTGTGTGTGTGTGTGTAGTTTGATGATTACATGGAACAATAGGGAGGTGGAGAGAGGGGTTGATGTTCAAGTCAAAAGTAAAAATATAGTTTCATAAATTATAAAATCACAGAACATAAGGCAGCCAGCTACTGTAACACCTCTGAAAATGCATTTCACTTACTCACTAGTCAGCTTTCTGTCTATGGGCCATGTGCAACTGCCTCAGCACCAAGTCTTACATTTGGCAATCCATAGCAATATGATTCATCTTTGAAAGTTTGACATATAGATACAAAGCACTTTCCAATTAATAAAACATTTATAATACATATAATACAACTGTAGAATCCTTATTTATAGCATTACATTATATGGAAGTGTAAAATATTATTTCAAACATCACCACAGGCTGACAGTTTCATTTATACTCAAAATAAATATAAATGCAACATGCAACATGTTATAGTTCATAAGGAAATCAGTCAATTGAAATAAATGTATTAGGCCCTAATCTACGGATTTCACATGACTGGGAATACAGATATACAGTACATCTGTTGGTGACAGATACCTTAAAATAAAAGGTAGAGGAGTGGTTCAGAAAACCAGTCAGTATCTGGTGTGACCACCATTTGCCTCATGCAGCGCGACACTTCTCTTTCACATAGAGTTGACCAGGCTGTTGATTGTGGCCTGTGGGGTGTTGTCCTAATCCTATTCAATGGCTGTGCGAAGTTGCTGGATATTGGCATGAACTGGAACATGGTGTACAGAGCATCCCAAACATGCTCAATGGGTGACATGTCTGGTGAGTATGCAGGCCATGGAAGAACTGGGACATTTTCAGCTTCCAGGAATCGTGTACAGATCCTTGCAACATGGGGCTGTGCATTACCATGCTGAAATATGAGGTGATGGTGGCAGATGAATGGGATGACAATGGGCCTCAAGATCTCATCACGGCATCTCTGTGCATTCAAATTGGCATCAATAAAATACAATTGTGTTCTTGTCCGTAGCTTATGCCTACCATTACCATTACCCTTCCCCCACCATGGGCACTCTGTTCACAATGTTGACATCATCACACCTCTAGTCCACACGACTCCATACATGTGGTCTGCGGTTGTGAAGCCGGTTGGACGTACTGACAAATTCTCTAAAATGCCGTTGGAGGCGGATTATGGTAGAGAAGTGAACATTAAATGATCTGGCAACAGCTCTGGTGGACATTCCTGCAGTCAGCATGTGAAATGCACACTCCCTCAAAACTTGAGACATCTGTGGCATTGTGACAAAACTGCACATTTTAGAGTGTCCTTTCATTGTCCCCAGCACAGGTGCACTTGTGTAATGATCATACTGTTTAATAATCAGCTTCTTGATATGCCACACCTGTCAGGTGGATGGATTATCTTGGCAAAGGATAAATGCTCACTAACAGGGATCTTTACAAATTTGGGCAGAACATTTGCGGAAAGATAAGCTTTTAGTGCATATGGAACATTTCTGGGATATTTTACTTCAGCTCATGAAACATGGGACCAACACTTTTACATGATGCATTTATATTTTTGTTCAGTGTAGTTTTGGTTGGTTATAGTTGAGCAATTGTAATGCATTTGCAACAGCCCTCCAGCTGAAGGTTTGCAATATAAGACTAGAACAGAGTTACCATTAATCTGGCAGCAACGACCGCATCCAAGATGTTCTCTGGAAGAGTTCACTGCGCTGTGCTAGCTGAGCGTGCATTTATCTCAGTATGTGAAACGTGTCGTGTTACTGTAGAATGAAGAAGCAGTGGTTTGGTTTATTTCGCCTGGCAGGGCTACCAGACAGACAGACAGACCGGCTGATAAACACCCTGGCCTCTGACAGACCATCCGTTCACTGCTGTGGCTGTTCATGTCAGCAGGGTTAGACAGCGTCAGACAGCACTGGTTAGCGGCGTGTATCCACTTGGCCTCATCCACAGTGAGTTACAAAGAGAGGAATAATGGTGAAATGGACTTGATAAGCATTGGCAGACTAGAGAGAAAAAAAAATGTATTTTCTTTTGGTCAGCACTACTATATTATTATGTATTGCCTGATCACTTGTTTATGTGATTGCATGAGACAGAGAAAGAACTGAGTGAAGAAAGGTGAATGCAGCCATTTAATTGTTGTTTGGTTTCCCCAAACCTCTGTCCTTTCTCCCATTTGATGACCAAGTTAAGCAGTTCATTCCACTCTCTGACCATGTCTAAGATCGATCACTAAGAGTGCTGAACCTCACAAATTCTGTCTGGCCATGGAATGCCATCTAATCTCACCTCCTACTCTCCAAATCCAGCCCAAATAGCTGTGCATTGTCATCCACACCCCTCACACCCCATGACCCCTGTCCATTTTCTATGCGTGACACCCACCTCCCCCTTCACCCTCCTGATCCACATTTCCCCAGACTAGCAGGTGGCAAAGTAAACATAAGCGCACAAAGGGGGAGCCATGCAGAAGCTCTTGTTGTGAAAACAGTGGCGAGCCATGGCAGACTGCCAACATGCACAGGCATCCGCTCCCTGACTCCCACCTCCTGGGACAGGACAGAGGTACAACAGGGGCACTCTGGGGAGGCAAAGTCCACCATAACCCCATCCATCCCTCTTCTCCCAGGACCTGACAGAACCACCAAACCACCTCGTATCACTCATTCCTCCCCCGATGAGGATCAAAAGGCCATGTGAGTAACCCAGAGGCTCTTGTCAAATTTGGTTCTGTTTCTCCCATGATATTAATGGGCAGTAAATGGCATCGGGTGTCCGTCGATGTCTGTCAGCCTCGTTCTCTGTGTTGCTCCGGTGCTTTGTTGAGGCAGAGTGATTTCTCTTTCCGACTGATGGGTTTCAATCAAAAGGGGGTTTACACTAAATGCAGTGACGTCTATTTTGGCCGAGCCACGGGGTACCTTGTGTGCCTTTGCCTTCCTGTGTCACATTTTCCTCCTCTTCCTCTAATGTGACCTCGGCAGAGCCCCACATGCCTTCAAACACTGTGTCCAGACAGAGAGAGGATAACAGTATGACATGTCTTCACCACAGCTGGGCAGCCAGAACAGCCAGAACACCCCTCCTTATGAACCAGCCCTAGCTAGCCCCCGACACAGGCCATAATCTAGGAGTAGACCGCGTGAGGACAGAGAGACACTGACAAACTTGGGGAGGATACACAATGCTATACTGGACTTAGAAACCCTTCCACTTCCTTAATAGCCACAAGACTTGAGTGTAACCCGCACTGTCATTTCATTACACTTTTCCACTGCACTGTAAAGATCTGGCAGCCTGGTCGGTCTGGTGACTGCTCCAGCCCTTTGAACTGACGAGTTTAGGGATCTCACCAACTAACTCTCAGCAAACTGTCAAGCAACATAGGCCTATGCATGGATATATGGATGCTATTTGTATAAATCTCTGCTATGCATTACATCAATACAGATAATATTTTCTGCTCATTTTTGCAGTGGTGACAGTAGTACTTCATCCCAGATGAGCCCATTTTTAACATTTGCATATGTTTTGTGAAGCTACCCTGAACTAAGCCTCTAGCATTATTAACAAATCTGACAGCGACCGAATTACTCACACAAACTGAAACTGTAAAAGAGACAAAGATGGAGGAGACAAAGTACCTCTTCCAGGTTCCAACCCCTATCTGTGTAAATCTATTAGCATATTAGCCTGGAATCTCACTAGCCACTTCCTGTTGTGATGTGCCTGCTCCCCTTTAACCCACAACAAACGTTAACCAACACCCTGGAGGAAATCCACTGTTAGCTAGCTAGCGCTTCCCATTGTCTGCCAACCCCCCACACCACCTCACACTCAATTATCACACATGTATTCCATTTGTCTCAGAAACATACCAAACTTTACTGTAAAATATCTATCAACATCTTCCAGCAGTTAGCATATGGAGGTGCCTATGCTTGATAATGGGAGGAAATTGATTCCATCTGTCGGGATGTGGTGCGTCTCTCTTCTTGTTCTGCCTGAACTGTATGTCTGTGAGAGTCCTGAGAAGACTAGAAGAACTGCCAGATGAAATGTAAAAGTAGAACACTGGAGGGACAACTTGCAAAGAAAACATAAGCATACTAGTAGCCATAAAATATCACTAATATCAGATACTGATAGTAATATCAGGTGATATCAGGTACATACCTCAATGTACTGTATTATTTCTGGCATTACATTTAATACATGTTTTGCTATGTATAGTAACATGCTGTTAAATGGATGTTATTCATGACAACATATATCCTCTGAAAGGTACTTGAGATTTATGGAATTTCACAGGGAGCAAAGAGACACCAGGTCCTGAGACTTCAAGTAATATTGATGTGGCAGACCTCTAGTGATTTCCTTAAATGTACACTTGTAAGAGTTACACAGATTAGAGGGAGATGTCCTCTGTTAAACACCAGTCTATTTCTCCTCAGACCTGCAGACATCAGACGACTCCCCCCACCACCGTTCTCAGTTTACAGCATAACATGCACGTGGTTACTCTGAGGAGACAGTTTTCCGAACCCAACAGTCTATGTTGTTGGGAATTAGCAAATACACCAATGGTCTCAGAGGACTTTCCTATGGAAGCTATTACAACACGACTTTGCTTTTGCTTTCATGTGGTTTTCTGAGGCCTGTGACGACACACATGTAACCTTACACATTTCGACCATGCATGTCTTCAGTGTAAGTGCGAGGCACAATTTATAGCTCGTTCCTTAGGATCTGTTGCGGGGGGAAACGTAATTAGCCTGTCTTTGTGTAAACTGTAGCTGCTTTTAAGGCTCCCAACCATGACATTATATTTTAAATTAGTAAGTGCTTACATGCTGTTAAAGACTGGGAGAGAGATGTGTGAGAAACCCAAACCCGGTGATTATAAAGCTCTAAAACGCATCTGCACTCCAGCTCAGTGTTACATGTGACCACAGTGTCGGCGAATGCAGACCAGAGCATCCACATCACTCAGTGTCTGTCAGCTATGGTAAAAGGATACAGGCCATTATCAGTCCAAAATACAGCCCTCGTCTGTGTGAGAGGCCTATGTCTCCGTGTCTATCATTCGACCTGGCCAATAATGATTTGAGTTTCCCTCAGCGTTAGCCTAGAGCATTCCACAGAGTGTGTGGCGTCACTAATTGCCTTTAAAGAGCATAGACACCCACTGAGCAGCCCTTGTTCTCCAAATAAAGCACAGGTGGGCCTGGAAACACCATGGCTAATGATGTTATAGAGCCCCCTTATCAGCTGAATCGAAATGGGCAAGGTTCACCTCATTTTCCTGTCAGCCCAGTTGGGACCAAGCAACTTCCTCTGACAGTGGATGATGACTCAGCAGGTGGCCAAATTGGGAAGTCCACTATTTCAGGCAGTCAGTCCCTCCCAAACTCACCAGAGGTCAGAAATAGAGAAAAGGAGAGGATATGAGGGGGAAAGAGAAATTGAAGTAAATATGGGATATACTGTATATGGTTCTGTGTTCAATTTAAGCTAACATCTTTACTGTTTCCATTGCTTCTAGTACTCTGCCCTGAACCTCGGACACGGTCACTAGCCAGCTACCATCCAGTACTCCACCCTGCACCTTAAGATACTTTTGCCCTATGTACAGTCATTGAACACCAGTCACTTTAATAATATTTACATACTGTTTTACCCACTTTATATGTACATACTGTATTCTAGACATGGCTCATCCTATATAGCTGATTGAGGACCTTCTTATTGATGAATGTGTTTTTCTTTCTACTTGCATATTGGATTTATATTTTGATGTGTGTATTTTCTGTCATTTCTGTCATTCAGGGCTCATTTGTAAAATAGACCTTGGTCTCAGTATGACTCCCTGATCAAATAAAACTTTGATAAATAAAGAATCTACTGCTATACACACACACCTTTTCTATTCACATACTGTCCATACTGTCTATACCCACCATTCACATACATACGTATGTATCATTTATATTCCGGACTCAGGAAGCTAATTTCCTGCAATTCTATCCATTTTGCTCTGGGGTTGTGTACTGTGCATTTAAATACTGTGTTCTCGACATAGCTCATACTAATATTTCTACTACTGTACATTGCATTTTAGTTACACTGTTTATGCACACAGCATATTTATTTATATACTGGATTCTCGACATAGCTCACTCTAATATATCTACTGCTGTACATATCCTTCCTAGAATATTCCTTGTGTAAATTCATCCAGTGTAGATACGTGTAGGTTGCATTTGGATTACTGTTACATTGCTATTTGGGTTGTTAATTGGATTCGTTACGACATTTCTTAATTTCTTTATTTTTTTACTTTTTGGATTATGTATGTATTATTTTGTATTGCTACGTATTGCTGCACTGTTGGAGCTAGAAACACCAGCATTTAGCTGCACCTGTGATAACATCTGCAATATCTGCAACCAATGTTGATTTGGTCTGTTCTGCAACCATGTTTGTGCACGTCTTGTATACAGAGAAAAATTGTTCACAAAAGCAGCCATACAGGTCAAAACGCTATCCTCATTTAACGACAAGCCAGAACCGCTGTTGGAAAATAACGTATTGTCTAACAAAAGGGGTACTGCATCTATTGTGCTGACACAGACGGGTCGAGGAATATGTATGGATTCTGCTTTGTGAAGTGACGACCACTTCAACACTCCTCATTCGTCTTGTGTGAGAAACCCGAGCACAATGCCTGTGACAAGAGCAGAATGGCAAGGGCCTGGCTCCCTCTCCTCCTGGCATCTAGCGGTGGGCACTACATCACTGTCACCACGGAGACCACCAGGGAATCTCCCTCCGCAGCGCTCACAACATGACCGGCTCACGTCGTATGTGGCATAACAGCCTATGAGTTATGAGTGGGACTAGGGAGCCAGAGTAACTACAGAGTTCCAACAGACGTTCCAATTTGTCCAGTCCTCTTATGAAAATGGACAAGTACAAATGCCCAAAGTCCTACCTGAGAATTCCTCATCATGTGTCAGACTCAGCCCTACGCCCTGTACGCCCTGCATCCATATGGAGCCCATTGTGGGGGGATGGAGCCCATGGGACACTGAGCAGAGAGAGTTGTGGTTTACAGTAGGTCATATGAGGTGCTGAGAAAGAACTGAGCATCAGCCATCTTGTTTATTTCAGGCCTGTGCACAACATTTAAATATGATACTCTACAGAGAAAAGTTCACTCCAGAACAATAATTTATGGTGACTAAATCACCTATAACTCATGTTTAGTAATATATATAGGACTATAATTCTGATTTTTTTTTTAAATAATCCCACTAAACCGGTTATATGACGGATACCACACCACGGGAAGAGAATGAGTGTCTTTTTTTTCTCCACACAGTGGAACGTCCTACGACTTACATACACCTTGTTGAGACAGTCAAATGTGCATGTCTGCTGACGTGTTTCCTTTCCTCAGATCATTGTTAAAGGATATCACAACTGTCCCTGCAATAAGACCCTGAGCAAAATAAACAGCCTCCTTTGAGGTGTCTGAGAGCAACAAGCTGGGGAATGAGAGAAAGGAAAGGAAAAGGGGAGGTTTGTTTTCACACTCATCCCCTAGTACATGGGGGTCATTAAAAAGACCCTTAGTACACATCAAAACAGACTCAATTACCTCCCTAATTAGAACCGGTCTACAACTCTACAGGGGTTGTGGGAAAAGAATACACCTAGCCCTCCCAGCCTCGTTTCGAAAATAAAGAAGAACAACAAAAACCTGTTCTCAGAATATATGTGGTTACCTAAGAGAGAGTGACCTGCTTTAATACCACAGGAAACACTGAAAAGAGAGATGTCTCAGAGAGACCACGTTTACATGCGCACAGTATTCCGGATGGTAGCTCATATCCCGCTTTTGGTCTTACTCGGGATAAGCTGTTTACATGAACCTATGATATCCCGTTCACGAGTATCCCTGTATCTGTAAATAAACAGAATATTCCTAATTGAAGTTCATATGGGTTAAATGGAATAATAACTGCAATCTGGACACTGACTGTAGGCCTATAACCTCTCACATGTAGAGTAATATAATATTGACTCTAGCAGAATTATGCATTTCTTGCAGTAACATTATACAACAAATGTTCATTTTGTCTCGGAACAGGAGTGGAGAAATATGATTTCTTTCTTTCAGCATCTCTTGAGAAAATGTGAATGCGTGCGTAACGTGTTATCTTTGACACTTTTATGCAAGCAGACTATTTCAACCACATAAAATATGCCCCCTAGATGAACTTGAAGTCTTATCAGAAACGTGTTTCATCGTTTTCTCAGCTAGCACTTAAAACCTTCGAAGGTGTGGCTGTAACCGTATAGACTAAAGAGACATGCATCCTAACGTGGAAGAGGGGGCTTGGGAAAGGTCATGGCTGAGTTTGTCATGGTCGGACACGCTTAGCCAGAGAACCGGAATCCGCTGAAGGGGCAATCTAATGGCTCAACAGCCAGACAATATAGCTGGCTCACACACCAATGATCCCGCCGTCCAATAAGATAATAAATGACATATTAATGAAGGTCTCAGAGAGTGCATCCAAGCCTACTGTTCTTGTTGAGTTCAGTTCAGCTCTTGGGGTCTGGTCCTTGTGAGGAAGGGCTGGCTCTGTCACCCACTGTACGGAGCGGTGACCTGGGGAGGACAGCAGAGCTCTAATTTATCTCTCCCTGCATTCACAGAGGAATGGGAGAGCAGCTTTGAACTTGCACTACAGAGGAACTGAGGCCAGCATGACCCTGAAAGAGGGAGCGACTGAGGTCAACCACCGTGACCTCTGGAACAGAGAATGCAGGCAGAGAACTCCTGTGTGCAACCAGCAATACCTGTACAATTTTTTTTTAAACTGATGCCTTCAAGTCATTTGAGGTCAGCAGAAAAGAGAAAAAGAGAAAATACTTTCAACACACAAAGGAAGTACATGTCCTTCTCATGAGGAGTGTAATTAAAAACACCATGTTAAATTATTCAGGATTTACTAAGCAAATCCCCTATCCCCGGTCTTAATACAGAGTCTGCCTGTTCTTGATTTAAAAACAGAATCCCCCTCCATCTGCTGGGGCATGATGCACCCAAACAGTAGTTAAGAGGACCAGCGTGGGCGGACTGTGGAGGCCGGGGCTTCTCTGACCGGCCGTCTGTCTGTGTGCCAGCAGTGGAGACCTACACTACCACAAAGAGGGCCTCCATCGGCCCATAGAGAGAGCAACCATCCTCCCTCGGAGCACCACTCTAAACTCGGAATTAACATTCTTCTTGCAGAAAAAAATTCTAGCTCTCACCCAAACAGGCTGCCAGTGATCCTCTGTTTCCAGGCAAAAGAAGCTGCTGAGGATCAACGGGGATGAATGGGTCCTCATTTGTACTTAATCCAAAGCTCCTCGTGAAGGGGAGATGACATGTGGGGTTAAACTCCTCCAGGCTATGCACTCTTTCAGTGCAACAGACAGACCTTCTTTCTTGTGCATTTTCCTCTCTTCCCCTTTATTCAGTTTTAATGTACTACTGTAAAAGTATGTATTTTAATGTGGCTCTCCCTCCCTTCCATCTGAAATCTAAAAGTAGAAGCACATTTTAAGAAACGATAGACTAAGTGAATTTCTGATGGCCCTCGGGTCATCCTTGGGAAAAGAAAAAAGGATAACTGAGGAGGAGAAAAACAGATCAAAGAGTCCTTCCAGTCTATTCAAATGCGTCTGCTCCCAAATCACATTGTGTCCTTGCACAGTATTAAAAATAATGGGTCACTGCTGTTTAATTGTGGAGAAGCTACTACTAATGAAAAGAACAATACAAAGATTAGCACTGCCAGCCAAGCGGCTGAAACTTCACCCTGGGTTTAATTGCACTGAACAAGGGAGATGGGGAAGCAGGGCAAACAAGGGACAAAAGAGCAAGGAGCAAAGGAGGTAGAGGCTATTGGCAAAAATAAAGGCATGTTTTATGGAGGCCTAGTGTCCGGGGTGGGACATGTGATCTGCTTGTCCGCCTAAGGGAGGAAATAGTGAGCAAGACACTAAGGCCAGCAACTTTAAAAAAAAAACAGAACTGTCTCTTTTCCACTCTCCTCACTTCTTCTCCCCCCCCCGTTTCTCACTCCCACACACACACCCCTCTCTCCCTCTCTCTTCCTCACACACAGAAACAGAAACACACTATTTTTCTCTTTCATTGCTTACTTTGCATAATACAAAAGGTGGTTTGACTCAAGGTGTAATCCATGACAAATCTAAATCACGAGAGAAAAAAAACACGTTTAACGACTCAAGGGGACACTTACCAAGCCAGAACATGTAGATATGGCTGCAGAGGAAGCTG
Organism: Oncorhynchus mykiss; assembly: GCF_057628025.1. Taxonomy (NCBI): domain Eukaryota; kingdom Metazoa; phylum Chordata; class Actinopteri; order Salmoniformes; family Salmonidae; genus Oncorhynchus; species Oncorhynchus mykiss. The sequence goes on along the minus strand of NC_143027.1, from coordinate 60,720,625 downwards.
TGAGGTTGCGTATAAATCCCTGATACAAGCAGTCCTGATGGGCTGGCTCCTGTGCCAATGTGGTGATGCCCTCTGTCCCCAGTACCTGTACTGTGAAGCCCTCTGCCACTACCATGGCAGGCTGTAAGTCCAGGTGCATGTCCCTCCCGAAGGCAGAGAGCCTGTAGTGTACAGGGCCCCCAATGGACGACAGGGACCTCTTATTCCGGCCTCGCCGCAGCATATCGTGGGACACATACCCACCCCGAGCATCCACCTCAATTGGGGTCACAAACATGTAATCTGGGGGAGAACCACAGAAAAGTTCACCACCAAACCCACATCCAATAAGTTCATCTTATTGGCACAAAGCATTTGCACACATTTCAACTCCCTCTAGTCTGTTTATACTGATCACGGTATAATTGATCAAACAGTGTTATAATATTTAAGTGACTTATGAGGGGAGAATTTGATATCATACTGGCTTGTGTATTCGGGTCTTTCATAATCAAACCAAGTTTCAGATCCAAAAGTTGTAAACCTTATTCCACTACCATAGCCTATATTAATCTAATAAACAGTTATTCAATAAGAGCACAACGACACCCATCATTTAGGAACAGTATCAGACGCCACGTAGGCCTAATAGGAACGCCCAGAAACAAATCCAAATCTTTTTTTACAGTCACATCCACTCTCATTGGTAAATCAAAGAATGTAAATCATCTAAACTCTACCCGCCCCGTCGCCAGCTGCTCAAGGAGGAAACTGCCGCTTCTGCAGGGAATTCCTTCACCGGCAAACGCGCGTGGCTTAAATTTACCAGCCAAGAAGACGAGAGAGGCAGTATGCGCGCAAGGCACCATGAGCGCTTTACCTGGTGACTCATCGATAAACCTGACACAACACATACAAGTAATGCGTTTTATTCTTTCTGAACAGTAGCTTTGTTATTGTTTCATTCGAAAAGATTGTAAAAGTTACAGACTGCTGCAGACTACAATGTTGTTAGTAACCATTGTCTCATCAGTTATGGAGAGAAGTAAACAACCGGCCCGTGCAAAATACAAACCATGATTCAGTCCACTGGTGTCACTGGCAAAAGTGGACGAAACAGAATGAATGGAATGTGAGCAGTAGATATGCAGCGTCTGCAAAACGACAGGTAGCAACAAGTTAATGGCACAACAAGCGCAACAGTGTACTGTAACAGGCAGCCTACTGCAATTTAAAAGTATATCTGATGATACAGTTAATTGTCACCTGCCTTCAATGTGTTCCAGAACCACAGAGTGGATAAAATCTTCACTGATGTGCAGCTGACAAGTGGGATAGGCAAAGTCCATATCAAAAGAAAAAGGCAATCCATGTTGGCATGCAATATCCTCCTCTGTTACCTCCTCAAAAAACACAGAAGTAATAACCTGTGGCAGCGGATAATGCAACTGTAAGACATTGCTGATTTCTTTAGGTGCCTTTTACATGTAATCACGTCTAGTCCGCCGGGTCCATTTGGCTGTGCCTGGAGAGGTAAAGCGCACTCGTGCGTCTTTCTGAAACAGGTAGCAAATCGCCGGAGTGCTGACTGTGCTCTCTACAGTGAACAGTGACAGTCAGCTCCTGCAGACCGTAAGTAGCACCAGCGGGTGGAAACGGAGATGGGCCAATCAGCAAAGAGCATCATCTTCTCTGAGATGAGTAGCCTACATTTGTGCAGGAAAGCTCTTAACTATCTTTGGCTCAGTGTTGAGTTTAACAAATTCGTGCTCCCCGCACAACCCACCGGGCAAAAACAGGTTAAATCAACGTTGTTTCCACGTTGTTTCATTTCAAAATTTCAACCCCCCCACCACCTATAAAGCTCTTCAATTAATATTGCAGGTCGATGCAACTTTCCAAATCAATGAAAATACAGAAAGTATTTGATTGGATGTAAATTGTGTAGCCTATAATTCAAGGTCAGATTTTAATTCCACTTCTGGAGTTGTATAAGAAATTTCCCACCTGACTGACCTTTGTATGAAATGTAGGGCCAGAGTAGAGAGATGAATAAACTATGTGTTATTATAGGCAAACCTTTCTATTCTACAACAGGTCATTCACGCAAAATTGTGAATTACTTGTAAACATAAAGGGATCATTTTTTGCACATTTGGGGTTAGTTTTTCAGTCGTGCAGCCTAGTGTGTTTTTTTCATTTAGCAGATGTGTCAGTGGCTTGGTCACTATCCCACCTTAGTCAAGAAGAGTATAGGCTAGTGGACAATACTAGCGACTGGGGCCCCCAAACGACCTTTTACGTCGTGTATGCCTGAAACCGGCCCTGTTAAACCCGTGCTCTTGAAATGATGTTAGGGGGCAACGTACGCTTCTAAACTGCGCGCAGTAGCCCGGAGACTGCCGCCCAGCTCCCCCCGGACTGCGGCGCACAAGAAAACGGTATCAACCCATGCAGAGAAGCACGAGATTGAATTTCACTAAATTTTCTAGAGTTTCCCCTGTTAGCTAACACTATCAACGTTCCCTTTACTGTAGAAATTGTGATTGAATCAATGCAATATTAGCCATTTTCAATGCAACGTACCGAAACAAAACGAACTATGCAAGATTTAGTATGCAAAACTAACTGCAGGAGATTTTGTTGAAGGCAGAACGCATTGGACACGCACGACACAGCCTGTAATCTACACAGACCATTGCGGTATAACCAATCAGAGCTGCAGTAGGCCTATATGCAAATAGACTATTGCCATATATGGATCTGTGAAATGTACTTTTTTTTTATCTGTGAAGTTAACTTTGAACTGGACTGTTTACACGAATGAGCGGTCATGAGTACATGCGCTTGTTTTGAGATCAAAGCAAGAGCTGCATGTAGCCACTTGGGCACATTTTGTTTGCTAATTAGTGAGTTATTGGCTCAGTTATAGATAATTTGAAGTCAGCAATAGGGGAGTGATTGCTTCCTACAAGAGCACAAAACGTGTACATTTCTTTGAAAAGTAAGTCAGGTAAAGAGCCTTTTTCTGTGTTAATGGGGCAGTGGTGTATTTGGAGACCAGCTTCAATAAGCTACGATAAGTAGACCATAGGCAGAGGGTAGCATAATTTGTCTGATTCTCTGTAATAATGCTATGGGAATAATAATGTGTTTTATTTTGTAAAGTGGTGTCTTGCGTCAAACAAGTTGATAAACAGCTTAATGTCAAGCCCTGCATGTTTTTTTTCTTCTCAAAAGTCTCATGGAATGTAGGCCTACATTGAACACCACACATTGGCTGCTACTGTAGGCTGAATGATAGAACAGCTATTTCCATTTTATGGGATGCATTTCCTCCCTTGTTTTTGATGGTAGGCCACTCTGTGAAATGATTCAGAATCCGAATATTTGCCTATTCATGTGTTATAATATTTATGTATCCGTGGCCTGTATGGGTAGGATGTTTTGCACTCATGACATGATGCAGTCTAGACCAACCTGTAGCACACGGACACCTCAGCTGTAGCTACCCATTACCTCTCACTCCACCAACTTTTCACACTTTCACATCTGTGACCTGTGTCACAGCAAGCCCCCTGAGCTCCTGCCATGTCTGGGAGCTGACAGAGGACAGCTGCGACTGGTCCATCTTAAGGTGTAACCTACTTCTGCAGTTCTCTGTCTATAGCTTTTCAGTGGCATAATTATTTGGTATTATAGACAGTATTTACCATACGGTTGTGTATTATATTTTATGATTCTTATGGTTCTTACTCATTTATCGGGGTGGCAGGTAGCCTAGTGGTTAGAGCGTTGGACATGTAATCAAAAGGTTGACAGATCGAATCCCTGAGCTGACAACATAAAGATATGTCTCTCTGCCCAATAGCAAGGCATTTAACCCACTGTTCCTAGGCTGTCATTGAAAATAAGAACTTGTTCATAACTGACTTCCCTAGTAAAATAAACAAAACTGTGTACTTTGCCAGTTTATGACATCATTTTAAAACATCTTGTTGCAGATATTGGAGTTAGGGCTGAAGTATAAAATACATATGATTTTGTTCACCTTACCAAAGTTTCAGTAAGTAAGTGACGAGATTGTGAAGGGTCAAATAAGCACGTCTGCTGTAAATGTAACGGAGGTGGTTCAGGGAACTATACTTGTGTAATTAGTTACCAAACAGCTCTCGGAGCTAAAGCTTTGGTTCTGCACTCTTAGAAAAAAGGGTTCCAAAAGGGTTCTTCAGCTGTCCCTATAGGAAAACTATTTTTTGGTTCCAGGGAGAACTCTTTTCGGATCCATGTAGAACCCTCTGTTTAAAGGGTTCTGCATGAACACTTTTTTTCTATGAGTCTGGTTGTCTGTGCAGTTAATATTTATCATCTTTCCGAGATACTGTGGTTGCCATCGATGGTGTCAGGCCAGTCACCCACAGCCCTCTTAATGTGCTCAACCTATGGAACTGTTAAATTGCAAGTAGGACGGAGGGCAGGAAAGCACATTTTGCTTTGACTACAATGTGGTTGTTTACCAGATGGTTCTTGTTTTCCGATGTTTCTCTTTCTTCTCTCTTTTCAGTCCTGACAATGCAGGGTAGAGTGGCCACAGATGGCCCCAAACTGAACAAGGCCACACCACACCACTGTGTTCACAGATTAGTTTATATACGGTACACTTAACCAACTGTCCAAAATGTCCCAAAAGTCAAGAAGTTCACCCAAGCCTCTCTGCTCATTGGAGCCTGTCAGACAGCTAAGTTGTTTGTTTCAGGAGAGCAATACAAGATATCACATTACGAATACATGTAACCAGTGTGGTTCTCGTGGGGACGGATATAAAATCCCAGAAACCGCAGCAGGACATGACATCTGACAACAAAAGACCTGATTAACTAATGTACATACTGTGAACCGAGAACTCTCACTTGCTGTCATTTCAATATGCAAAGCTTATGCTATCATAAGCAAGCCACAGCAGTTTCCTCAGCATTTGCACTGGGAACTGGCAAAGAGAATTAGTGAATTCTGTTTTGAATCAAATTATTTACCCAATAACACAAATACTCAATGAGGTCATAACCAAAGGGTAACCTTAGAGACTTTTTAACGTTTTTTTTTCCCATTCTCTTTTCCTCCTTTGGTTTTGTTTGTTTTTAATTTGTTTGTTTGCTTATTGTGTGGCAGTCCCTCTTCCAGCCGTGGCTTGAGTTCAGAGTTCCGTATACTGCTCCCTGTATCTGCTCCTCATTTCCTTGTAATTTCATTGCTGGTCATATCTGCAAACGTTTTAGGGGGAGGATTTCTGCTATTTCTCCTAGATTTTATTTTTGGTGCTTTTCGTGGTTGCCACTGTGGCAGCCATATGTTTGCCTGTCACTCAGTCAGTGCTCGTCCTTTGCCCATGTGATTTCCCGTAACTGAGCAGCGAAATAACCCTGTTTTGTCTGCACGACATACCACCGATGCCATATGCTTTTTATCATTGAGCATGCATGGAGTACTTCGTATGACTTTTTATGTCGTTTTGAGGAGTGATATTTGACTTAGATTAGTCACTGTTCGTATGTCATTTTTTGGGGTCAGGATTTAGTCATGGTCATCATTTTTGGGAGATCGACTGAAGACCACACATTAGGCTAAATCAAATGATATACTGTATAGGCTAACCTCAGCATATATCATAATTGGGTCCTCTGTACTTACTTCCAGCATCCACACTTGGGTTATGGGGTCATCAATCAGAAGATGTGACATGAGCACATGTAACAGTGTAGTTTCCGTCCCTCTCCTCATCCCTACCTGGGCTCGAACCAGGGACCCTCTGCACACATCAACAACTGACACCCACGAAGCATCATTACCCATCGTGCCACAAAAGCCACAGCCCTTGCAGAGCAAAGGGAACAACTACTTCAAGGTCTCAGAGCGAGTGACGTCACCGATTGAAATGCTATTAGCGCGCACCACCGCTAACTAGCTAGCCATTTCACATTGGTTACACACACATTGGGTGGAGGGGTACGGTGGGGGGTCTCTCAAATTGTTTATTTTTCTCTGTCATCGAGAGCCCAAACAGTCTACAGGACTGGGTAATCGCCTTTCAATACTGACCTGCAAGCTTAACCCTTTATCCGAGTTCTCCTTCCATCCCAGTTATCCCAGTCCTAATGGCTGCTGAAGACCACAGTCTGACTGTTATCTCATCCAAAACTCAAGATCACATGTTTCAGGGGAGACCTGACTCACCTTTTATGTAAAATGGTCAATGTCATGCTTAACATTATTCATTTAATAGCACAGATTCTCATAGACCACTGATCAATGTGATTATCTGGAGAGCTGAGTGTAGCTAGGATGATGTTTAGTTTTAAGGTGATACATGGCAGATGTTGTTTCCTGGATAAACTATTTGACCTAAGCTATTGTCCCAAGAAATTGTGTCAAGAATCACAACCAAACAAGCAGCAGTGTTACACCTAGTAACATCTCCAATGGTTTATTACTGCAAAGCAAATTAAAGGAGTTTTGCTTAGCAGTAGAGAGAACATTTGTACATACAGAGTGTGTGGTGGGATTTCCCCAGTTTTACTCTGATCTTGAGGCGATTACAGGTTTTAAAATGTTTCATTACTTTTAAGCCAGATGTCAGGAGAAAGACATTGCCCATTTCCTTTGAATCAGCACTTGTATTTTTTTCACTCCATCTCTTTATGCCCTCAAACAAATCGACGTGCTAACTGATTTGTGTGTGTGTCTGATAGGGCTACTTACTGAAAGAGGGTTAAAGGGCAGATTGCATGATATATTTCCACAAATCTAACAACGTAGATTGATGATATTCCATCTAAATGGCAAAAGTTCATACAAAAATAAATAATTATACACTTCTATTTTTGACCTCAAGAGGAACGGCCTGGTGGTGGCGGCAGTGTGTTGTTTACTGGAATACATGTTTGGTCAAGATGGGAAGAAAGTCGGACCGCTTCGGGTAGACTGGGTCATGGGAACCTATTATGTCCCATTATGTCTGGTGAAAACCAAACACTGCATTCCACAGTAAGAACCTCATACCAACGGTCAAGCATGGTGATGATAGTGTGATGGTTTGGGGATGCTTTGCCGCCTCAGGATCCTGCTCTGTATCAGAGAATTCTACAGGAGAATGTCAGGCCATCCGTCTGTGAGCTGAAGCTAAAGCGCAGCTTGGTCATGCAGCAAGACAATGATCCAAAACACAATGAAGTCTAAAAGAAAATGGCTAAAAAACAACAAATTTGAAGTTTTGGAATGGCCTAGTCAAAGTCAAGACCTAATCCCAATTCAGATGTTGTGGCAGGACTTGAAATGAGCCGTTCATACTTGAAAACCACAAATGTCGCTGAGTTAAAGCAGTTCTGCATGGACGAGTGGGCCAGAATTCCTCCATAGCAACGTCAGAGACTGATCAACAACTACACAAAGTGTTTGGTTGCAGTCATTGCAGCTAAAGGTGGCACAACCAGGTATTGAGTGTAAGGGGGACATTACTTTTTCACACAGGGGAATTGAATGATGCATAGCTTTGTTAATTAAATCAATTAAGCATATATATTTTTTGTTATTTGTAAATCCAGGTTCCCTTTATCTAATATTTGGTTTTGATTGAAGATCTGATAACATTCAGTATCAAAAATATGCAAAAGTAGAGAAAATAATAAAAGGGGTCAAATACTTTTTAATGCCACTTCACTCCTGCTTGTGTAGTGTTTCTCTTCACGTCACTTTTACAAAGGTTTTTCCGACATGACCAGTCAAATTCAGATAAAATATAAATGTGAAATAATATGTCGTATTGGGACTTTTAGTTGGAAGGATGAAACAAATCAGAATGTTTAACAGCAACAGACCTCTACACTGTTCCCAAATGAAAACAATAAAACAAGTTACTGTCACAAATAATATTCAGTTGAATAATTTAGTGAGAAGAGTGCCAACCCCTTTTTCCCAATAGTTTTGGGCTCCAGGGCCCTTAAACATACTTTAGATGATGTGATCAGAAAGCGTACCATTTGGCCCTGGTCCAAACCATCTGGGACTCTTTGGTAAGAGGCACTAGAAGTAGAACCCAGAGAGAGAGAGAGAGAGAGAAGAGCCTTATCAGGCCCCAGATTGTACCTGGTGCTACAGGTGGGCCCAAGGCCTAGAGGGGTGGGCTACACCAGCCAAGCCACCTGGCTCAAAGACAGACCCCTCTCAAGTGAACTGCCACTCATCTCACACAAACAGATTCACACACACACACACACACCCATACTGATTCACAAATTTTTCACATTGTCATAGGAAACACATATAGAAACATACACTGCACAGCAAGCACACATAGAAACCAATGATCAAAGGAATGAGAAATGGACTTTCATGTGTTCTTGTTTATCCATCTCAATGTAAAATGCACCAGTATGACTTAATGATTGTTCACGATTTTTATTATGAGTGAGTCATGTACTGTCTCCAGCTTTATTGATCCAACATGAATCACAACAGTTGCTGAAGGACAAGTCCCTGTGTGTTTCTAAATGCCTGTGCATGCATTTATAGAGAAACTTTATAGGAACCATAATGATGCATGACACTCAAATAACCTATATGACTAAACAACCGACTAAAAAGCTTAGAATGAATAGTGAACGTAATCGGCGGCGGATTTAGGTATGGGTGACATGGGCAGCCGACCAGGGCGGCATCACGGGGCGCCTGCACCCAAAAAAACTGTTATGGTGACATTTGCACGTCGCGTCAATGATATCATGTGTGGGACTGTGGGTCAATTAACCTTGTCAGAGTGGGCGCCCTGATTCTAGTTTGTGAGCTAGGCAGGCTACTGCCTGGGAAGGTCTCCCACTCAGAAATACAAGATGGGGAGGGGGGCAGGGGTAGGTTGACCTCAGGACCGGAGGCCCGAGGTAGGAGGAGCGGGGGAATCTATCAAATAGTGCACCTCTAACTTTGTACAGTACTAATGCAATAAGTAAAATCAGTCACACTACAAAATGCTACGAAATAAACCACAATTCATTCATAATACTGTGAATATATGGTTTCACAGACATGTTGTTGCATTTTTTTCTGGTTTGTGTGAAATGGTTAAGAATAATATAAAACCAGTCTGCACACCACCAAGGTCAATTGGTTTAGTCTGGACTCTTGGTTGACAGTGTTGGGGGATAGGTAATGTATTAGTGCCAAATCAACACAAATGGATAAGAAAAGGTCTAAGCCATAAGTTTAGGAAAAAGAGGGAAGAAGAAGAGGAGAAACGCGCAAAAGATAAAGGTATGCAGCCATGTCATCTCTTTATGACTATAATAAACTTAGCAAAAAGAGAAACGTCCCTTTTTCAGGACCCTGTCTTTTAAAGATAATTTGTAAAAATCCAAATAACTTCACAGATCCTCATTGTAAAGGGTTTAAACACTGTTTCCATGCTTGTTCAATGAACCATAAACAATTAATGAATATACACATGTGGAACGGTCGTTCAGACACTACAGCTTACAGACGGTAGGCAATTAAGGTCACAGTTATGAAAACTTAGGACACTAAAAAGGACTTTCTACTGACTCTGAAAAACACCAAAAGAAAGATGCCCAGGGTCCCTGCTCATCTGCGTGAACGTGCCTTAGGCATGCTGCAAGGAGGCATGAGGACCGCAAATGTGGCCAGGGCAATAAATTGCAATTCCGTACTGTGAGACGCCTAAGACAGTACTACATGGAGACAGGACGGACAGCTGATTGTCCTTGCAGTGGCAGACCACGTGTAACAACACCTGCACAGGATCGGTACATTCGAACATCAGACCTGCAGGACAGCTACAGGATGGCAACAACAACTGCCCGGGTTACACCAGAAAAGCACAATCCCTCCATCAGTGCTCAGACTGTCCACAATAAGCTGATAGAGGCTGGACTGAGGGCTTTTAGGCCTGTTGTAAGGCAGGTCCTCACCAGACATCACCGGCAACAACGTCGCCTATGGGCACAAACCCACCGTCACTGGACCAGACAGGACTGGCCAAAAGTGCTCTTCACTTATGGGTCACGGTTTTGTCTCACCAGCGGTGATGGTCAGATTCGTTGAAGGAATGAGCGCTACATCGAGGCCTGTTCTCTGGAGCAGGATAGATTTGGAGGTGGAGGGTCCGTCATGGTGTGGGGTGGTCTGTTACAGCATCATCTGACTGAGCTTGTTGTCATTGCAGGCAAACTCAATGGTGTGCGTTACAGGGAAGACATCCTCCTCCCTCAGGTGGTACCCTTCCTGCAGGCTCATCCTGACATGACCTTCCAGCATGACAATGCCACCAGACATACTGCTTGTTCTGTGTGTGATTTCCTGCAAGACAGGAATGTCAGTGTTCTGCCATGGCCAGCGAAGAGCCCGGATCTCAATCCCATTGAGCATGTCTGGGACCTGTTGGATCGAAGGGTGACAGCTAGGGTCATTCCACCCAGAAATGTCTGGGAACTTGCAGGTGCCTTGGTGGAAAAGTGGGGTAACATCTCACAGCAAGAACTGGCACATCTTGTGCAGTCTATAAGGAGGAGATGCACTGCAGTACTTAATGCAGCTGGTGGTATAATGCACAAGATACTGACTTTTACTTTTGCCCACCCCAC